>NW_019525097.1:4265163-4505508 GCF_002814215.2 Seriola lalandi dorsalis | reverse complement strand
GTGTGTGTATGTGTGCATACTTGTCTATTACAAACGTGTGTGGTAATTTGTGTGTGTGTGTGTGTGCGTGTGTGTGTGTGTGTGAGCCTTTGTTCGGCTGAGCTGTGCTGAGCTGTACTCTGTGTATTGGGCAAATTCAAAGCAATCTGCCACCTCTCCCAAAACTAGCCAAGCGCTGACTGTAACACAAAGGACGGCGCAGAACACCTGCTGAGATGATGGAGATGGCTAGCAGCCAAGACGACATATGGGTCTCATTCTGGCCCTAATGAAGACAACCTGACATAAATATCGGACAAAACGGACCACTCTGGAGACCTGCGCTGTCCCACTGCAGTGCTCCTGACATTGACGTAAACATTTGATCATCCTTGGAGTGATGAGGCGGGAGAGAGGAGAGCAGAAGCGTGGAGTGAAAGCAGAGTTGGGGATGCAATACGATACATTTAATGCATAATAATTCAGCTTCCCAAAAGCATAAACATCTCAGTCTTCTTTGAAGCCGACAGGTAACAGAGCACATCACCCACAGTTGCAGGATGAAATGATTTTTGCTGCTGTAAACAAGTGCTAGCTCAGTCCTCGCAAAGTGTATCAAGTGTCAGAACACGTCAGTGTTAAGAGAAAAGCTTCTTGGAACTTCATTATCCTTAAGCTCTAAGCTTGCACTTAAAAAAAAAGACAAACATCCATCTAGCAAGAAAACAGGTGATTAAATAAAAACAGTTCTTAAAAGGAAATAGTTTTTGTGCACGTTCAAAAGCAGCACCTGGAAGTGGCTATATGCTCTTGATTTGATTATTCCTCCACAGAGCAGAGTGGAAGGATCTTGTGCCAAACTTCTTCCAGTTGTACCGACTGTTTTGTTCTTTGCCCTAAACAGACCGTCTGCATTGTTTATTTTTTTTTTTTGGAACAACTGGCAAAATAAACAAAAAAGTAGCACTGATACCACTTTCTTTGTCCTTGTTGTGATCCACGTGGAGGCCTGCAGCCAGTCAGGGAGGGTAACTGTTAATATAACTGCCTGACAAGGAAGCTCTGGCTGTTTAGAGAGATAATGGCCTGGACCACAGACACAATAATAGCCTCCCTCTGTGAAGAAATGTTGTACTGCCAGTTCACATCCTTCCATGTTGCCTATTTATAGTACACCATAATTAATACGCTGTAATTGAAGCATATAAGCAGAGCTGAAACGCACAGGGTGCAGCACAGAGTCCAAGTGCTCTTACAGGAGAACAGTTAAGCAAAGATGTGAAATGATACTCGTCACAGCTGTCAAATCACATATCAACGGACATTTCTTTCCCTCTTTTTTTTCCAATTCTGCGGTGACACCGTGTGCTAATCTCCAGCCTCGAGTGATACATTATAAATGCTGAACAGAATACGCAAAACAGTGCAGCGCATTTCTGTCATCATTTCACACAGACAAAGGCACTTTTCTACAGTATATGACAGAAAGGATTAATAATCATCTATTACTGTCAAATTTCATCAGCTTCCTGTTTCATAAAGGCATCGAATCAGGCCGATGACATCTTGGGATCCGTGTTTCGCTGCAGAAGTCATAATTCCTGGGAGGTTCAAACCATCCAATTTAGCGCTCACATATAATCACGCCGGCTGTAATCCGTTCATTAGGGAAACAATCTCAAAGTCTTTTTTGATAATTAATGACGTTTAAATGATGATGTGATGTACTGTATATGTGGCAGAACTCTTCCCTATAGCATGTTAATGATCCACAGCATTCTGCTAATCAGTCAATTAATCACCATCTTATGAATTTAATCTCTTACTTAGGCCCTGTTCTACATAATGGGTTTTAAACATTGAAATCCATGCTTGGATTACAAATGAGACTCATTGTGGTGTCATGCTCCTCTTAAACTGGGCTTCCACTGACAACCTGGGGTTTGAGATGTTATTAGATGTAACATGTTATTTTGCTTTGCAAAGACAATGCACAATGCATCCAGGGAAATTCTTGAAGGGAGCTATTAAAGCTGGGTTTTTTTCTGTATATTCATTCAATTCCATTTCAAATTCATATATTTTATTGGCTGGAATGTCAAGTGCACAATATTTCCAGTGTTAAGGATAATAATGACATGAGAAAAAAAATATTTCAGTAAAGTAAATAGTGTTTGTGTGCGTGTGTGTGTGGGTGTGTGTGTGTGTGTTCCATATGTATGATTGACTAAGTCAAGATGATTATTTGTCACATTCAGCGATGCTGTTTTAATGATGTGTCTCTCAGTTTATGACATGCAGTCACATATTGTGCAGCTAAATATTCTGTACGTCGCTCTGCTAATAAAATCTGTTGCTTTTCACTGTCGTCTGGCTCTGTGAAATTTGGAATTAACAAATCGAACTTCTTAAAATATCTTTGATATTATATTTGTCACATTTTAAGAAGAAGTGTGTCTCTGTCTGTACCGCACCTGTCGTGCAGTGACCACAGACACTTTCCTCTGTTGATGGCCAGGACTTCTTGTGTCGTCCTTCTCTGTGCTCAGACTGTGGTCACTCAGTCTGTCTCTGCTTAGTATGTCTGACAGCGAAGAGATACTCTGCCAATTTATATTCATGGTTTAGGCGCCAGATAGCAATTAAGTTTGTTTTGAGTTTTGGTTTGATTCTTACAATGTTCCAGATAGGCATCTTTTGTTAATTAAATAATTTGGTTTTCTCTGATTAGTGTTGGAAAACAGTGCCGGGAGGTTGAACAGTACTGGGTGTTGTTTGATCAGAATGTCTGAGGACTAGCTGGCAGAGGGGACACTTTTTCAGTTCTTGGGTTTGTAGCGCCTGAAATCTCAGTATGTCTTGGGGGCTCAATTTAAGATTTAGCCAAAACCAAGTATAACCAAGTGTTGTTTTATTAATGTTAATAATCAATGGGTAATCTCCTAATTCTGCTGTGCATGCATGTGTAGGTGTTTTAATTTGGACCTTCACACATCCTATGGGTGTACATACAGTTCATGTTCTTCAAGGGTGGTATTTTCTGATGAAAAATAACCTCTCGATAATCTCTGAACCCCATTCAAATCCATTTTGCTGTGGTGATTTCACACAGCACTGCTGAAAACAAACTCATGTTTATTTATCACATACTTAAATTTGTCATATCAAGAGCTCACTTAGTCAAAATAGGAGTGAAATGTAAATGTTTGACTTAGAAAAGTAAGCATAGTGGTGGAATAATTTCTGATGCATGTCTGGATTGGCCTAAAATGAAGCAAATCAATATCACTAAAAGGTTTGCAATTGTTTTGCTTAAAAGTTCAGGAAATGGCAAGAGCACACATTTAAGCCATGGCCTTCAGTTGAAGTTAAAAACAGTATTGATGACAAAGGTAAGGTTGTGACATTCCCTGTTTTGCTAATGTTTTTTGCGACCTCTGAACCACCTTTTACTGAGGCACCCGTTATAAAATTAATTGATGGCTCTATCAATGGTCGCTTGCTAATGCTTTATAGATCAGTTACAGCCATTAATAAGAACAACTTCTGGGTTATCAGATTGTAAAAACTCACTTTGGCTGGTTGCTTCCCGGAAAAGGCTACAAACAATATGACCAAAGAGCCGTTTATCAACAATATACTAAGGTTTATAGCTGCAGGGTTTTTAGAAAGTGAGAAAGCCATCAGAAGTTATTAATGGATCCCATAACATTTATAACTTTATTATTAACAACCCAAGATTTGATCTTATTACTGGCACTGATCTATGAAGCATTGGTAAAACATTTATAAACCATTGATAAAGCCATTAGTAGCCTAATCTTTGTTGATAGATGTATTAAAGATCAATATTGAGTTTTTAGCCATGTTAGCAGCGTGGCTCTACAAATGCTTATGTCAATCTGTCAGTCTGTTGGTTGGTCAATCCACCACTTAATAATGTCACAACAAATATTAGATGGATTGCCATGAAATTTTGTACAAACATTTATGTTCCTCAAAAGATGAATCCTACTGGGTCTCATGGTTTCCTGGCTTTTTTCTCTCTTGCCACCATGAGTTAGATCACTTGTGTTTTTTGAGTGAAATATCTCAGTTATCGGGTGGGTTGCAGATAAAGGTGACATTAACCCTAACCCCATCCATGGTCCCCTCAGGATGAATTGTAATCACTGTACAGATCCTCTTCATTGTTCTTTGAGGACCAGCATCAGGTCAAAACTTGTCCAATACTTGCATGGTGAAGTGAACTATTTAGTGATGTCTACATTAGACATTAGTATTATGGTCATTTGCTTACTTTATCTATACAAGCACTGGCAGGGCTTCCTGAATGATACAGTCATATCTCTACTTGAAATGTACCTCAGCTGACAGAAACACTAATGTGATTTATTCATGTTCTGCCTGAAGGATCCAGTGACAGGAGGAGCAGACAGAAAACGAACAGAATGACAGATAAATTCTAGTTTCTGCTGAAGCTCACCAAACTTGAACTGAGGGCAACGTTTCTGCTCAATTAACACATTTCATTTCCCTTTTTCTTTCTTCGGATTTGTTTTCTCTCCATGCTAATATTTAGACATGCTGTTATTTGTTACACGGTGGGCTCCTGCTGTAAAGTTAAGCTCTCGGCATCTGCACAGGGTTTTTTTTTCCTTTAATAAAATGATGTAAACGTCCAACAGGACCGCTGATGAGAGCCCCTCTCCGACCCCACCTGTCACACGCCTCAACACACACATCAGGTGGAATGAAAAAGAGGTCAAAACTGAATCTTCATTCTGCGAAAATAGGCTGTAATTGCAGACTGCATGATGAAGCCTGAACTGAGGAAAATAAAATGTGGACAAGCTTATCATTATCAATACACAGTTCCGACAAATTTGAGACACTGAGCACGCAAGATGGTGACACATGATAGTTGAAATGTAGCTTTGTTTTCTGTGCTGCAGATGCAACGCAAGAAAACTTTAGCAGTGTCCTATAATCATTCAGTAAATCATGTAATCATGATTTCCTTGTTTCAGTTTGGAAACTACACCAAACCGACTCAAAACACCTGCAGGAAATGAACCCATTGCCATCATTTTTCCCATTTACCCTGGCTTAGGAAGAAAATGTAGTGCCAAGTAATGCAAGAAAAAAGAGAGGTGCTGAGCACTTTGCTACTATATGAGACTTTAAAATTGGTTTCTGCAATTTCTTGTAATAAATCCTCTATTAATTCAACTCCTCAAATTAAACTAGTGGTTACTCTGGCCCCAAATATGTTGAATACAATAACATTATCATCTGAGCATATTAAGCATGCATCCAGATGTCTTGAGGCGCTTCACATACAATGGAGAGGTAATGACATCCTGAAGCAGTCTTATTGTAACATGTGCAATACGTTCCATCCTATCTACAGTGAAATAGGCTATGTTTGAGCCAAGCTGACACATTACTGGTCTCCTCATATGTGGAGGACTGCAATGAAAACTGTGTTATATGGCCCAGTAGTGCTGACAGGTTTCTTTCTCCTTCTCCTCTGCCCTCCCCCTCTTCTCCTCTTTATTTCTCCTTCCTCTAGGCTGTGGAAAGGCCAGCACGTGGCAAGAGGAGGGAGAAAGGATGGATCTTCAGACCTGTGTAAGAGCCTCCCCCCGGGGAAGCCGTCGTTGGACGCAAGGCCTCATGGGCCAGTGACCTGCCGTCTCTGTGATTTATGGCGACTGGAGGCCTCTGGCCACTGCAGACTCCTCTCCTCTCTCTCCTTCGTTTCCCTTCACACACACTGCAGGACTGCAAGGAGCCACACACACTGCACCACCATCTACAGGAGTACCCAAAGAGGAATTCCTGGCACATGCTGAGCAGCAACACAGGCTTACACACGCATACATCCGCAAGCCACACTGTTGCTTCCTACACTGTCTCATCCAAGACTAAACACCTCCATAAACATTTCCACACTGCAGCACCGTGTCCCGCAATCCCATCACATGTCCATTAGACCAAACCCACTCTGAGAGTATTCTCCATTTGACTGTGTGTGGATTACTATCAGTCATGGTGTGTCAGCTGTAGAGCCCTCAGTGTAGCTGCTGCTCAGGGGCAGAGCTGGATCAATGGAAGTGCGCTGAGTAACGAGGTGATGTTCCTGTTTTCACATGGTCTGAGAGCAATCAGCAGCCAGCATCTCTGCGCTGACTCTACACACAGCTCTGCTTCTACGCTACAATAACCGTCCTCCTCAATGGACTATTAGTGAGTGACTTATAGTATCATTTTAATATAAGATACACTGTTGCTGGACTTTTGCTCCTGTGCACACCAGAGCTGTCAGACCACTTTAAATACCCTTTTTCCTCCAACCATAAAGGTTTGGAGCGGACACAGCACTGCGTTTACCTTCTGGACCATTTTATTTTTACTTTTGAAAGCTGTGGAGAGAGAGTGAGAGCCAGCAGGTGCCCTCGCCATGGTGTTGCCGCCCCCAGACAAACGCCATGTGTGCCTGACCACCATCGTCATCATGACCAGTATGGCCTTCATGGACGCCTACCTGGTGGAGCAGAACCAGGGTCCCAGAAAGATCGGTGTGTGTATTATAGTGCTGGTAGGGGACGTATGCTTCCTCATAGTGCTGCGATATGTGGCAGTGTGGGTCGGTGCCGAGGTGCGCACCGCCCGCCGAGGATACGCCATGATCCTGTGGTTTCTGTACATCTTTGTTCTGGAGATCAAACTCTATTTTGTCTTCCAGAATTGCAAAGCTGACAGGAAGAGTCTGGAGACAGTGGCACGGAAGGCTTTGACGTTATTATTATCCGTGTGTGTACCAGGTTTGTACCTGGTTCTAGTGGCTCTGGATAGCATGGAATATGTAAGAACTTTCCGAAAGAAGGAGGACATGAGGAGCCGTCTGTTCTGGGTGGCTCTGGACCTGCTGGACCTGCTAGATATCCAAGCTAACCTGTGGGAGCCCCAGCGGACAGGCCTGCCCATCTGGGCCGAGGGCCTCATGTTCTTCTACTGCTACATCCTGCTGCTCATCCTGCCCTGCGTGTCGCTCAGTGAAATCAGCATGCAGGGAGAGCACATGTCGCCCCAGAAGATGATGCTGTACCCGGTCCTGAGCCTGGTCACCATAAACGTGGTCACCATCCTTATACGTGGTGTAAACATGGTGTTGTTTCAGGACAGCCGTGTTTCTACCATCTTTGTCGGCAAGAACGTGGTGGCCATTGCCACCAAGGCGTCCACCTTCCTGGAGTACCGCAGACAGGTGAAGGAGTTCCCCCACCCACAGAACGCCATGGCGCTAGAGCTGCAGCAGAACTCTGTCAGCCACACGCAGCCGCTGCCCAATGCCACCAGTTTGCCACATGAACCTTCGCCAGCGCAGGACGTCATCGACACATGACCGCCAGCGCTGGACTCGGCACCATTAGAAACTGACTGCTTTTTATGAAATTCTCCAGGAGGGAAGGTAGATAGAGAAATCAGCTGCATGACAGGATGATATTCTGCTCTTGTCAAGCCCACATGAACAACTGTGAAACCATAAAAGAGATTTTCAGCATCACCTGCCTGTCAGAACATACTGTAAACCTACACTTGACTGAGTGCAGCGAGCAGACTTTAAAATGAAGTCAAGCGTTTTTATCGTGCTATTGTGTTTTTAATTGTTTCAAATGTTTTAAAAGTTCAGACTTTATTAAGAGACAATCTCCACAGTGTGCAGCCCAGTGACATTATGTTCTGTAAAATGGACAGTTGCCCCCCCCCCCCCCCCCCCCCGGTGAGTATCTTGTATTTTTTTTAAAGGTCACTTTTTCAACAGTGCATCTGTGGCATTTCCTTTGAATTCCAGCACCAAAGGACATACCACTCAATGTGAAGCACTGATGGACAGGAGGAGCAGAGAGTGACAAGGGTCAGTGAAGAGGGGCTATCTGTGCTGTGCTAGAGCAAGGCTGGTGGCAGACGAATGCTTTTCCTTGTGTGTTGGTTCTGCTGAGAAAGATGCTCGGTGGAAGTTGCTGCCTCGGTCAGTGTGACGCTTTACGACCAAAGGTCTGATTAAAGCACCGGAGCTCAGCACTAAAGCATCCACTGCAGGCATTCAAGCGTGTGTTTTACTCTGTGTGTGTGTGTGTGTGTGTGTGTGCGTGTGTGCGTGTGTGCGTGTGTGCGTGCGTCTATGTGCACGCACACTAGTCTATAGAGTATGTATGCCGGAAAGCGTGTGTGTGTTCGCCACAGGAGGTTTAGGTTATTTCAAACCGTTTTGGAAGAGATGTGAGTGTCCATGTGTGTCATGAATTGCAAATGAGACAAAATATGTAGTGATGTCAGAAGAAAAAAAAAAAACAAGATGATGGGGGAAAGATAATTTTTGTTTCTTGTACTGTACATTCCTCTAAAACTAGCTCAAGCCTTGAAGTCAAAGAATGCAGAGATCCAGCGAACGCCTCACTGAAGAATTGACAAAAGAAAAAAGATAAATACAATAACATACAAAAATACTTTTTCTGATGTGATTCAGTTAAGTATTATTATTATTATTATTATTATTATTACTACTATTATTATTATCATTATTATTATTATTATGTACATTCTTTACTTGTTGGAGGCCAATGATGTTTTAATAAAAGTATAAATAAAAGAATAATGACAACAGCATGGTTTCTTCTTTGATATTATTTTGATTATGATTGATCAAAATATTATTTCTAGCTAAATTCTGAAGTATTAAGTGCTCCTGTTGTGCTTGACAGCAACAACTAAATGACAGCAACATAGCAGCAAAGTCATTTGTGTTATGTTTTGCATGGAAGAATCCACACAGCACATCAGGCTGAGCAGCCTGGACTCCAGCATTAATTTTCTACCCCTCAGGCTACCACATTTGGGGAAAGCAAGCAATAGATTTATCTTTAAAATGCGATAAAAATGTATGAACCTTTTCTCAAGTTGTGTCTCTCTCCTCCTCCCAGTTCTCATTATCACCTCCCCACTTGCTTTTTTGTTCTGTTAACACTAATCTTCTCTGCACCGGCCCGGTATTGGTTATTTAATACAGCTTTTACAGCTGATGAATCGCCTTCATGTTTCCACAGGGAAAATTATTAACTGACCCGAGTGTTGTGGTGGGAGGTGGAGAGGTCAGGCACGGGAGGAAAGTCACTTTACTGTTGTGAGGTTAACTAAGGTTAACTGCTGATCTCAGCTCACAAAGACACACTCTCAGACCCTGAATGGCCCCACTCCATTAACAATAGCTGTCAGCGGCAGAGTGACAAAGAGACTGGATGATTACTTAAAGTGGTGACATTTTCCTTTTACCTGACATGAACATAATGTACAATCTTTTTTCAGAGATCATACTGTTTTCATTCATGATTCTCAAAATAGTAGTGCAGAGCTGTCATTATTTGAACCACTAGAGCTAAATCAGACTGACCCGCCTGCAAAGACCAGAACAAACATTCAGTCATCATTGGGATTTAAGCTTTTATTAATTAAAGCTGTCATCAGTTGCAGGGGTAATATTACACTAAGGGGAAAGATGTAAGTTGGTTTGCCTACTGCACTGCCAAGTGCACTAGGCAAAGACAGCCATTGCAACAGCTTAATTATAATCTATATAATATATTTTATAGTCAGATAAAGTTGTGCTTGCTTGGCAAATTGCTACAAGACCCAAGTTACAGTATATTATGGCTGCTTACTAACTCGGGAAGTTTTTTTTTTTTTGCAAAATAGGCAAAAGTTTCACCATGGCAACAAACTAAATATACACACAGAAGTGCTAATTTCCTTCCCTGTGCCCATTACATTGTTGCTTCAAGCTCATCAAACTGCGTGAGCAGGATCAGTTTGGGGCTTACAGTATCTGCTCAAACTGCCAGTCTCTTCCCTTGGAATCTCCTCTGTAGAAACATATTGATCGTTCTTGCTGGTGGAGTATTAAACATTTCTGAGGCGTAGCTCTCCGGGGCACATCCAGTTCATTCTGGTTGTCTGTTTTCAGTTCAGCTCCTGTCTTACAGTAACTCTCCTGTGTAAGGCCTAATAACTGACATGTGAAATAAATAATTAAAAAAATGACTAACTGTAGAGCAGTTTTCCTAATTTTTGTGGGGATCTCCTACTGTTGAATTCATGCTCATATTTGTAAACAGCTTCATGACTAAGGCTTCCTGCAGTTGTTTATATGGTGTGTTGTGCAAATTTCATTTTAGATTATTTATTCATTTAGACATTGTCATTACTGGATGCTCAACAGCTGAGACTGACAGAAGATAATATATGAGAGAGAGAGAGAGAGAGAGAGAGAGAGAGAGAGAGAGAGAGAGCGCATTAACTCCAGATAATTCCTGGATTCCAGTAATTCAGGAAAATCAAAATCAATAACTCCATGCTCTGCAACCAAAATGGCAACAGCAGCAATGCTTTTAGGTAAGCAGCACACAAAATATCAACATGCTATGCTACACACACCGGCTATTACACACTGGTTTTGGCAGCTGTATTCAGTTTTATGTGCCACATAATGGTAAAAACTGGTAAAAAAAAACATGGTGGTAAAATGTTTACAGAGCAATGCAGGTACAAGAGTGAGTATGGACCATAGTGGCACATCCTCCCCAGATTTCCCACCAAGTTTTACCACTAAAGATATTTGATCACACATATGCTCACCTGCACAACACGTGTCCAGTGGGATGCTGGGATTGACAGGAGGCTGAAGCTCTGACAGCGCCAAGTCCACTGTAAAGTAGAGTAGAGTCAAAGTTAATGTTGTGCATCAGCATTCAGAGAAGTCTCAAGTTGGAAGATAACATCAAAGAGGTTTGTATACCCACATTAGTTAACTGTTGCTGTGATTGCTTACATTCTGTTATAGTTAGAGCATCCGCTCTAGCTGCTTTATAGGGTTGCGCGTTGCGCCTCATGCTGTGCACTGCCTCATGCAAACTATGCCCTCTCCTAATTATCCATCATAGTTAACAGACTTTCCTGGTTCAACTTTGACCTACACTTACCATTAGTGCACTCGCACAGTTTTCCCATGCAGTGAGGCATTAGCTTATTACGAACACTGTGGTTGCACTCACTTTTGGCTTTACCTCCAGACGGTTTATATCATTAGGCTTGAATTCTGCCTTGATACAATGTGCATTCAACAACAAGTTTTTTACCCTGTCAAGAGAGAAGTAATGTTGCTGTATTTTCCACATTTCCACACAGCAGTTCCTTTGGCAAAAAGTAAAGATCAAAGCTATAAAAACAGAGCAATTTCAATAGGGTCCTCACACCCTCCAGTGCGCTCGGGCCCTAATAAACCTGAATTGTCCTTTAAATATGATAAATTTTCTTGGTCAGACTCAAACCCAGGACGTCACTGTTGCATCATTACATTATATACAGTAGGGCACCAGGGTGCAATCAGTTTCTGTTAATCGGTTTTTTTACTGTGCCTAGGTTGCATTACACTGTTTACTGTCAATCATCCATCCATCCACCCACAAGAAGATATAACTCTCCTCCGATAAATAATCCCTCAAAATCTTGTCACCTCACATATTTTATTGTCACACGCAGGTCTCTATATTTAGAGCATCCTTGTTAGCGGGGACAGCAGTTAATCTAGGTTTGACTCTGCGCAACATAAACAAGTAGATTATAAAAAAAAATCTAATTACACACTTCATGCACTGCAAAATGATTTGTTGGATATAAATATGCAATAACTCTAAATGTTGAAATGACACCGGTTTTATCTTTTAACACTAAAAGGCCCAAAGACACAGCAATGTGAGGTGACAAACTGTCTGAAAATTTGGCAACTAGCAGATGAAGCACTGGTTGGTTCTCTGCTGCAACTCATATTATATTAAATCTCTTATGCTGTCTAAACTAGACTCTAGACTCAGCAAAATTATTTTTTTCAAAGCATGGGAATTGAGAACCAGGTTCAACATTTAATTAAAAATATCCTCATGTTTAAGTCATTGGTGCTACTGAGAAACTTTTTATGTCTGTGACTGACCAAATCTTTGCTGTGGTCTGGATCACACCTCATTGTTAGGCTTACAGCAGCATAATGTCACTACTGTTTGAATAAATCTTGTCAGCGCAAGTGGTTGAAGGGGAAAATGTAAATGGCAAACTTGGGAGTAGAATAAATTACCTGTGGCTGCCTCTGCACCAGATCACCTTTTCGAGACCCACCAAGCGAGGGATTCATCCATAAATCACCAGGCCTGCGCATCAGGAATGAAATTGTGCTCTCTCCATTTATAATAAGTCAGTAAAAGCACTTTTTCTCTCTCTGCTTGTGATTTACTGTATATCCATGACTTCCTGAAGCACTTAGTCTCAGCTAAATTAAATCAGAACCAGTTGGATGAATGTGGTGTTTTCCCGGTATTACATACTCTCCTCTTGACCACCTTTGCATTTGCTGACTTGAAGGAGTTTGTCCACTCAGTTGCTTCAGTAGTTGCTTCCTACTTGTTAATAAATGTCTTCGTTCTCACGCCGTAATCACTTTGCTGACTACATAACCCTTCAACTATACCACCCACTGCACACCGTAATCTATATGGAAATCACTCTCTGGCTGTGCCTCTATCATAAAACTGCAGTGTATTTACTGTCTATTGTATATGGGGACTTGGTTAATCACCCAATGATGCTAAAAGTTAGTGAGACAATTAGTGGAGTTTTACTGCAGACCAAAATCGAGAAGATACCCCCATCAAACAGGAAGTACAATGTATAGCGTTGCCATGGAGACGGTGAGTTACCTGGCTCGAACTTGAGACCTGCTCACGTTAGCCTATATTTGAATTATTGGCATTAAAAGTAAGCAGAATTAGCTATTAGGAATTCCCGTTCGCAATGTTGTGATGGATGTGCAGACATCTGTCACTGGTTTACTTTGATACTGAAGAGAATTCAAAAACCTGATGATTCTCAAGCAAGTTCTGGAGTCACAAGGAGCGTCTCGTTTTCTGTGAGTACCAGCATTACTCACACATTATTCACGCATCACTCTTACTTTAAAGCTACAGTAGAGGCAAACTAGTCACTCAAAATGAAGAGCTTTCAAGCCTCGCAGATTTAATAATGGATTTTTCTTGTACCTGGCCTACTGAAAAATAACAAGAACAACTCTGCTAATGGGTTCCCCAGTGTTAAGTACATGAAGTTTGGCGACGTTATGTTATTCCCATTATACTGCAGCTTCAACCATTTCAACCTCAGCAGCGGTAATTGAAAACACCTGTGCGGCAGTGACAGCAGGTAACTTCCCATAAAACCACGAGTGCTGGTTTCAATTCTTTGTATAGACTGAACAAACGAGTTACACCATGTTAAGTGCAAAGCTTCAGAAGTACTGGTGGGTGCTGTGATAAACCCAGTGTACACGACCTTCTCAGGTGAAAACAGCAGTCAAACAAAATGAGCTATACTGGCGGGTGAACATGGTGGAGCATTTATCAGCTAAAGAGCCAGATATTTCCCTCAGGGTTAGAAACCAGAAAAGAGCTGAAAGAAGAGTGAATCTTGAACTTACATTTGGCACGACTCGAAATGAATGCTAATGTTGCTCCATGGCTGCTTGATGTGTACACTTATAACCATTTGCTATAGCGAAATGCTACACCGTCGTAATCGATGTTGATTTATCAACTTTTACAGGTTGTTACGGTGGCCCCTAGTGGCCAAAAAGGTAATGAGTGCGGTTTAAAACCGGAAGCGCAATGCATACACAAAAGAAAAAAATATATAAATTAAGAAAAATCATAAGTAAGACTTACTAAATAATAAATAGCTCAGGCATGGAGATGCTTCAGAACTTGCTTGAGGATAATTAAGTTTTTAAGATTTCTTGAGTGTCAGAGATTCATTGATAGGTAAGTCAGTACATCTACAGTTACATAGTAAAAGCTAACTCTGCGTAATTAATTTCTCAGATTTTAAACAAATATAGGCGAAAATGGAGTCTACTTTGTACCCCACAGTAACTGTGAATCCATGGCAACATTCTACTTCCTGTTCCGTGTAAAACTTAAGAGCTTTTCGAAAGTACCCTGTTTCATATTGATGGTTATGCTCATATTCAATATATTAAAGAGGACAGGGTTTATACACAACATTCTGGCTTTTGGAATAAACTCTGAGAGTTCAAATCAACCCAATTTGAGTGTGAGACCACCAAATGCACTCTTGTGGATTAGTTAGATTAGTTAAACCACTAATCCCATGTAGAGTAGACTAAAATAGATCTCTCACCTTGAGTTTTTAATATGAACTCTTTCATAGTGTTAACAGTCAACACTTAAAAATATGTTACATTTAACACTTATGGAGTTAATATTTCAAAACAATAAAAAGGTTCTAGATGAAAATGACTACAAAATAACGCCATTGTGATTATTTGTCTTACATTTGTAAAATAAATAAATACTTGTGCAACAAGTTAGGCTTAACTGTGCCAACATGTTACAGCAGACATACAATCACCTTTCAAACAAACTGCTATGGGGCAAACTTAACATTTGCAAAGTGTTAAAATGGAAATGACAAATATATTTTAGCCAAAACTGTAAAAAAAATTAGTCAATATATAACATTCCTATGTATTGTATAAACTCTGAGGAAAATGCAGTATGAAAGAGTGTGAACATCATATAAACAACCTTGTTCGCAGTACACATGTCTCAGATTACAGAGAATAACTTCTCTGTAATGCAGACTTGTGGTGGCATGAGGTAGACTGTTGACTAAACATGTAATTAAAGTCGCCTACATAGGCTAAACATGTAGGCCTCGGCTAAATAAAAGATTCATATAGATTCATATATTCACATATAGATTCCATTAAGCCAACAATGTTGACAAAATTAAATTATACACCTCCCGCACCCAAAACATCCAATCATTTTAATGCCAATAGGGAATAAAATGTACAGTTGTTTTCTTTTAGACACTAAAAGTAAAAGGATGCTGTCAAAAATTAATACCATGAATAGTTTTTTATTAATCAATTAACCCTATAGAAAGTGCAATAAATAGAAAAAATCTCAATCAAATCACTATTTGGTGTGATCACCCTTTGTCCTTAAAACAGCACCAGTTTGCTGACAGGTTTTTTTCTCAACCTACTCTTGACAGGTAGGTTGTTCCAAGCATCTTGGAGAACTTGCCACAGTTCTTCTGTGGATTTAGTTTGTCTCAGTGTCTTTTGTCTCTTCATGTAATCCCAGACTGACACCATGATGTTGAGATCAGGGCTCTGAAGAAAGTTCTTTCTGAACCCTTATGGCTGGGTGTTTGAGGTCATTTTCATTCTGCAGAATGAATTTGTAACCGATCAGACGCCTCTCTGATGGTACTGTGTGAGGGAATCAAACATCTAAAGTGCCTATAAAACTTTTGCACAGTACTGTATATCTCTCTTGGTGCTGAAATAAATTCATTACACACACAAAAAACTAAAAATAGCAATGATTTAATGTTTTAAACACTTGCAAAGTGTTAACAAACTATAATTCACTAATAAAGGAGGAAGAACCTAATTTTAATTATGGATAACAATACACTGAGTTATGGATGTGGTTTCTACTGAAAACCGAGCAAGGCATCTGAGTTGGCCTTTCTCTTTTAATTTAAAATTAGATTTGATTCTGAGTGTGAATCTATATTTCAGGCTACAATAAATGCAACCTTGGACTCTCTCCAACACTAATGTGTTCTTGTAATGATGGATGTCTGTGGAATAGCCTAACCATAGTCCAAAGCAGCACTCAGTGATCTGATGTATGACGCACTTCACATCCTAACTCTAACTTTGAGTAAAAGGCTGAATGCATGACTCACCATTAGTTGATTTTTTTCAGATTTGCTTATCAGAACTATCAGTCTCCACTGCACACTGCTGGCTTCACCAGGGCCGACTACTTACTATTCATACATACATAGATAAGAAGGTATTGTGTTACCTTCATGAACTGTACCGCATGTGCAGAATGGATTAATCACTGAGCCACAATGCACCGGGGAAAAGACTGTGGAGGCTGTCATAAACAGATAAGCATAAATGAAAGCTGAGCGTGCATCGTGTTAGAAATTCCTGCTGTTAGTTATAAAAACAGCTGACTGTTCTTTGAGTTTATGACTTCATTTCTATGCCAACTTTAAAGTGTCTTCATTATTATCTGGGTTGCTAAAAAAGAACCTAAACAGCCAGTGACCGAAGGTTACAGCTGCGATAATGTCACTGTCCTCATCATTATTCAGTTTATTTTAATTTTATCTAGTTATAAAGTTTGCAGACGGTTTAAATACCAGGGAAAGGTCACGTGGTGGTAATGGAGTACGAAAGCAATGCACCACTTAAGGATCGTGGACTGTTAGCTTAGGGACATTAAATGGATTCAGCCAGTGAATTTTAACTGTTGGGCCGAGGGGGGAGAGATGAGAAAGATTAAAAAGAGTGTGCGGGTGACAGTGCCCAGAAAACCAATAAAATCAAACAATACGGCAAGACCACAGTTGAGAGTACAATTCCCAAAATAACCCTTGAGATATTGCCTGTATACTGAATGTTAAAATGAATACAATCATCATGTGTTACCAGCAATAAGAAATAGAAAGAAATCACTTACTTCTAGTGATATAGAAAACCAAAGTGAAACTGGAGCTTGTGGATTCTCCTGCAGAAATAAGAAAACCAAATTCAAAATAACATTTGTCACACATTAATTAATAAGTCTTCTTAACACCCTTTGAAAATCTTGTTTTTACTGACACCTGGTGGTGCAAGTCCTCACCTTGCTGCAGTGATGTACAGGTGTACCCCAGGACTTTGTGACATCACTGTCACGTGCACACCCTCTGATGACACCCAGCAGCACTGATGGGGTTGGGTGTGTGTGTGTGACACAGAGGGGGCAGTGAAGTTCTGCTTTTCAGCGTGGTGTTAAGTTACTTCTTAAAGGTTTGTTGCGTGAATCACAATCTGTCTAGAGTGAGATGGTAAATTCTTAAAACATTATAAATAGCAGGTTTTGGTTCCCGACCTTAGGGTCACAGGATTATTCTGAGTGGTTGAGAGTAAACCATTTTGGAAAGCAAAAAAAAAATGTTTTTGCAACACAAACTTTTAACTGAGCAATTTTACATATTAGCAAGGCAAATTCATGTCTGCACGAGTGCTTTACATAACATATAAAAGATATTAATTTTTTATATTAAGGCCTGTGCAAAATTTTCAAGTAAAACTGAGAAAGCAAAACTACTCTTCGGATGAACTGACCACCATCCCGTCACATTTGCAAAATGTGATAAGGTGGTGGCAAGAAGACGTTGCTTCAGTTTTAATGGGTCCCAAGCTGGAAAATTTGAGAACCACTGCTTTAACAAAACACCATATCCCACAAGCCCAAGACCGTCATTAAAGGTTAAATGTCAGCAGTCAGGGGTTACTGCGACGTAATCCACAGAATCTGTCATGAAAAGTTTTCATTGAGGCAATTTTCACCATATAAAGTATTTCCAGTGAAAACACAGTGAGGTCTGTGAATTATCCAGAGTAACTGGGACACTGTGTTTCGAAAGAGATGTTGGTGTTGAATTTTTTAAATGTAGTCTTTATTTCTGTGAAGACCACAACAAAACTCCATCCACTTTCACTGAATCAGGTCGGAGGCCAAAATTTACCTCAAAACCAAAACTATGCTCCTGGCTGCTGAATACGATTATAGGTGAGAAGATCCTTGCTTTGTAATTTGGATGAACTAAACTTTTAAACAAAAGTCCAAGAGTCTACGTTCGCCAGCCAATGTCAGGACGCTACAGAGGAAGCCAGACCAACCTGGTAGTTAAAGACACAGGAGCGACCCACAACACAAACACCTTGTGCTCAGCAGCACAGGGTGCCTTTTTGAGGGAATGCAGAAAGCAGTGGCAACCCAGTTTGTTCACCATCCATCACTGTAGCACAGCAATTTACCCAAACAGCAGAGTAGTGTCAAAAATACTGGCAAGGCACAAACAAGGAAAGAACATGTCCCCAAACTGTAACTGTGGGGGTGGCGGGTGAACTGATAAACAACTTTTCAAAGCAGAATTATGGCACTGTATATGTGGAGGCCAGGATGCGTGGGCCTTGTCTCTAAATGTGCCACAACAAATGGTGGAGGGGAGTTAAGCCAGCGTTCACGGGAGACACGCAGTAGCTGCCCAAACGGGCTTGTTAGGGGGCAGAGAGGGAACTCATCAGTGCACAAGATCACGGCTGACAGAGAAGCTTGTTAACTGCAGCACAGTAGCCAAGAGGGTGGCTCATTAGGGAGAAGCACCAGTAGCCTGCACGAGTCATGCTGGTCTCACCAGATGGCTAGCTGTCTGCTGGCTGATGAAGGGCATGGACATCCATCATTAACAAATTGTGTGCAGTATGTTCTCTGTGCATGAAATCAAAAGGAAAGCACTTTGCCACAGTTTCATATTTGAAACTTTATATCATGGGTTGCCAGAGCTTTAGTCACTTAGGTGAAGAAGCTCCATTTTAATTTTCTCCTTAGCTGCAACAAAGTTTGTCTGCGACACTTGAGACGAGAATCCTGTTGCAACATTGCCCCCTACTGGTGCCACCGACTGGATCTCCAGATTGATGGAGGCATGATGCAATCAAAACATGAATTTCCCAATCACTTGCCCCTCAATGGACTCTTCACATGTTGCCAGCTGTCACTATAAATAACAAATTGTTTGCAATCACCCTGTCTGGATAAGTGCAGCGCTCTTGATCTTGATTATTGCACAAGACAAGTTTCCAGTAAGGGCCAATAAATCATTATTCATCATTCACTCAGGGAGAAATACACACTGTTACAGCGTCGTCTAAATCATAAGTGGGACTTGTTCATTTAGATATTCTTTTCCGGAGCACTTCAACCAGATGATTTATTTGCTATCTAATCTCACACATATCCCAAAATTAAAAGAATTGTTGCATGGTATTACTTTGAGTTGACTGAGTGTGAATTTATCCACTGCTGATGTGATCAGAAGATGCTGGAACTTTAATTAAAAATGAGTGAATTTTGGATTGAAGAAAAGCACGACCGGGCAGAATGGGGAAAAAAAAGAATGGATGCAATCAAGCCAGGGTGATATGGACAGAATATATTACAGTTTTTCAGGGGACATAAACTGCTTTTCTTGAAAAGTGTTTTAATCACTGCTGGTGCATCAGAGTAGCCACAAGAAGTACATCAAACTCATTAATTTTACCTTAAGGGTCATTTCACCAAGAAAGATTTATTACATATCTTAAACTGCTCACATCAAAACCATGTAAGCTGCACCGAATCATTTGGCTTTAGGTTGAAGAGAAACCTTGAGTCAGCAAGTCTGAAGGTGCCCCCCCCCCCCAGTGTTGTCACTTTCTGTTAATTAAATCTGACATTAACAAAGTAGAATGAATTACAGAAACAAGATATAGCTAGATCAGGTCAGCAATTGAATTAAGTTGTTCTTTATACTTTCAGAAATTGAAATTTAAAGCACTCAAAACAAAGGATAAAGGATCATCTTATAATAGAGTGGTTGAGTGGTGGAAAAAGCACTCAGAACAAATAGCAAGACAACAATATAAAAATACTCCATTACTAGTAAAAGTCCCGCATTCAAAATCCCACTTAAAGGGCCAGTACACTGACTTTACAGCCTGAGCTTGCGTTACTCTGGGGATTATAAATCAGGATATCACAGCCTCTTTAATTAAACGGCTTCATTAATTTTTTTATTCTATCTGACAAGCTCCCCCAACTTTATGACAGTGCAACACTAAATCACTGGATCACCTTCAAGTAAAAGTAGACAAGTATTATCAACTACAAGACTATTGCAGCTGGTGAGATGAAGCCAGTTTTTACTACTTTAGATACTTTTTTCCCTTCAATGGTCACAATGAATCTGAGGGGTTGTAAGATGAATAACAGGGAAGGAAAGAAGTGAAAACACAAGTACTGCTACACACATCTGTCTTAATGTTGGGGCCTTTTGGGGAATATTGGATAATTCTACCTCTGGCCCTCAAACATGTATGAACAACTCGACTCGGCTTTTCTGAGGGATTACAAGCAAAAAAGGTGAACAGTAACAAGTCAAAATAATTTAAAATATCAGTACATGCTGTTAAAAACAAAACAGCACAAGCAACAGATACATGTACAAATGGCTTCATTTAATTTATGTATTTCACAAACAATCCAAGAAACTTATGAGACAAATGTACAGGAATTATTTTGCCATTTTATTTTTTTTTTCTTCACATTATTGCTTTACAGTAAAATGCATTGGTTGGATATGTCCAGTATAGCAAGACAATACATTCATATAAGTTATACAGATGTCCTCAGTAATGTTTTATAGTAACTAACTTTACATTAAATATATTTTTTAATCATTTATTATTCTTGACAAACAACTCCCACGTCACATTGAGCTCACAGTGCATCAGGTCGCATTCAATCAAGAAATACATACCGGTCCTCTCTTGTGTTCAATTGCCATTTCTAACGTGTGTTCTAAAGTGTGCGCTTACTTTGTACACAGGATTTCCGTACAATCTGGATTTATGCAGCGCTACGACAAGAATGGCATTTGAATTTTTTTTTTTTTCCTCTTCCAAAAAAGTGACTTGGTAACAAAGATGTGAGTCAGACAACCGGTGAGGACGTAGATGATGACAAAAAGAGGATCAGTGTGTTTTTTTTTTCCCCCTCATGCTGTGGTGTTACCACTCAAACCTGGCAACCGGGACATGACCACACAGAGCGACAACAACAAAAATATACACAAAAAGAAACCTTAACACTGCACATTCTGAATCAACTAAAGTACAGTACAAACGTGCCTTCCCCCAACAAAAAGCATCAAAAAAATAGGTCCTGTATGTACAGAAGACCCACTGAGAAGGTTGATGGGGAGGAAGGTCGGTGTCCAAGGATGTCAGTGGGAGTGTGGAGGAGTCTGTAGGCCCTGTGTGGTCACCTCCATCCAGTAAACACAGCCATTCGAACCCCGATAGAGTAGCAGCTTAAGGGGGTCCAACTTTTAAAAAATTCCTTAAGGACAGCTCTCACGCAGGTCCGCTGAAAAGTGACAAAGTCCCGAGGGCAATGGAGGAAAGTCATCCATCCGTCCATGTGTTCCCTTGCTGCCCCTCTGCTCCTTCAGCTAGGGTTGGTGGAAAGTTAATGCCCTTGTGCAAGAGGGGACAAAAGTGGAGAAAGAGGGAAAAAAAAAAAGTAGGTAGGAGAGGGAAAAAAAAAAAAAAAAAAAAAAAAATTCAGACTTTCCACAGTCCCACTGTTGGAGAAGCGTCCGTGCCATTGGCTTAGTTCCTCAGCTGTCAAACACACACACACCTGTGAGCTCACACATCAAGTACTACGAGACAAACCGACGTTACATCTCCGCAGGGGATCCCCCGTCTTTATATGGCAACCTAGCAGGGGGCCTTCTGTCACATAAATTCTTTACATTGAGATTGCATATACAAGAGCCTGCTGCCAGCAGTGTGGCAGAGGAATATTTTCAACACTTAAAACGCTCCCCGCACGCTTTTCAGTTTTTAGTCTCTGCACCTCACTTGTGGACTCTTCACAGGCATTTTTGCATGATGTCAAAATGTCTGGATTGCAGTGTAGCTCGTAGCTGCCGATTTTTGTAAAATGGGTCGGGGCGGTTTCCATGGATACGCCCAGAAGCCCTCAGCCTTTTGCTGTGCTGTGGAGGAGCTGCGTTTAATGTCCCAGCATGCACTGCAGACAGAGGCGGGTGTGCTCATGGTGTTAACGAAGTTCCAGTCTGAGAGTCAAGAGCCTGGTGTGAGAAAACGTAGCGTGGGCCCATACTGAGCACGCGCACGCACACACACACGCACACATACAATGTTCTCTTGCACACACACACACACACAGTCACATATATACTGAAAATACACACGCACAGAAGGAAGCACTAGTTGATTCAGAATGAGAGGATGGCTGTTAAAGTGCAATATCTACATGTAACTCAAAATCAAGAGACCATCACCATCGCCACCTCTTGGAGTTGTCCTTTTCTGAGTTTCCCTGATAACCGACAGCTGTGGTTGGCACCCTTGCCCTGGGTAGAGGGGCTGCAGTACCCCCTACTGGCCAACGGGTGTTATAGCAGAGTCAGTCTTGAGAACTGCCTGGTTTCTTTGCATTTTTTTTTAAACAACTACCTCCATGCTGCTGCTGTCTCAAGATGAGAACAAATCACCAGATGATGACAAAAATCAGATGCATCCCAAATATCTGGAGACAGTTTTTTTCTGAAGTTGTGCAGAGGGAAAAGTGAAACGACCCATCACTGAATGACAATAATGCTGGAGTGGAGTCGCCACCACCAGCCCGAATACCCCTCTGAGTGGTCAAATCTCCTTACAGCACAAAGCAAGAAAAGCATTTCCATGTGCAATTTGTTTCAGTGAAAAACAGGCATGTCCTATATTTGCAACAAGCTCTCCTCCACATTTCATACTAGATAAAACCTTGTTTTGAAAAAATAAATACAAAAAACAACAACAAAAAAAGTGTTTACAAGTTTACATTGTGCAGTGCTGCATATGCATAACACCCTCACAGTCAACTGATCTGGACTGTGAATTATTTTGACACAAAGTGTCCTGAATGTCTTTTTTTTAAGAAAAGAAAGCAGATTTGATCAAGCAGATGAGGGTTGGGAAGAGTTGCGCAGGGTGAATGAAGTGAAGCGCTAACAGTATCTGCTCCCTGATGCCAGAGGCCATGCCAGGGGAGTCAGGTCCAGGCTGGAGGAGGGGAGCTGCCAAGGACAAGGCCCTCCTCCAGGGGGTCAAGAGGGAAAAAGGAGTGTACTTTTTTCTTTAGTGCTGGGGTAACTTGGTAAATCTTTTAGGAATTACTTTAAGGAGACTAGTCTCTACACAGGGGTTTTGGTTGGAATCGGCATTTGTGGTAGGATTGTTTTTTTTTCTCTTCACAGACTCTGGTTTGGTTTGTGGAAAAACTTTGAAAATGGTGTGTGGAAATCTACAATGTGAACAATGAAAACACACACCAACAATCCACAGGGGCACTTATGACTCTGGAGGTCCCCGACATCTAAAGGCATGCTAGATGGGTAGAAAGTTAACAGGTGCACAGAGGAACTAAAGACTTTACTGCAGTAACAGGCAAAGCCCAAAATAATGGGCATTCAGGACCGGCACTGTGTGACAAGAGGACAAATCAGAGACATAGAATGGAGTCCACCATTACAGTGTACTGCCTCTTGAGGAAATAAGATTCATAATTGGGACTGAAAAGCTTACAGGGGAGAGTGCAGGGGAGGAAAAAAAAAAAAAAGTCTGCAGTTAGGTCCAGTATTACTGAAAAAAAGATATTTTGGAGTTGCTATGGGAGCACTGAGGTTTTGGTATCTGAGACATGCTGCTGTGCTCTACTCCTCCATGCACATGGGCAGGTTGACGAAGGTGAAGACGTTGTACTCAATCATGATGGAGAAGCAGAGGAAAACAGCATACAGGACCAGGACATAGATGCCCAGCTTCATGTCCAGCCTCCACTTATTCAGGTGGATCCCCAGAACCTGCACACATACAAAATACATCAGAGAGGCACGAACAGGAGCTACTATTATCCAAACAAGATCCTACGCTTAATCAGTTTTCTGACGGCAGTCTTTGAAAAGATGACTCAATACCAAACAGCTTAACTGTGCAGCCAATCCTCGTAATATGCAAATCTGATCTTCAAAAAGGTAATCTATCAGATGCATTTTTGGCCAGTTGTTTTATTAAAGCTGAGATAATCTTTTTCTATTAATGAAACTGGGATTCTTTCTACTAGTGCTGATGCTGCATTTGTTTATAGCTACAGTATATGGGGTAAATCAGAGACAGGAACTGTGTCGTCAGTTTTCAAGGTCTTACATTTTCACACACTTGCTGTGTGGGGACTCATGATTATTTGACATCACATTGTGAAGGGGTCGTTTAAGAAAATGTGTCCCACTTTCTGACAAGAACTCTGATTTGCATTAAAGAGACATTCTGGTTTATTTTCTCTACTAAGACGTTTCATATTCCAATATCACTGAATGCATCACAACAACCTGTTTATTCCTAAAAGAAAAATGCATCATTTCCAGTGCACCAGAGGAAAGACAGGAAAGACACAAAGTGTTTATGATACAGAATTTTTTTTACATTTTTATGAACCAATTACATAACCTGCTTCAGTCCCCATTACATAACAGGGCATCAGTCAGTGATGACCTTAGGCAAACAGGGATCTTTATTTTGTCTAAAAGACACTGGATTTCTACTTTAAACACGCAAGGTACACTACAGAAGTGGTCGACATGTGGCACCGGCGTGGCGTAAACATGATTAACTATTGCTCACCGTGAGGGCCACAGAGCCCAGCAGAAGCACCACTGAGTACACCAGCCCCCGACTGTTAATCATCACCTGCAACACACAGGGAAAAAGCTCAGCGATTCATTGGCCGTCATTAAATGTTATTATTCACTGCGAGACATAAGGACACACTGGATTTTGTTGTCACTAATAAGGTCTGAGCTGTGGCAAAGCAAACTAGCTCCTTACCTCTGATCCATAGCTTACACACATGGTCTGTATCGCCCAGGGAACCCCCAGTCCCACCAGAATATCAAACACGTTGCTGCCGATTGTGTTGGACACCGCCATGTCTCCCAGACCTGCAACAAAACAAAGAGCAAGCAAAAAACAAATCTTTATTTCCAACTGAAGTTCAACATTTCTCTGCTCTGTAGTTTCAGCTGGGAAGGCAGTTACACAGGGCTATTTAGTAATGTGTCTGCACTGTTTTTTCTTGCCCCTGTACTTTAAAGTGCTTTGTACAAATTCCTATTTGAACAATTTGCTTCCATGCATGTACTGTAGGTGACACATCTGTGTGTGTGTGTGTGTGTGTGTGTGTGTGTGTGTGTGTGTGTTGCACTACATTTGTAAAAGCTCACAAAGTACAGTTTTGCATATCTAGATGTCTAAGTTTAACCAACTATAGCTCAAATTCACACACACGTTGACTCATCTGCATGTAAACAGCTTACAGTGCATTCTTACTTATCTAGATGTTGTGATACATTTCTCTACTTCTTCCATCTCTTCGCTCTCACGTCAAACTACCTCAAGCTATCCACAAAGACACTGCATCTATATTCGTATTTTAATGTTTATTTTAATGATTCAGCCAACTAGCCATCGGGGATCGTAAAAGCATACAAATTTTTTTAAATTAGATGTCCTGGTAGACAAGTGGTATTAAATGTACACCACATAAACACAACGTCCGGCTCTCCACTGCATAATAGAACCATAATACAATAGCAATCCAAAAATGGTTCAAGGGGAAAGGTATACCTTGCCGAGCCACGATGAGACTGGCTATGCAGTCTGGGACACTGGTGCCTGCTGCCAGGAAAGTGATGCCCATGATGACATCAGGGATTCCCAGAGTGTAGCCAATTATAGTGACCTGAGAGAAATGCACAGGCAGTGTTAGGGCTCAAAAATAGCATTATCTGTTTCATGGGGAAAGGCATGTCACATTCAAATACTAACAAATACTCATGTTTAATGTTTTATGCATTTTACTCTTTGTACCTACTCTCCTGGACGGTCTGTATATACTGAATAGATAAATTATTGAGTTATGTCCTATGGATAATTAATGTTACCCTCCTGGCAGGAAGCATAAGGTGACTCATTTGACAGTTAATACTTCTATGATTTAAACTGTACTAATTCATTTTTACAGTACAACTCTTGGTTGTGATATATCCTGCTTTTCTGATTTATGTCTTTGAATTTAAAGCTGCAACTAACAATTATTTACAGTATCGATTAATCTGTAGATAATTCTTTCAATTAAATCCATTATAGTTTTGTCTCTAAAATGCCAGAAAGCAGTGAAAAATGTTATCAAATTGCATGTTTTGTTAAACCAACAGCGCAAAATGTCAACAAATATTGACTTTACTATCACATAAGTCTAATAAATGCACAAATTCTTATGAACGTTTGACATTTTTACATTAGATTGGTTCCCAACAAAAGCAGAAAGATTTCCTGTGATAAAAATTCATGTGAATTTATTTTATCTTGACTGACTGATGTGTTATACTACCGATACTCAAGTAAAAGTAATAGTAGTAGTGCCGTGGTAAATACCTCATTCTAAAAATCTATTAAGTTCTTCCTTTCCACACAAACAGGTGTAATTACACTCACCATCCAGACCATCAAGTAGGAGAAGATAGCAATCCAGACAGTGGACAGGATGAAGGAAACCATGAAGAATTTCTCCCAGCGAGGCTTGGCACAGTTCGGGACGGTGAAGAACAGCAACAGGAGCAGAGGCCACGAGATCAGCCACTTGAACTTGCTGCCAATACCTCCTGCAGCAAAAATGCACATGAGCACAAGAGTGTAGCTCTTCAGCTTTTCATTGTGGGTTAAATTATAGTTGTTTCCCCTCATTGATTATGTGGAGAATCTTTTCTGTCAAGCAACTGATTTCTAACGTCACACTTAATCAGGTATATTGACCTAATTCTATTCGATGTGCCAACAACATTTACAGTTTCAGAAAATGTAAGAAATCTGCATCACATCTTTGTTTTTTCTGAGAGTTGTTTGTACCGTTAATGAGGTTTTATTGAAATGGGACAAATGAATAAATAGTGTTAAAAAAAAAACAACTGAAAAACAGGAGATATGTCTGCTTGTGGCCAAGCTATGGTTCCATTTGCTTTTATTCCCTCTTTGGCTTTAGTGAAAAGGATAAACATACCCATCCATCCGTCATTTAGCACCAATACTGAAAGCTTTTTTTTTTTTTTTTCCTGGCAAAAAGCTTTTATACTAACGGCACCCTTTTCCTGTTTTGTGGTACAAGATTTCAGACAGACAGACCGCACATGGCACCTCAAACACCAAAACTCTATCCTCCTCCGTTCCACTTCTTTTAATGCCTTTTCGCCTAATATAACCCAACAACACTTCCACCCACTTTGATGAATTGGTCTGTTTCGTATTAAATCAGATTAATCAGATTCAGATTCTTTTCACATCAGCAGCCACTGACTGATAAAAGGGCAGGCCCGCTCAGAGCTGTCAAAGAGGGTGATCATTAGTCAGTACATATGCAGCCACTGACTAATTTGAGGGAGGACATCAATAACTGTTGAAGCGGAAAGAAATTCTTAAGCAGATTGAGCAGAGCTGTCCAACTAAAAATGCCTTTCAGTATTACTAATGCTTCAAGTTGTTAAAATAACCAACACAGGAGGATGTATAATAGATTCATAAATATATCTGAACTGTCAAAGATGTGAAGATGCTTCATAATTAGGTTGTTCCTGTATCTCTTTACCCCCTAAAGTATCCGTCCATGTATGCCAAATTACACACATTCATCAAGTAAATACATGCATCACGTACTTGGAATGTGAAACGGTGAGATGGTTTCGTTTTCCTCCGCCTCGGTGGGTTTGTCCTCTGGCACGTTCCCGTTCTCGATTTCAACCTTCCCGTCAATCACTTGTGTCTCCACGCCATTGGCAGCTTGGACCAACTTCTGGCGCTTTCAGAAAACAGAAACTAAGTCAAAGAGCACATGAGCAGACGTGCCGCTCCTTTGATTGCTGAGCTACTGCCAAAACTTTTACTGCAATCATGTGTCTTTGCAATCCATGCAAAACACAAATATATGTGTACACTGTGCAAGTGAGATAAGGAGTTTACAAAAGAGTTGAAACTAAACTCAGACATGCGAAGCTGCAAACACTGTAAAGAAAGACTGGAGCAACAACGCCCAGCTGTACCTCTGTAATGATGAGGCGACTGGCCATGCGCAGACGGGTCTTGGGTCCAAAATGGCTGGTGACCATGACACGGAGGCCAGCCTCTGGAAACCTGAACTTTGTAGGGCTGGCGTTGATGATCTCGTCCACCATCACCACTGAGCCACGGCTGTAAGCCTTGCTGGGCTTGACTAAGGGGTGGAGGGATATGATACAAATATAAAAAATAAATAAATAAAAGGAAATGAATGAATGAATGAACTGTGCATCAATCTACCCGGATTAACACACAGAACTTTTTTTCTTTTGTTTCATTCAAGTTCATGTACTTACTCCCTTCATGACTGAAGTGCTTTGTGACACTGGTTTTTAAAAAGTGATATGCAAATAAAGTCAATTATACCCGATTGGCAAAAGTGCAAATTACAAGATGCACTTATATATCACCTAGTCTTACTAACCACTCAAAGCGCTTTACAATACTTGCCACATTCACCCACATTCATATATCACACTCATACACTGATGAAACGGCCATCAGGATACTTCGACATGTGGCCTGGAGCAGCCAGGGATCGAACCACTGACCTAATTAGCGGACGACCACTCTACCTCCTGAGCCACAGCCACGACTAAACAGCTAAATAAAAAGGGGCATCGTCATTAAGAGACACATACTATACTATGAATATATGCAGTGTCATTTTCTACTCTGTGGCGCTAGTTTCCTGGGCCAAGGAATATTAATGGTTGCTGAAGTAGAGCCATTTTGTCTCTATGCCAGAGTTAAAGCTGCCATAGGCTATTTTTTTTAATGTCAAAATATATTCCTGTTAACCTAAAATCACAACATGGACCGGAAGTTGACAGTTCAATACACACACAAATCAAAACTTAAGAGCAAAAACGTCCCCTAAACGAACTGCGTGAATGTCTTATCGAGACAAGTTGGGGTGTTTTCCAAAGCTCCGGAAATCACTCCTCCTGTCACTCATCTCTCCCTCTACAACCTACGTGACGTATGTTGGTGCCTTCATCTTACTTGTTGCCTCAACGGAGACGAGGGAAGCGATTCTTAGTAGAACGGTTTTGGGGACACATAAACGAGTGTTGACTTTCTAGGAAACAAAGGAAGGGATCATCACGTGTAGGTTTGAACCATTTTAAATCCAGTATCTCTGAGCATGTAACATGTCATCACTGTCCTTGCATCTAAAAATGTCGACGTTTCATGAGTGAGTTCATTGTGGCGATGCCTTTTTCCAGTTAATTAAATGAACAGGTTTTAAATAGTTTAGTTTCACTCAATCTTTCAGTGACTCTGAAATGAAATTTGGAGACAGGTGGTTTTCACTGGACAGTGATAATGTTGACAAAGATTCACTTGTAAGACTGCATATATTAGTACAATGTTGTAAATATGAAAGGTGAGCAAATTCAGTCATGATGGGAGCACTTGATCAAAAATTCATCTAGTTTTTATGGAGTTGCTGATTAAAGTCCCAAATCTTTCCTCCGCTTCACTCCAGGCTCATGTCGTGGAGGAACGGAGGAGTTTGAGATTCACCATAGGACTCACCTTGGGAAAAAATCATCACACAGTAGTTGGGTGGGTTTACATGAGGGTGCTGTGCACAGTTCACATGATGATGTCTGGGTACTGAACTTCAGATAGCTCTCCCAAATTGCCTGGTGGAGCTTTGAAGTTTACCTATCACTTGTGAATATTTATGGGACTACTGACATTGATTTCTAAATCTGCAGCACTGGAAACCTCTGGCATTTTTGACCTGACAATCTCAAACTGTTATGCGAGTGGTCACTCCCCTTCAGATAATGTGTGTTCTGACAATAATGCATATCTTAAAAAGGTTTTATTGGCATCCTATAACTCCTCATTTGCTCTTTGCTCACAATTAGCTATAAGATGCAGTGTATGGGGAATGAAAAAGTTCTACAGGACACTTATTAGTTTAACTCAGCCTTAATTTGACTTATTATACATGCAAGAATGCACATAAATTAACTGTGTAAACAGAGACAGCATAAACAGTTCCTCTTGTGAAATTCATTACCACTTCAGGAGTGAGTGGCTCAACACTCCAGAGACCAGCAGAAGAAAAGTAGTATGCAAGTGGAAAGAATTGGCACACAGCAGCACAACTGTTGACAGTAAGCAAGAATAAGTTTAGTAAGGCTAAACAGACAGGCATGTTAACACTAGTACAGCCAAAGTGGGAAGGGTTAAACCTCTCAGAGGGGTTAAATGTCACTGACTAGAAGTTTTTGAAAGGTCGAAAAAGGAAAAGGGAAGAAGTGGAGAACTGTGGCACCCAAACATGACATTGAAGATGCTATTCAGAAAAGGTTGAAGAGACCCCAAGACAACAAAGTCCCCTGACAGTAAACTGCATTACCGAAGGAAGATAAAAGAGTATCTTCATTACGCTTTTCCCATTTTCAACAGGAACATTTTATTTTGTGGCCCCTATATACTCAGATAAGCTTCAGTTGCTTATCACCCAAAAAGGGAGGAACATATCCAACTTTTAAAGGGGAAAAAGAGAAATTTAATAAACTGGGTCTTCAGGTAGTGCAGTTCACAGATGCTGGAGGACTGAAACTTACTTTGGAAAATTTAGCAGTTTGCTTCTCATTCAAAAAGGAATAGTTTGAATGTCCATTTTTGAGAAATATGTTTATATGCTTTCTCACAGAGTTAACAAGATCACCACCACTCTCATGTCTGTACACTAAACATAAAGCTACAGCAAGCAGCCTGTTAGCTGAGCATACTGTACCATAAGAAGAAATTGACTAAAAGTGTTACCTTTGGACAAAGCCAGGCTAGTGGTTTCCCATGTTTCCAGTCTGTAATGCTAAACTAAGCTAACCGGCTGCTGGCTATAGTTTCATTTTTAGCAAGAAGATATTAGAGTGGCATCATCTACTCATTTAACTGTCAGCAAGGAAGCAGATTGTTATATTTCCCCAAAGATGAGGAACTATTGTTTTGAGTACATCTCAGCAGAATATAGTATAAGCTGAAGCAAGTTAAGTTAGTTCAGCTGAAGGGGGGAAAGTTTAAAGCCACAGACGTTTTAGTAGAAAGAAACACCCACAGTCTTCCAGAGAAAGTCAAATCATCTCATTTCATGGCCGAGTTATCTCAATCTTATTTCAACATAGATCTGATTAATTTCCTGGCAGAGAATAGTCTAGTACCCAGCCTGTCTGATTAACCTTACCTGCTGAGAGTAAAGGCGATGACGGGTCGTCATCCCAAACATAGTCATAACTAGTATTACCGTCCTCCATCTCACTGCTTGCCGCAGCGTTACCATTGGCCACGTTCTTCTTCGACTTCCCCATGAAAAAATTCTGCATGCTGGAGTTGAATCTAGTAAACAGATGGAACATAATCCCTAAATTAGAGATGCTGAACTAGTTCAGCTGAGAGTCCAAAAAGGGAAGAAAAATAAACAAGATAGGACATCCAGTGTCAGGATTCACATTTGCAAATAGGGTTTACAGTATGAGCTTCAGATGAAAGGCTCCCACTCGTTTGTAATGTTGTATAAATTAGCCAAAATAAAGTCTTTACACTCCATACATCTATAGAACGAATTTACAGTTAAGGTGGCCTACTTTCTAAAAAAAAAAAAAAAAAAAAAAAAAAAAAAAAAAAAAAAAAAAAAAAAAAAAAAAAGAGCATCAGCATTACACTAACTAAAAAAATGGCTGAAATATGCTGTTTCTGCACTGGCACAGAAAAGGAAGAGAAAGCCAGAAATGTTCACAGAAGCCAATCACAAGGCTTTCATCAGCCACACGGGCCTTCAGTAAGACCATTTGAGTGCGTTACATAAAAATGGATCAAAAATACTGAACTGAGTGCTGCTGCTGCCTTTGAACATAATATGCGCAGAGGCAACACCAGAAGAGCTGTGCTCAGAGGTCCAGCATCAGAAGCCGACATTAGCACTAAAAATGTGTTACAGTTTCAGTGTACAATTTGGAAGAAATTATTCAATGGTATCATCTTAATTCCACATTTAATGTTACTTTCAGTTTTTCCCTTGTGTGAATTTAAAGTTTAAGGATAGAGGTTGTTATATTTTGTACAGATTGTGAAGTGTGGAGGCAAGTAAAAGACAGTAAAAGATTATCAGAAGAGTCAATAATATAACAGATGACAATAAATAATACTGTTGCTAAACAAATATAAAATCGAATATAACATGTATACTTTTCCTTCAAACTCAGATCAGGCGATAAAAAAGCTATCTAACTTAATTCACAACCAGCTTTTTCAGTTAGCTACCTAGCTAAAGCTAACTTTTATATCATAAAACTACACCAGCCAGTGCATGTAATGTTAATTGTCCATACTGTGTGCTCATGTGGTGCAGCATCACTGTAAACTTTTGTAGCAGTACCTAAAGCCTTTCGTTAGCTAGGTGCCACTGTGAAGTTAGTTAACCTTGGGGGAAAAGGAGACATTAAATCAAATACATCCACAAAATGTCAAGGATGATGGAAAAAAAGTCCAAGTCAAGTCCTCCATGAAGAAGAGGCTTGAAGATGAAGATGATGTTGTAAAGACAGACACATGTTCAGTTTAAGACGGTATATTTTGTCAGTTTTGGGCCAAGTATAATTGACCAATCTCAAACTCAACTAAAATTCAAAAGTAGAGAGGTTTTTGTGTTTAAATGAATCTTTTACCGTCACTTTTTTCCTTATGTCATTTGTTTCACATTTGGCAGGAAGTGTGCCATTTGCTTGGAGAAAAATAAAAAATAAATAAATCACAGCAGAGCCCTGGAAGGTCACCTCAGAGCTGGCTATATAAAACCCACTCTGCTCCATTTTGACTGGAACAGCCCAAAATGGTTAGCAGATATTTTGGGAGAGGGGAGACATATGACAGTGTATCCTACAGTAAGCACTTCTTTCCTCCAAATGAGAAAGGAGAGGAGTGATCCAGTTAAGCCTGTGCTCTTAGCCAGTGCAGAGGGAGAAAGATTAAACTCTTATGGCAGGGAGAGAGCAGACTGCTGCTGAGTGTAACACAGATTACCAGCTGGACAGACACAGCAGCACAGAACGATGTGGTTGGCATTAGGCAGTTTGGACTGTAAAGACACAAATAGAGTGTAATAGAGGAGTCTGTTATTTGCTGAATTTTGACAGTTAAGGAGACAGGGGACAAGGAGTTCTCAGAGCAGATTGTAAGATTGTGATTATCCAGTTTAACATTAAGTAACACTTCTAATCCTTTAATAATTATCACAAGTTTAAAAGAAAACTACAATATGTAAATATGATAAATTCATTTATGTTTCATGGGATTACAGATTTTTTACATATGAAATTACTATTTAAAGTTAATCATCAGTTGAAGTGAAACTATTCAAAACGGAATATTGTCGACAGGTAGATACTATGTGGAGCATTTTTTAAAATATATATATATACACATTATCTAATTTTAACATCTAGAATAATTGTCAAAAGACAAGGTAACATGCTGTTATGATAAACCTAGCTGAACAAAATGCATCATAAAAATTGTATTTTGCAGCATCTTACTTCTGAAGAGGAGCAACATTTTTCAACACAAGTGCTCCACAGTTGAGTCTGCAGCTAACGTCTGTGCAGGCGATATGAATGAGACACTCCCCTCCAGCTGGAAACTCACTCCTCTCTTGTGAAACTACTGAGTGCGCAGTTGGGCATACTCAGCAGCTCACAGGTGTTAGTGTGCAAGCATCCCCCCACCCCCTATGCACACACTCATCTTTTTATGGTGATGTGGTATTCAACTCGCAACATGAATATGCAGAACTCACTTCATGACGAGGATGTATCCTGCGTACATGAGCACCAGCACCAAACTCTCCCACCTGATAAAAAACAACAACAAATTCAGGTTTCCCGCACACTTATAAAAATAAATAGAATATCCAAGATCTTTCAGCTTATAGGAGTATTTCCAAGTCTTCTAGTCGCCTGCTACAACCATTACCATTGGTAGTATTACCATGAGAACATGACTTATGAGAAAATCAATAGTTAGGGCTGTAAGGCTGTAGCAGCAAAATCCTTGAGTGCATAGAATTGAGCAACAGTGCGTTATAGCTAAAGTGGATTATAAAAAAAAAAATAAAAAAAAAAACTTACCAAACTATTTTCCCATCGTAGATGAACTGAAAAATGAAGGAAATCATTCCTCTTAGATTAGAAAGTCTCAGCTGATGTCCATTAATAAATGGGGTTAGGGTTAGTTATCAGTGAACTTCATCGACTTACTGCAATCAAAGCCAAAACAGACAGGATGTAGTAGAAGGAATCCCTGAAAACAGCCCACCAGGTCAGTATCACCACCTAAGATTTCACAGCGGAAAAGTGCAGTCATATTTGAGATCTATGTGTATTAGTGAACAGTGAAAGAGTTGAGAAGAATCACAGCTTTATAATCTGTTTATGCCTCCAGAGTTTAGGTTTCCAATTCTACTAAAACCAGTTCTGAGAAAGCTAACGGAAGCAGATGGCTTTGTTTCCCCTCAGCAAAAAAACTTCTGCCACACATGTGCTACTCTGCAGTCTATAAATAAACAGAATGATGCAGCTGCAGCAGTAAGTCACTCCTTCTCCCACACACACACACACCTGTCCAGCGAAGATCCCGCAGACACCAATGATGCAAAGGATGTTGAAGACTGCTGAGCCAACGATGGTCCCCACCCCCACATCACCGTGGGTGATGAAAACACCTGCACACAGAGAGGCCAATCAGAATCAGCGGTGACACCAACCATCTGGGAATGTCTAAGTGTATGTATGCACGCTCTGTGTGTGTGTTTGTTTACCAATGACAGATGCAAAAAGCTCTGGGGCAGAACTGCCAGCTGCCATGAAGGTGGCCCCGGCAACATCTTCGCTCAGATCTAGTTTCTGCAGAAATACAACAAAAAGAGGTGGTTTACATATATATATATATATATATATATATATATATATACATATACATATATATATATATATACATATATATATATATATATATATACATATATATACATATATATACATACATATATATACATACACACACACACACAGACACACCACCAGTGTTGTGTTACTCCAACACTGAAAGATGAAAAACTACAAGGTCCAAATACCTCACAGAGTTTCTCCAGCGATGTCACAAAGTACTCGTCGCAGGTTATAGCGAGGGCCAGAAACATGTAGAGCGTCTGCAGACAAAATCAGCAGAGTTAAGTGTGTGACAGTGTGTGTGTGACACGAGCAAAACAGAAGTGAGAGGAGGAAGTGTGTGTGTGTGTGTGTGTGTGTGTGGATACACAGCTGAGTTAAGAGCCTTGGCAGAGCAAAGATATTCTCCTGCTAAAGGATGGGTGAAGGGGAATCCCAAAGCACAGCACCCAGTTAAAATTGAACCTGCATTAAATTCGAAATGTCAGTTCAGTGATGAGTTGTTTTCCCTTACTATGTGAAAAATCTACTGGACCTGCATAATACCATGGGGCGTAGGAGGGGCGGGGCCTATTTTAGTAGCTGTGGAGAGCTCTATTAATTATAGATCAGCTGTGACATCATCATGGCCCGGCAGCTCTGGCAGGTGTGCTCTGCTCTATGCTATCCACAGGGGGCAGTGCAGGACTGCAGTATGATCAGATCTCCCCCTTCAGTTTTGGTCATATCTGTAATAAGACCCTTCATATCCTGGTCCTAAAAATTTCTATGTCACTAAGGAGATTTTTTTTTAACCTTACATGGGAAAAATAGTGATCAGCAGATTTAGATTAGGCTACATTTAAAAAGGAAAGATTCATAAATTTTCAGATTTGTCTTAAAAGCAATAGTCGAGTGCTAAAATAAGCAATTTGCTATAATCACTCTTTCTGTTCATACTGGCGATTTAAAGACCCATTCCTAATGCACTTCCAATTTAACGGACAAACTCCAGTCTTTTTCCTATGAAACAATATTCAAAATTATAGCCAATATCTTGTTTTAGTATGAAATTGCCTCTTTACCTTTCCTAGCACCAGGGGTGGGATGGTAACAAAAAACTGATTGAAAGAATTTTTTACCCACAGAACGTAACTTTAAGACAGACTATCAATAATACATTATGAAAAAGCTTCAGCATTTTGCTCCCAGAATCCAAGCTTTGAAACAGTATTTCAGGATACAGCCCTGGATGGGTTAAACTAAAAAAAAAAAAAAAAAAAAAAATTTTGTAGCCAGTTAAATCCAGCATTAAGAGTTTATTCACAGCTGCTTTAAAATGAACAATGCTCAGTAGCTCCACTGGAATCTGCAGGTGGCCTGTGTGTATATGTCAGTGGAGCTTAACATGACTGAATGTAGACAATAATGGTTTTTAAATGTGGAGAAACACCTCTAACCCATAAGAAGAGACATGTGCAGGTCCTTATTCCTGATCTGGGCCTGGATTTACCTCAGCACCATTCTTATGAATCATGTGCAACATTTCAAATGAGACTGAAAATACCTCCACCGCCATATTTATGAAGCTTTCTGCATTCACTCAAAGAGCTGAAGCTCTCCTTAGAGAGGTATCATCATTTTATGACACTCAGAGCCATTAAATTAAAGTAATGACTTTTTGTAGTTCCCTAGTTGATGCAATGTGCATTCAAATGACAATTCCTCTTGGCCTGCATCAGCTGTGATGTTTAGCTAGTGAGCCCTTTATCTTAGGACAGTAGCAGCCCTTAAATGTGAATGTGCCCTGAAAAAAAGATTGGCTGCTTTATCCTGTATGTGTATTATGAGCCTGGATGTGTTCATTTGTGTTTTTACAATTCCCTAGTTATGATTGCTTCCATTGGGAGTGTACACCAAGTATTGGTGAGGATGCATCATTTGTTTCATATGCCATTGACCCATGTTCCATCTTGTTGCCTTGTTCCATCTAAAGATAAAAGCTCAATCAACGCTTGATTAATTTGTCTTTCTTTCCCATATACCTTTCTGATTAAATATGTTGAGCTGGGTCTGAGTTTACATTTATATAAGATACTGTGAGGACAAAAATGGGTGCAAGCTGGTTTTAACAAGATCACAGGTTTCCTCTGAGGGATTTTTAAAATCTGGCTAGGCAAAAAACTACTACAATGCCCCCACCTTACCTTCAGGCTTTAAAAACTGGAAAAGCAGTTATTGGGTATGTGAACAGCTTCTAAATCCAACTGCAAAGAGCTGAGCTCCACTGAGAGTGTTGACCAGGGACTGAAGAGAAGGGTGTTGCAGGTGCGGTTTCTTAAAAATAATTTTTTCAAAAAGCCATCTTACCGCCACAATGTGCAGCAGAATGGCCCCACTTTTTCGTTCCTTGTTGGTGAAAAGGTCATTGGGGAACTCGTGTATTGCTGAGGAGAGAGGAAATGTCACGGTCACCACACATCAGCAGCATGACAGTGAGGTACATGTCCCCGCCCCACCCTGAGAGGACCATATGACTTCATGATGGATGTCAGTATGGCCTGGGATGCCATGGTGGTTCAGCAGGGTTACACGCAACTCATTTGGTTGCGGCACCTACGGGAGTGATATTCCTTCTCTTCTATCTCTTTCCGGTAGATTATTTCATACAGCAAAAACCTCTCGTATACCTTAAAACAGGGCACCACAGCCAGAAAGGGTCAGATGCAAATTAAATAGCAGCCTGCGATCATCATCCAAAAAAAAACAAACAGAAAATTCAAGACATCATCAAGGGCTTCAAATTTTTCAAAGGACTGAAATGGTTCAAAACATTTTCTGAAAATCATCTTCAGCCTCACAACCAGTGACTTCTTACCTATTCAAGGAAAAAAATAATAATAAAGAGAACAAGAATCAATCATCACATCTCTGAACTGTTGTAAAAAGGGCTTGGGCTATATTAAGAGCTTGAAGTCATACAGAATTAAAGCGAGCAGGAAGAAAAACCTCCCATGCTGAGGACTCATCATCCATCAGCCAGAGCTCCAGCTGGAACACTGTGTGATCATGGTACCACCATACGGCTCAGATCTCTGGGAGCACAGCCACTCCACAGTGCACCTGGCTGGAGACAGAAGCTGGTTGTTTCCCTGACGGGATCCGGCATCTGTGGGGAGCGGCCTCTGTCCGACCTGTCCCCGCTGGGCCCGAGCTGCAGGCCCACATCTCGTCTTGCCTTGTAACAAGCCTGCAACATTACCAGCATATTGCTTACATAAGCTACAGCTATCTCTGAGCCACAGTTAGCCTTATACTGCAGCCAGGATAAACAAGACTAGGAGTCTCGAGCCATGGCTGTTTGAGGGTGTACTTAGTGCTTTCAGCTGAATGCCAACGTCAGCATGCTAACATGCTTACAATGATAATGAGAAACACGTTAATGTTTAGGGGCTAAAAAGTTTACCATGTTCCCAATCAAAGTGAAGCATATTAGCATGCTAACATTTTTTAATTAGAATTAAACACAAAGTAAAGCTAATTACAAATCATCCCGAGGGCAAAATGAATGTCTTTGCCAAATGTCATGGCAATCCGGGCAATAGCTGTCAAGACATTTCACTGAAAACCACAAACATGAATGTCTGGACAAAGTTTTGTGCCAGTCCCTTCTGTAGATGATGAAGTGGATAAGTGAAAACTTCAGTTGCTAGCAACGCTAGATGAAAAGTCATAGGATCATAAAGGTCAGTGGGATTTGTTCTTTTGGGCAGTGGTTCTCAAAGTGGGGTCCAGGGAACCCCAGGGGTCCTTGAGGGCGTTCCCAGCAAAATGGGAAATGATTTATTTTATTATTTATGTATTTCCATCCATCCAAGTAACACACTGATAGACTATTATACTATGACTATTTTGGTCATTGGTCTCAAACACTTTCAGCAATAAAACATCTAAAAACAAACATTTTATCAGATGGGGGATATGGGACAAGATGTTATCAAATAAGGGTCCATTGTCTTATTTGTGTCGGTTTAGGGGGTCCTTGATGTTAACAAGTTAAAAAGAACCACTGCTTTAGGAACCATGAATCTCTACAAAATTTCATGGCAGTCCAGCCAATTGTTGTTAACATATTTGGACCAAAATGTAATGGAACCAAAATGGATGAAAGTGGTTGATCGACAGTCTGACCGACCCTGGCCATCACTACAACTGCTTTGCTGTTGTCCTATTTATACATAGGACTTTGAAAAACTCAAATACGCAGATGATGTAAGAAACAGCAGAACAATGCTGTTTACAACAGAACATAAAGGCAAGATTTAGGCCCTTGTCACATATGGACTCATGAAGCAGAACAGTGCTCACCTGAGACTTCTCACTGCATCTGTCCCCACCTCACCGATGTCTGTTTTTATGATTGTCGACGTTGTGTGTACACATGACTGCATCAGTGCAGCATTTGGAACACTGCACAGGCAAATCAAATACTCCGCAGGATGTAGTCCAAGCCCAATTAATCAACTGCATGCCTCCTGGATTTCATTCAATTACATCACGTATATGGAAATGTGGTACACTTTGCATCTCCATGTCATCCAACACATTATCTTTGCCACAGAACAAAGACGCACAACTCAAAGAAACTACAACGCTATTTCTGGCAGTGGGACACAAATTAATCCGACCTTGATTTGTAGGAGATTTGGTATCTCGCAGGCGACACTGCAGCACTCTGACTGCCTTCACGACACAGTAAATGAACCTGATTAGATTAAGGGACAGAATAACAAGTTGAATATATGAGTAATGTGGATTATGATCTTAATGTACAGTATAATGAGAAACTGGAGAACACCTGGATGACACTGAAAACACTGAGTGTGGCTGGAAGCTTTAGCTCATTTCATTTCTGACGGGTTTATGTGCTGAATGAAACGTGTCGGAAAGCCGATGGCCTCAAGCAAAGGCGCAATCAATTACAGGATTTGTCAGCTCTGCCCTCAGAGGTGACTGAAAACACACTGATGCCAATACAGAAGGCTAAAGTCCTACTGATACCTCATGGACAAACAACCCCACAACCATATATTATTCTAGCTCCACAAGGTTGCCTGTTAAACTTCTGAAAAACAAGGAAAAATATCAGGTTTGAATTCCCTGCTAAGTCTTTTCACCTCCTGCTGGCATGTTCAGCTAACAGCCTTGTAGGTCTTCCATTAATCAATAATTAAATGCCATAGCCATCCATGTTCTTCAGTTACCCGTTCAGCCCCCTTGCTACTATGTACAATCAGCTCTAGCTGAGTGTGTTAAAAATAGGTGATCACAAAAGGTGTTTAAAGGGCGCCAGCACTGGGACAGCTGAGATATGACAGGCAGGCTGGGGTCACCTCCCAGTCCCTGTAAACACTCAACCAGACAACGTCTGCAGGGTTCGTCTGTGTCTCCTCACTGTAGAGGTCAAACCGGACATGAACATGCTTCCACAGCCATTCCCCACACAAGGACAGGACAGGATGTACACACAGCGGAGGGACGACGGACAGACTGCTTAAGTGGTGCATCTCAAATGAGGTCCATAAATAGAATCATAAATAATATGGAGCTCAGTTGGGTTAGTTGAATCAAATGTCATTTTGACAGAAATGGAGGAAATAAATTGGAGAAGGCGTATCGTCAAGATGCCTTGGGGATGTATACATTGCAGAAATCCTTAGCTGACAGCTAAAATCAAATCCGGGGTTTATTTTCGAATCTTTAATGATGACCGAACGTGTGCAGGTTACAGCTTCTTGAAAGCAGAGAGTTTAGTGCTACGACTAACAATTATTTTCATTATCGATTAATCTGCTGATTATATTCTGCACATCTGAAAAAAAAAAACATTTTTTTTAAATTTTTATCTATCCTGCTGTTGGAGGCAGCATGGAAGTGCGAACGAGGGACGTCTGGACTGGCGGGGCATCCTTTTTAGAAGCTAAGCTACAAATCTATAAATAAACCCCGGATTCTCTGTTTGGACACCTGACTGTGCCGCTTATGCAAGAAATTACTGGCAACACTTTTGTTCATCTGTCTCCCCAACACCCTCTTCCTCATCTTACACCCCAGAAGTAATTACAAGTCCACACAGAGTACTCACAAGAAGTGTTGGGAGGATTTTATGTAATGCAGTGTTGCCACCCTCCACTGTAATACTTTGAAGGCCAACACTGACTACATTGTCATCAGTCAGGGACAGTACAGAAATTATTATGAAGGGGAGGTGTGTGTGGGGGGGTACTTTAATGTGCACAGCGGGCGATAAAGGAATGCACAGCACAGCAGTCTTGTGTGCTTGCCTATCATACTCAGCTATACCTCAATCTGTCAGCTTTTTGAGAAAGTGAGAACAGAGTGGGTTTAACATTATCTTTAACAGTCACTCCCACATTCACAACAAGGAAAAAGTTAAACATGTAATATGAAGTTAATCCATAATATTTAAAAATTCAACTTGGGCCACTCATAGTGAAAGTCACAATTTTTGGCTTAGCAGCTTTTTATTTAGAAAACACACTGGATTATTCACCATTTTGTTATATTTGCCATAAATACACCTATTTTTAATTTTTTAATGTATGAATAGTGGTTATGTGAAAACTGTTGCTCCATTAAAACATTGTGGTTTATTCTTTGTGTTTTGCCTCTTTTAGTTATTAATGATCAAATAAAATGAACTAATTTAATACTGTTCTATTATTTTGGAGACATTTGGGGGGAGAGAATTGCAGGGTTTTATCTTAGTCAAGGGGAAGGTTAAAAGAAAATAACTCAGGTGAGTGCTTTCCTCTTTAAAAAAAAGAAAGTGAAACTTGAGGTTCGGCCCCCCTCCATAGCACCAATCATTTTAGCACAGTCCCTAAAACCCAGTTTCATAAGATTCATGCTTTTATTACATGTACTGTATGTACTTTTGTGGATTTATAGCAATGCTTGCTCTAGCGCTGTAAAATCAGTGATTTAAAAATAAATAAATAAAACAATAAATTCAAAAATCTCAATTTCGTTTCTACACAGGCCACTTTCCACGCTTTTAAGTCTTGGTTAATATACAAAAATCCCCACAGATAACCTTAATATACTGAAGTATTAAAGCTAATGCTAAAGAGCCTGCAGGCCATTCTTTACATTTGTGCAATTATTATTCCATAACCTGGTAATATTCCAGATAATATGGTGCCGTTACATAATGGAGCTCAGTATCAGGTGCCGCCTGTTGTCCCAGAGGAGGACTGGCAGGACTAGGGATGTGCATTTTCAGTAATTTCAATATTCGAGTACTCATTACCTTATGAACGTTATTTATATATTCGGACACGAACCTTTTCAAACAAGCCCACTGTTTGGCTGTCAGAGAACATGATATGCAAGTTTAACGCCACATATCTTGCACTGCACGTTATTGTCGTCTTTTTTAATCAAAGTATTTCCAGACATCACTTTTCCTGGTCACGGCTGCCATGGTGCACATAACACCAACTGAGTTGTAGCCAAAAACAACATGTGCGCAGGTGCGCGAGTGGTTAAACGCTACTAGAATAATGACATCAACAACTCATACCCTTCCCTAGGCAGGACAGTGCACAGAACAGGGCAGTGTTCACCCAACACTCACACGGTTCTGGCCTGGACAACAAAAAAAAACCTAATTATAGATACACAGACAGATGAAGTCATGCAAACACCACATTCCAAAACCGCATGGTCTACTAAATCTCAAAAAACATAATTCTGATAAAAAATCAGAATGACATAATATATTAAAAACAGCCAAATGAAAATATGATGTGAACGACATGTTTTGGCAGAGCGCCTGGTGCTACCTTCTGTCACAGCCTGCGCTCCGACCCACAGACCGGTCAGGTCATTAACAGAATACAACTGGCACTTCAGTACAGTAATCAAGAGACTCTTCAGAGGAGAATGCTTCCTCTGGGTCATTATTAGCCCATTAGATAATTGGCTTAGTGACTTGACTGCGACTGACATCAGCCATTCTTGTAAACATGACGAAGACATCACATGTCGCCTTGTGGGGGAAAATCTTTAGGTCACACGGAGACAATAAGTTATGAAAAGTGCAGGGGCTTGGTCGACTCTAAACGCACGATTATCCTCTTGTTGTTTTCACATGTTCAAACATCACATGTACAACTGCTGTCACATGGGCCATGTAAGCACTTAAACATAATTTCACCTGCATGAACACACTCACATTCCTACTACACTTCTACTTTTAGCATAAATTCCCATCAGCCTCTATGCGACTGTGTGTGTAAGTAGTCAGTGTTGGTGGACCAGGTTCAATAACCTAAAGGGGACACCGCTGTGAGACGTACGCTTTCAACTGTGAAAAAGAGAAACAGGTAAACAACTCCCTCGGGGTGAACGTATGGATCTGCAACAACAAAGAGAACAGAGCTACCTTGCGGCTGTGACTACACACTTTCAATACCTGTCCCATTGTTCGTTCTAGCCTCAGTTTTAATAAAAAAGGTACTCCACGCTGGCCAAAAGCTCAATGGGATGAGACTTTATGAGAACAAAAAACGCAGCAAATCACAAGCAGAGCAGAATGTGAATGAATGAATACACAAAGAGGTCAGGCATGTTTGAACTGCACGGAGCGGAAAGTGCTCTGTGAAGGTGCTCGTGCCCGCGTTCGCCTCTCTGTGCTGCATTGTTCGACTGTTGGCATGCAAGCAAGAAGCAAAGAGAGGTCAGTTTCCATTATGCACCGCAGCATAATCCCCCGCTTGTGTAATTCCCTTTTAAAAAGCCTCCTTCTGGTGTTTCCCTGGAGTTGACAAACCTGCAGCCCGCTACCCGCTGGCAGCTTTACTCCCCATGCTGCCGCCAAATTTCTTGCCTGCTGCCCCCCAAAAATAACTCGGTATCGGCCCAAACTCCATTTGCCTCAAATCCTGCCTTTTTTCTTTGAGCCAAGAACAGAACTCGTGCACAAAAATGTACATTCAAAAAAACAAAACAAACAAACAAAAAAAAAATCAAACTGCAACACATGCAAGCCAGAGTTAACACTTCCTCCTCTCACACGACCGCCTCTTATACCTAACATGCAACATGTGCATCCCCCTGCCCATGAGCAGATTAGTGCCATATCTAAAAACCACTATAATCAAATCCCATCGGATTAATTCATAGTACAAACCAAGCCATACAAAAACCTTTGCTTTGTTGTATTCACGTACTTTTTGCACTGCCATCTACTTCTACCAGGCCAATTATGCCACTCAAGTGGGAGTTTTCAATATATGGTATTAGCAGCATCTTTATTAAAGGCAAATTATTCCTCCTACAGAACATTAGCCACGGTGTTTTGCCCCCTCGCCAATTTTCTGTGCTGCACGGTTGGCATCAGTCAGTCCCACATGGGGGGGGATACATACAAGAGAGCATAATCTAATATTCTGGAGTCCCCATGTAAACCTCAAGTCTTTTCTCAGCAAACACACACCACTCATCATGTTCCTCTCACAGCCTGGGAGATTTAATAAACGTTTGAATTCTGAAATAAAAAACAGCCATTAAATTATTACTAGTCAAATTTTGGTGAAGAAGTCAAAGTGCATTTGTTCCATTTGTCATAGGATTGCTAAAAGGGAAATGAATCTCAAGGGGTCGTATGACTCAAGGTCTGCATGTGACGGTAAACAAAGACTATTCAGAGGTTGCATCAGCCCATTGCAGTGTGATTTAGTCCTTTGTAGATTACAAGCATGCGTTGTAATCAAGCGGGAGCACAAAAAACTGTTTGGACAGCACCTTGTGGAGTTATTACTGAACGGCCAATAAAAAAGGCACTTATGATGAATGGCTGCCTTAGCAGCACAAGTCTTGGGACAAGCAAAAAAGACATTAGCACCCCATGAACCCAGAGAAGGGCTCCCTTGCTGATCAGAGAAATAATGATGAGGAGAAGGTAGAGAGACCAAAGCTGACCGAGTGTAATCTATGCAGCCCACAAACAGGGGCCTAATTAAACAGAGCGTCAGATGTTGCACACACTCAGCATAAAAGTAAAAGCCTCCAATAATAATTCTCATCCTGTCTAACCTGGGTCCATCCATGGTTACTGCCCCCCCCCCGTGAGGTGCAGACCAGCACCATCACTGCTCCACTGCTGGCTCTGGACTAACAACTGCATGGGGAATCAAGACACACACACATCTGTGATACAAACATGTGTCTCACTTATTGGGAGAATAGTCTATTCACTTCTTGGGAAATGTGTGGATGGTAAACAAGTTTGTCATCCTGGAACGATCATTTACTTTTCCACCAACACTATGAACAGCCAGTCCGAGTCAGTCCCTTTCCATGATGAAATTCTTTCATTAACAATAATTCCACCCTGACAAGTGCTACATGAACAACTAGTTAATTGCACTTATTCAAACCTCATCAGTTCTCAACCATCTTTATTCAAACATTACTGTTTCACCCACTGTTAGAAAACAGCACAACCTTGTTATTTCACCAGGGTGCAAATTGTGAGGTTGATTGTAATATCTGAAGTTGAAACGTTATCTAATATTACATTTTTTTCATTTTCTTGATACTCAGTCAAATCACTTTTGTTTGTCTCATTTCAAGATACTGACAATCATGTCTGCTCAAATTTCCTTAAAACCTATCCACCTCCACTGACTACAAGTACAATTGCCCTAAAATGAGGGAAAAAATCTGCCAACAGAATTTGGCATTAAAAGGGGCTAAAGATAAAAGTTAAAGCTAAAAGTTTTCTCTGCCGCCGAACATGGTTTCTTGCAGGGAGGAGTGGGTGGAGCTGATGTTTGCTTGACAAGAGCTTCAGCCATCGTTGTTCTTTATAATATACCCTGTGAGCAGCGCTATGTCTTCGGGGCAGATTGGAGACTGCAGTGAGTCACTATTGGACAGTGATGAGGTGGGCCGGTGCTAGCTGGTTAGCATGCTAACTTCAGTAGAAGAAAGGACGTGATAGAGACAAGAGTTAACACTGGTGGTGTTTTACAACTGGTGAGTACAGGACTGAAGGTTGATGCTGAACTCGCAACTGTTACTGCTAATGTATGTAACAATAGCAAAACTTACAAATAGCTAATTTAAAGTCTAAATGATTGTTTTATGCTTCAAAAATAGCCACAATATATTGTAAAGGCAATATCAAAGTATTGGAAACATATTCTATCTATATAACAGTCTTGCACAAGGACAATCAGAACCACACATGCTGCCCAAACTAACCAAAACCAGACAACCTGTCAGCTGAGGTGCCTCAAGACTGCAACTATGCCAGGGTTATTCACGAGACCAAGCCACAAGAACAAAGAGTCATATGACCAGCCCACACTGATGAGGCAGAGCTGCAGTGGTGGGATAAGAGGAAGGAGGACTAGAGCTGATGAGAAATGTTTGGAATGTGAAGTACAGTGTGGTGCCTCCGGTGCTATAGACATCTGAATTGGAAAAAAAAAAAAAAAAAAAAAAAAAAAGGTAATCCTGGAGGATTAGGAGGAAAACTTCTAGCACATAATCTTGTCATTTGGCGCACATTTCAATAGAAACTAACTGTGACTCTGAAAGAAAGTTCACATTTCAAATGGTAACAATGCTGTCAATTGTCAATGAAATGGGTGTTTGTTTAGCTTGTTTATACATAAAAACTGCAGGTTCACTAATCCGAGGGATTCTGCCTGCTGTGACCAATAATGAAATAATAGCCAAAAAAAAAAAAAAAAAAAGTTAATTTTAACACTTCAAATTACTTCCAAATTGTCTGCGGTCTGGTGTCTTCTGTGTATCAGTCAAATACAAACAGTAATACAAATCCCAACACTGAGTTGCACCCCATTTAGCAAAATAATTATTCTCAGGGCTTAAAAATCCTCCTTCAACAAGTCTCCTTTCATCTAAATTCCCACCTTAGATTTAGAGGTTTCTGTAATGGAAAGTCCATTAATTCTGTAAAACCAATTGAGATTACAGCATCAGAAGTACATGCATGTATCATGAAATGACCAAACAGACTACATCTCTGACCTGGGAGATTTGATGCCAGACTTTTCCCACTGGGTCACACAGGAGCACAGAAAGTGAATCATAGTGTTTGTAAAAAGAAAACTAAAATCACATTGAGGCAATTCAAATAACAAAGAAATAAAAAAGAACAAATAACGAGACAAACTATTGCTGTCTCCTGCCATTACTTCCAATCAATACGTTCATGAAAAATGTAGGTTTAATGTTTTTTCGTGGCCTGATGCAGATGTCAGCAGTGTCAGTGGAGCCGTCAGCATACAATCCAGTATAACTAATTATAGAGAATGCTGCTTCCTTGAAGTGTAACAAAGATGCTGTGAAATAATCAATGCTTGACCTTTTTAAATAGCCCTTCCAGAGCTTATTACAGCACAAGTGATCTAAACTGAGTCAGAACAACATAGACCCAACACGGAGGTGAATTAAAGAAGCAAACTCCACAACTAGTGTGTGTTGCTTGAGTTTTCCCTATAGTTTTATTTATGTGTTTATTTTTCCTCCTAGAACAATACATCCCCTTAAACAGAGCTAAACAAAAAGATATGTGAATATAATGATCTTCAAACTGCGTTAGTCATGCCCTGAGTATTAATTAGTGGATTCTGAGCTGCTGATCATTAAAGATCAAGACCATGAAGACTCTTGATCATTGAATGGAAATTAAAACGAATAATTTAAAGCTGTATTCATTGAATTTTAGCGACATGGGGGCAGCAGCAGCAGATAATGCTATTATGGCAAGGTAGCATATACATTATTAAAAAGTTGAGGGCCAGAAAACCAAAACAATGAGCTGAAGACACTAAAACACCACACAGAGCTCAGGAAAATTGCAGCATTGGGTGATAATTCTCTGTTGGTTTGTCACTACAGGCGACACCTTTCACATCACACAGCCATTTATACTATTGTTAAAATGAAAAAAAGTTGATTAGTGCAGCTTTAATCTCAGAATAGTTTACCTGGCTCTGAACAGTTCTTCAGCTCCGTTTCGTTGTCTGGTGCTGAAGCCATTAGCCGTCTTCCCCAGTGTTCCTGGTTCGGATGTCCCTCCACTAACATCCCATGGCCTGCAACAGAATACAAACAGCTTTGATTATCAGACATCCACATGAATACAGCATCTATGCTTGTTGCCAAATCTACAGCACACAACATGTTGGAGGTTCCTGCTCCTGGAACAAAATCTTTTTCTTTTGCTGCAGGGAAACCTTGAGACTCCATTTTGCATATCTGAAATACTGCAATCAAAACCTAACATGGCCACTCTTGCACAGAGCATCGTTCATGACCCAAAAGATCCATGATCATGAATGTGGTCATTTCTCAAAACAAGGGTGCTTTCCTTTAATCCCTTAAAAGTTTTCATTTATGTAGATATGACATTTTCATCCAGCAGCGGCAATAACACATCAAAATGCAGCTGCTGTGCCATTATGTTTTGGGACGGCAGAGTGGGAGGAGGAGCGTACAAGTTTCATTTTTTCATTAAACTGCTCTTAAGCCTCTGTAATGAGGACATAAAAAAACAGCAGTCCCAAATCTATTATGTAAAAATCATGCCAACGAGCTGAGCAGCAGTTTCAAACTTGAAATTTCCATAAAATGTCGCCATACAAATGCAACGCTGAATTGACAAAGCAGTAACTAACTGCAGGATGATTAAACAGTATCGTTGTAGACACAGTTATGAGCAGATCACTGGGGAATACCCCGAGGACTGATGGTCTGTGTTTCATGCAAGAGACCACCTCTGTCTGACTTTTAGTTGTAGGTTATACAACAGCTGTGAAAGACTTTCTATGCAGCAGCAGACTCACATGATCTCAGTGTTTGTAAAGGTCTCCCTGACCATGTGAATGTCTCCTTATGATCAGCCAGTCTCAGCAGGCTAATTTCCCCTCTGGCAGTGTCTATGATGAACTAATGGTTCGAGACAAAGGAGACAACTACTACTTTAAAAAGGGCAACTAATTGAAGAGCATTGTCTAAATGCGTTTTTCAGTTCAGCGTATAACCATCTAGGAACAATTTGCTACACTCACAAGACACTACACTCAAATACTATATAGAGCATTGTAGAGCTAAAACAATGAAATGACATTTTATTGCAGATGTAACAGCATCAGTGAATATGCTGGCTGAAGAGTAACAAGTACATGCAGCACAAATACTTGAAAGATTAAGATGTTTGAGAGATCATTTGTCGCTATCAATCAATCTCTTGTTTATTTCTCCTTTGGTCCGATTTATGTAAAAATGAGAAACTTTTTAATGAGATGTGTTGATTTGATACAATAATATAAAGTTTTGTGGTGTAACATGAAGTGATATGCTGTCAAGAATTACAAGAAACTTTTGTGAAAACTGAACAATTTAGTGTCTAGTGATAATGAGAGAATATGTCATAACATGAACAATATCACATTACATGAAAAAGATCTGGTCAAAACAAGAAAAGTTCCTCGCTATGACAAGAAACTGAGTGAATTTTTTTTGTAACAGTAGCAGCAATACACTGCTGTAATAAAATAGTTTAAAAAGCCAAAGACAGTTAAACAAGGCCAAAGATGATGACATTAAATTACTTGTTTTGTCCAACCAACAGTCCAACACCAGAAGATATTCTCTTTAATATCACAGAAGACAAAGACGTCGATGATTGGGAAGTTTAAACGAGTAAATGTGTAAAATTTGATTAAAAGATTATTTAAATAATTGATTATTATTTTTTGTCAGTCAACTTATCAGTTATTCAACTAATTGTTTCAGCCCTACTTTTCTGCAAAAAGCCTCTATTTACACATCCAGCGGACACGGAACAACATTGTGCCTCTGCCCACCCAACAAAGACTCACTGTACTTTTAGCCTCATTTTCCTCTCCACCAGCTCCTCAGGGAAATATCTGGCTCTCTAGCTGCTGCATACTCCATGTCCACCAACTAGTGGCTAACTGTGACAATTTGCCATTTCGTGCTGAGCAGGTTAGTGTACACTGAGTTTGTTGAAGCTTCTGGCTGATAACAGCTCCCCCATTCTGCATTTTGAACTGCGGGATTAATGAGCAACATATTAAATGCAGTCATTTGTTTCATTGTTATTATAAAAATATAGGTTAGGTTGGCTTTAAGGGATCCTTTTCAAAAGAGTTAATCTGCCAACATTTAAACACAAGACTGTCTTCATTACATGGCTGTCTATCCAGTACAGTTAGACAACCTGAAGATCAGCAGGCACTGGACAAGCAGATTGTACACGAGGCCACTGCAGCTGCTTCCCACAGTTCTCCAAAAGGCCAAACCCTCCAGTCATCGCTCCAACCTGTTCCTCCTCACTAACCAGCCCAGTTTCACTCCTCTGCTGCCCCTGGTCTCCTTTTTCATTCTATTCCTGCCATGCTGACAATATAACACTGTCCAATTTGATGTCAGGGGAAGGACATGGAAACATATGGACCCACTGTGCCAAGAGACTTCTGTCATACTTAATAAAAGAATTATGTGTATGGAACTGGGAGTGATCTTCCACACTTACACAACAACTGGTTTGGACATTGTGGATTATTTCAATTTATTGGCTAATTGTGCATGACAGTCCATCATAAATGTAATTTCTTCAGGCAGTTGTGTGTGGAATCACCTCACCACAACTATGAAATCTTTAGTTTTTAAAACACAGAATCTTTGACCATTTTCTGGAAGACTAAACAAGGCAGGACAACTGCGTGTGAGTGAATAAACGGGCCGTTCAATGTACTGCGCTCTCGCTGCCAAGAATCTGAAGAGGAAAACAAAGACGACGTGATTCTGTCAGTACTTCTAGGCAGGCTGGAGGTAAAATAAGGACTGCAGTCTGTTGTGGGCACAGCGTTGCTGGCTCATGCTACATCCACTTTACTCTCCAAGCCGACTCATTTTGATTAATCGTCTTATTCCTCGTGTTCAGTGACCAGTGTTCATAAGGAAATTTTGATTACTCCTGATTAATCCTTGATTGTGTGACAGCAGGAAATCTAAAAAATGTCACATTTTTTGTAGAATTTGGTGCCAAGAATCACTTAATTTGACTTTGTGAACTGGGTCTGAGATCTCAGATAATCAATTAATCTAGTGCTTAAATAAACGATTAATCAATTAGTTAAATTGTCAGAAAATTAATCAACAACTGTCAACAGTTCATCATTTTGCAATTTATTTACAGAGCCAAAACAGAGTTTTTGAGTATTTGAATATCTTTTGGGACATTTTTCACAAATATCTGACATTTTATGCGATAAACAATCACAAAATCACAGATTAATAAATAATGAAATTAATCACTAGGTGCAGCATGAAATGTATCATTTTATTCAGTCAACACATAAAAAGGCTTGTTACTGCTTTAAAGAAAATGCAAAGATGCGACTTCTTTCCCTGATTTCGTGCTTAATGCTTCGGTTCAGCTTCTGGTCATGCTAAGTTGGTTTTGGGGTCTGGGGACTTGTGTTAGACGTGATACTCCTCTAACACATTACAAATTAAATGAAAAAGATCGGATTTCGTCTGACAAAATATGAAGAAAATTATCATTTTGATTATCTACTAATCTGTCTAATGTTTTCTCGGTTCATTGTTTTGTCTGTAAAAGGTCAGAAAATAGTTGAAAATGGCGAAAGGTTGTAACAGCCCAAGGTGATGTATTCAGCTACCTTGTTGTATCTGGCCAACCGTCAGAAGAAAAAGAACCGAAAAAGATTAATCGATTATCAAAATAGTTGCCAATTAATTTTCTGTTGATCAATTGTTTCAGCTCGACATTTGATTCCAATTTCTTCTATGTTTGCACCGGATCAACTTATTTTGGGTGACTGATGGGGTGTCACAGCAAGATTTAGCATTGTTCAGAGTTGGTGGAGGTTTGTATTCTGTGCAACTTCCATTATCAACTTCTTAGTACATACACAGGAGAGAGGCCAACCTGAACTCCTAAATACTGCAATGCAAAAAAGGATGGCATTAAAAAGAGGAACTAAATGTACATGGTTACACTGGAGCAGAAACAAATGAGCTAAAATGGGCTCAAAAAAATGCCATGACTACACCTCCAGCAGGACTGTACTGAGTAGCAAGTTGACAGAATACCATGGTACTAATGTCATCCCCCAGATTTTTTCAATCAGCTCAGGAAGGAGATGGACCAAGGACAGCCATCCATCAATCTCCCTGTGCTATGAACACACTCTTACATGAGTGCTCAACATCTCCAGCACAGCCTGCCCCCACACTCCCCTCCCCCCAACACCATCAGCCTACTGCAGCTACCTGTCAGAGCTCAGCCCTGCACTGCTTCTCAAAAACACCTGTTCTGGTCTCCCATGCGCAGCTCCATCACACATTCACACATGCACACACGCAGCCCGATCAGCACGCACGACAGCATGTTGTGCCCCACCCCTCTTTATGGAGATGTAACCCGGGCGTAGTACATCAAATCCCATCCATCTGGACCATTCAGCACGTCAACACCCCCCCCCCACACACTACTATCAATCAAAATGTGTGGCAAACACGGGGCACAGGTTTGTTACTGTGACATGACAAATGCTTGCTTCTGTTATGGCTGAAAGATGAGAAGGCCACAGCTATTCAGTTAGACAGATCTGATTATGGTGAGCTTTGGGTCTCGTGGGTTCCGAGGGTATTTCACTTTCTCTCTCATCAAACACTTTCTCATGCATGTCACCTTGAAATCCCACCACCACCACCGCTGCTGCTGCTGGTCAAACAGTTGCCTGAAATTCACAAGAAGCGCTTTCTGTCAAATAACTCCACATGACAAACCACAGTTTGGGTCAGGCGAACTTGATTAAATGAAAAAGAAAAAAAAAAGGCAAGCCATTAGTGACTGGGTTGGGGGGAGGGAGGGGGGCTTACTTTGGCTCCCACAGCCTGCCTTTGGAGATAGGAGATTTGCACTCGCCTGTATGATATCATTCCAGAATAATCTTTTAAGCCTCTTGTTGTTTTTAATGTAATTAATAAAACTCCCGATACATCCGTTAGAGATCTACAGTCAGGCAGTAGCTGTGGTGAATTTACAGCCGTGTTCAGCCCTGAGGCCTAAGTGGATGCAGATGGACAGATCCCACCGAAGGGTCTGGGGCTGAGGCTTAGGGTTAGAAGCACTTTGTGGGGGGAAAAAAAACAAAAAAAGACCATGCCGTCCTCTCTTTCATGCAAAAATTCCTGACTTAAATGCAGCAATAAGACTCGCCTCCATAGCAGCTCAACTAAAACATGTTCATCAAAAATTCATGTTGGCACTGAACTCGGCCTTATAGTTCTGTCCTGGGTGTGGGCGGTTTGTAGTTAACCTCTGATCCCAGTGGTGTGTCAGTTATCATTCTTCACCAGCAAAATGTCAAGGTTGGTCGTTAGATTACATAACAGTGTGTGAGGCTGTGTGGGATGCTCTGCGTGTCAGTGTTTGCACGGGCCTGAGGTAAGAGTTTTCACATGTGTGCATGGGAGGGCATGTTGTTTGGAAAGAGAGTGTGTATGTGCGTGCGTGCGGGCGTGCATGGGGACGCATCACACGCATCACGCATGATCAGCGCACACCTCGGACATCAGCTATGAATATTGCAACATCGAGCAAAGCGAACAGCATCTCTGTTCATCCGCCCTCTTTCCTAAATGATCGTCAGTGGCCTCTGCGTAAAAAATCGGCATCCCTCAATCGCCATGCCTTAACCTGGCAGCAGCGTGATGATGCTGGAGTGCGATTGAGGTTGTCCAGTGTGTGCAATGGTGTGTGTGTGAAGCCCCGGGCCAGACACGATGATGCCAGCATTAACCACGAACCTGAGCTCCAGTGTTGTGTGACTGACGACATGCGCCTGGCGCCAGAAAAAAAAAAACAACACAAAGAGCCACATTTTGGAGAGAAAATGGGGCCAATGCGAAAACAAACCAGAACCCTGATTGGGTTCGTTCTGGGGTCGGTTACTCGATCGGTGCGTGCATGAGCAGCGTGAGGTGCGCTTGTGCCGTGATTATGAGCCTGCCTCTCAAATTAAAAAACGTGCCGCTGCCACAAGCGCGCACACTGCGGCATATACGAACAAACAGACGCAGGAATTCACCAACACTGAGATAATAATAAAAAAAAAAAAATCCTGTGACCTGACAGTAACATGTGCAGCTGACTTTTTCTACTGAGTGCGTTGGGCCAGGAACGCTGAACGCATTCTATGCTTATTTTATGCAAACTACACACTTCACCCAAATGGGCACAAAAACCACAATCAGGGGCATCACATACGCATTTTGGACAGGAAGGTGGACCTGCTCCAGTTTGAAAACGCAAACGAATATCATGTTTTGATCGCATGCCCTTGACATTAAAGCCTATTGGCTTGTTACTGTGATCAATAGGAGCGAGCTGTGTGATTGCAATGAACTGATGTGCATGTGGATGCGTGATTACACTGCAGATTTCTGAGCCGTTTCGCTCCGTCCTCGGCTCTCTATGCCCCCGGTGCATCTCAGCAGTCTCTCCCCACTCACCTGTCTTGGTCAACAGCGCCGACATGCTCCACGCCACGAAGAGGACACTGCAGATAAAGCACACCTGAACGAAAAGCATGTCCCTCCTCTTGCGAACTTTGAATATCTTCGCAATTATTGTCTTTTTAGACGCGCTCACGGTGTCGGTGTCGTCCCGCTCCATGCTTCGCTGCTCGACCGGCGGCCACTTTCCCCCTTTTTTTTTTCTTTTTTTTTTTTTGCGTCCTTGAGAGCCGAAGAAACTGCCGCCCCGCTTTCCTCTTCACACGGAACAGAGTCGGGATGTGGTCCTCATTTCAAGCCGTCCAGGACGCAGATGGAGAGTGTAGTGAAGCGGACAGTGTCCCCCCTCCTCCTCCTTTCTTGTCTCCGCCGCTGAGAAGATGCCTCTCTGCTGCTGGGGCTGGTAGACTGGGCAATGACACGGCGGTCAAATTCCGATATAGGGCACAAAAATCAATTCAGCGATGCTCCTGAATTCGGATTCTGTGAGAGGACTTGTATCGGATGAGCTCCCATTGCAACGCGCATCCTTCCTGTCCCGTGAAGAAAAAAGAAAAAATATCAGCTGCAATATCCTCTCTCCGTGTAGTTTCTGTGTTTGGCATGAAATGCGTCAATGTCCGGTCAAAAACGTGGTGTCGCTCAGCTGCGCCGTATCGCGGTCTCCACGCACCTGTGCGCCTGTTAAGTGAAACCAATCTGTGTTCATCAAGGTTAATTGTTAAATTCGGCCAGCAGTCGCGCCGCTCGCCTCGCTCGGGCGCCTCCCCCTCCACATGAATTCCTCCTCAGTGCAGAAAAGCCGCGTGCACATTGGGGGGGGGGCGAGAGAGAGAGAGCGAGAGAGAGAGACCGTCAGCTCCTCTGTGCTTCCCAGCTGCCCTCCTACTCTGCGCCCTTCACCCACCCTTCTCAATAAAACCCTTTAACTTTCCCGAGGATTGCATGTGCAAACAGCGTGTGGAAAAAAAGTCATGCTTTACTTCCTCTATCTCTCCACTGCCAAACCTAGAAACCCCTAAACAGCAGCTCATCGATCACTTGCGATTTTTCACGTTGTTTGTGCATCGCCGTGAGATCAAACGTCCAGGTTGAGAGAAACCCTATCATGCTACTCAAAACAAGACACCCTGTATCTCACCACTGCTCTGTTATGAAACCAAATCCAATATATTTCTGGGTCCCGAGCACAGCCCCTTTAATAACTGGCCTACAAGTCACCTGCTATCCTCATTTTGATATCATGCTGAATAATTGAGGTTATAGATCTTCCAGCTCAAGTGCAACAATGCCTGCTTTTTTCTCATGCTCCCGCCCTGCCACCAAATCTATAACCATGAAATAATTTCTCATTGCCTAAAGGTTTATTGGTGCCAAGATTATAATGGCTTACGATTTGCTCTTCAGAAAATTGCTTCACACAAACAGAGCCGTTGGACCTGTACATACTAGAAATGAATAATGTAATGGGGACCTTTGTGTCAGTTGTAAATTAAATGTGAGTAAAAATATATCCCAGAGTCAGGGATCATTAGAAAGCAAACAATTATCATCATGTATAAAAATCAATTGTATATTCAGGAACATGAAATACCCTGGCTGTTCTCATAACTCACTTCACTTTTATGATTTTTGTCCACAAGTGTATAAGTCAGCTTCAAATGCGGCGTTGAACTGGATTTACTCTCCACTACTACACCACTAATTAGTGTTTGATGGCTGGCAGCCTTGCAAGTGTGTCACCCCATGCAGGCCAACTGAGGTCTCTGTGGAGTCTGCAGGCTCCATGGCATGTGAGTGGTGAGGGTCAGGTGTCATTCCTCACCTATTATTTGGTGTTAGCTATTGTCACCTGGAGCTGTTCCCTGTGGTATATAGGAAATAATTGGACAGTTTTCTTCCCTGGCAATTATGTACATTATGTGGAATAGATTTTGATATAAGCAGCCTGTTATTATGACATCTGAATCAAATGTAATTTATTGTTGTGGTTAGAAAAGTGTGCCACAAAAAGACTACATTTATTTTCAATTTTCCACCCCCAACTAATGGGGGAGTGAGATTCAAAGTTATTTGTTTGAAACTTCCACTAAGTGATTAAACTTTGCCGCAGTGTTGGTGAGAAAAAGCCCTGCCACCCTGCTGTTTGTTCTAATGCAGCGCTCCTCTGTTATTAACCAGCTGTATTTATAGACTGCTCCTGGAATAATTAAGTTGCTTCCCATTGTTGAACTTTTAATAGCTTGCCCGATTCAATTTAAAGCTGATAATGCTTCCACTTACAAAAACTTCAAGGGAAATAGGGAAAAAAGGAAATAGGTTTATTCACATATACGCTCCTTACTTCTTGGCCAAGCGCAGTAACATCACATCCACCACAAACAAGATGTCACGTGTGAGTTAATGAGCTTTAGAGGTGCTAATAGGCGGACTTTGATAGCTTTGAACAGAGCCAGGCTAGCTGTTTCCCCCTGTTTACAGTCTTTGTGCTAAGCTAAGCTACTGGCTGTAGCTTCATATTTACCATGTAAATACGAAAGTGATGTCAATCCTTTAATCTAACTCTCAGAAAGAAAGCGAAAAGACGTATTTCTCAAAATGTCAAACTATTCCCCTAACGCATAAGTGCAATCCCGTCTTGAAATTAAAAACAGCACACGTGTGTTGGGGACTTGCGCGGCTACAGAGTGGAGACTGGTCTTGCTGCCTCCAGGCCTGTTGAGGGTCACCTTAGCTGCCAAGATAACAGAAACAGGAACTCTGCCACAACCTCGTAGCCATCTACACAAACAGGTTGACAAGGCTGAAACAGCATTTCAACTTTTTTACCGCCACCACTGCTGCCCACTTAAGCAAAAACTGAGCAGCCTGTAAGGATCAAAGGCCTCACACTCCAGCACAATCTCCTGCAGACCAAGGTTATGTAAGATCAGCACTGTTGCTGTTGGTACAGCATGAGGCAGACCTCCAAAATAATTTACTCCATCATCTCCATGAAGCATCGAAGACGTTGTGTGGAGGCTGCTGGTTAAGTATGGAAGGCGTCACAGGTTATTAGTCAGAGCTTTCTGAATCTGTCGCCAGGCCTTATGTTTATCCTGTAGCTTGGGTCTTCTGCATGCACTCACACACACATACACATCAACATGTGTGACCCGTGCCCATGCCAAGGGATTAGTCCCCTCCGGGCCCCTGCCCACACAGCAGGCAGGCAATCGGGGAGCAGTGCCAGGGCCTGCTTACAGAGATTTATCCACTGCTTTACACTCCCTGGCTTGGTCAAACATACACACGTGGCCTCCTTTGCCTTCTGCAGGACCCAGTGAATGGCTGCTGATCTGCAGCAAAGATAATAATGTGCGTGAAATGTGGTTTTAGCTGTAGGGAGACAGCAGGTTGGCTTTGTGGGAGTGTTTTACCTTGGGCAGATGTCAAAAGGAGCAGTCAGAGTAACATAAATGTGTTGTTTGATATAAATGCCAAGTATGTGTCATGTCCTTGCACTGCAGATCAATAATGACTTGATGTCAAGGGTGTTAACAATGAACTGTGTGAGTGTTACACAACAATTGCCGTTTGACTCAGCACTGCTCATTTCAGCTTCCAACTCCAATTATTGCAGTGATGATTCATGTGGTTTATTCACTGGTTTAATGCAGTAATTAAGATGCAGTCTTTAAGGGAAGTATGACAGAACCATGGCACAGCTTACATAATGTTTTTGTGATTGTGTTGTTATTTTTTTCAATGTGAAATTTACTATGTGGGCTGTTGAATCAAGCATTGACAGTGTGTGCCAAACAATGCAGTGTAGATGTATTTTTTTTAATGCTCTTTATATGTAATGGTTAGGTACACAATGAGGCAGATAATGAATGATAATCAACTACTTCTATTTGCTATGATAACACATAACTACAGCATGGCTATGAATAAAATCTGAAATGTGGGCTGCGTCATTCAATTAACCCAAAAAAGTCCCATTAGATTTTTTTCTGCAAGCTGATGTAGGAATTACTTTGGTTTTGAGGGTCAAATGTGACCATATAAACAGCTGTCAAGAAAACAGTCTCACGACAAGGTCCATTTAGTAGCTCTTCTTGTGCTCCTACCTTTGATCATATCACATCATCTTATTTAGCAGACAGACTTTGCCCAGTTGTCGTGGAAGAGTAGATGTTGAATGATAAATTTCCATTTTGTGAGTATTTTAAAGCAACACTCCTCGTAACTTTTGAAAGAAGAAATAATCTTCCTCTTGCAATTGAAATAAGCAATAAAATTCATGTTTGCCCAGCCCAATACACTGCAAGACTTTGCTGACACATTAACATTTCAAAGCTTAATGAGATGAAAAACAACAATTAAACACACCTTAATTCAACAGTTGTTTTCCTGCTCAAGCAGCACTACTCCCCAAGACCTACACACAGACGTTAATGTGTAGAAATGGTGCAAAAATTGGTGGTGTTTTCCTTTACTGTGCCCTTTTACTGAAATTACCATTTGTTGTCACAGGGTCTGTTGTTCAGTAAAGGTTACATGGTCTTGTTTTTTAAGGACTCAAAATGGAAATTTGAGCATTTGCAATTCCATGACAACTGGGTGAACTCCATCTGCTGATTAGGATCAGGAGATATTATCGAAAAGCTCCAGAACAGCTACTAAATGGTCCTGTTTTAGTCTTGTCCCATATAAGTTCACATCAAAAACGATATTTTATCTCCAAGTTTAACCCATGGAAATCATATATTAAAATCACATTTTCAACATTGATAACTTCCAAAAGTATACCTTTAAATTCTCTCTGGTTTTGAATTGTGGGAGAAAATGGCAGATGGGATACAGTATGTATTTGACTGCACAATGGCTACACTGTATTGGTGTACCTAATGTATAAGTGGGGATGATTCTGCTGAGGTGTGTGTGCATGGTGCAGAGAGATGACTAGGTGACACTGAGCCAAAGAAACAAGTGTGACACCTTTCATTAATGCACTGCTGGCATTGTAACTAATACCCTACTAATTATCTGAAGCAAGCAAACAGATGGAGTGATGAATACCTCCAGCTCTGAACCGCCTTTTTTTTTCTTCAACCTGCCAACTATTGCCGAGCCCACTTCAGCCAATGGCTGATACTAACAGTACAATACAAGCTCGGCGTGCATGCACACACAAGGAAATGTCTCTGGAGACCTGCTGATTTTACTCCTTGCAAGAGCTCCTCAGTCAGCTGCAGGGACAATAAAATATTCATCATGAGTGTTGAGCATTCTGTGGCAGCACCGCAGGTTTATTTGTATGCCTGCTCAGGTGTGAAGAGTAAACAGGGCAGAGAAGAGCAACAGAAAGTCTAATCTGTGTATTCTGAAGGCAGCAGTCATCTTGTACTGTTCTCTTCATCTCCCACGACATGAAAACTCACCCATACAGATGTCAACAACATAAGGCGACCCAGTCAACCTCAGAGAGTCAACATTAGTGCAAAACATAATGAATCACACAGTGCTTTTTACTGTATGAACTACAGGTTTATATGCTCCAGAAAACAGCAAATTGATCAATTACGTGTGTTTCATGCCTGCTGACTCTGGTGTATTTCTTTATCTCTCAAAAAACCCTGTTACATAACATGACACATGATAAGTACCACAGTGGTATACAATTGGAGCTACAACTGCTTTTCATTATCAATTAATCTGCAGATTATTTTCTTGATAAGTCAATTAATCATTTCCTCTCAAAAATATAAAAAATACTGAATAAAAAAACCCACACATTTCCCAGCCCTCAATGTAACATTAAATTGTTTATTTCATCTGACTAACAGTCAACAAAATCCTAAAGTTTTTTAGTTTGCAATCACAATAGTTGACGGTTAATTTTCTGATCTATTAATCAACTTGTTTCAGTTCTACAAGAGGTGTTTTCTGACCTCTAGCATTGACTCCTCAGGAGGTGAAACTTGCTCTTTAATGTACTGTATATACTATACAAACGTGTACTGTACATAATGCAGTCTAATAGCCCTAGTAGCCCTGCAACAGATACAACATTTGTTAACCCTATAATGTTTGGTTTAGTTGAAACTTGTCAGAAATTCTTCATGAATCTCAGTGGTAATGTTTGAGGCCTCAGTAGAAGGTGTAGCTCCTCTACCAGTGGCTAGAGGAAAAAAAGTTCATCTGAGAGAGACTTTGCCTTTTGTAATGAGCTGCACATATATAACTTCATTATTCTTTTGTCTGCAGAGCAGAGACGGAAAGGTTGGCAGGCAAAGAGTAACCTTTTCCCTTTGCAAAGAATAGAGTGGAGAGTCCCATTCAGACTGACCACAGAGGTTGTAGCAGCAGAAACATGCAGCCAATTCATTCTGGGAAGATAGCGTCAGAGTTGCAGAGACAGGCTACAAAGTCTATATTAATACAGCCAGCAGTTCTCTGAAACAGAGGACAAGTGAGGGTGAGTTCTTCATTCACTTGGAGCTAGGGGTGGAGGGGGATGCAGTAAAATCAGTGAGCCAGTAGATTTCCCTGCTGTGTGATTTCATCACCCTTCAAACCTCCATACTGGACACAGAAGTTATATGCACTGTGTAGTAGGAGGATGAGTAGGAGTTCTTAATGTCATAGGCTTATTATTCATAAGCAGACACAAGGACTGAAACATGATTTTTTCATGGAAAACTTATCAGAAATGTTTTTTAAAAGAGCACGCCACCGATTTACATATGAAGATCAGTCAACTTGTCATGGTGGTTCTGAAGGGAGCTTATTAATGTCTGAGCAACTAACCCTGATAATATGATTTATGTGATTTCACATTGGGCTTGAGACATTAAAATTTTAACAGAAAGACTCAGTTATGAACTCTGGGATGGAGTTTGAGAGGCGTGGGAATTTTCCAAGCAGGGAAGGTCTAACCAAAGACAATGGTGGGAATCGTAGGATCCAGTTTTTGGAGACGAAAAGTCAAAATACCTTTCTGCAGTGCTGACCATTCTTATCTAAATCTGTTTCTTGTGAGTTTCTAACTTAGTGAAAGTAAAATGCTAAATCACTGGAGTTCCCCCTTAAAGACTTAAGTCAGTTGACAAAAGCCCAAGTCATGTCTTGAGGAGCCAGCCTTAAGTGAAGTCTCAATCCCCGTGGAGTGAAGTCCAAGTAAGATCACAAGTCTTTATGAGCTAAGTGCACTTCAGTTGCAAGTCTTCTTGGTTTTTGAATAATTAAAATGATGCAGAATTCCTACATGATCCTGTCAGAGCTGTTATTAGCATATATGACAAGTTAATCTCAACTCAAACTTCTTGAGATTTTAATGACCCTGTTTTGTAGACTGGCCCTGAGTTTAAGAGTTAACTAATATAATGCATGGAACAGGAAAAATGGGGAGTCATTAAGGGCCTACAACATTTTTTTGTCTGGAGGCACTATCAAGGGTTAATATAGCCCTGGGTAAAATCTTGTGATAAAAAGCAGTCCAGGTTATCTATGAGATGAGATTCAAAGTTCCAAAGGAAGTGAGTGATTGGACCTTTAAATTGAAATTATTTTGTTACACATACTGGTCGCAGGGTGAAGAAAAAAACTTAAATGTTCATGTGTTAAAGCCCCTCAAAACTCAAATCTTACATTTTTCTGTATAACATTAAATATTAATGACTAAGAAACATTATTAATTATTAACCATTCATCATTGTTTATCAGAAGTGTAACACTCAAAAATGTAGCTAATCTGTTTCATCACGACTGTGTGGGTGTGGTTTGATCAGGTTTAATTGACAGTGCTGATTTTCAATCAAATGTTGAATTCTGATAGATGCACGGACATATGTGATGTCACACTTTTCCAACTGAACCCTGCCCACTTCTAATAAAAAGAGCACAGAGAAAACAGCACAGAGACATATCTCTCTCATGAAATGACCAAAACAGCTTCGGCAGAAAAGGTGAAAAGTGCTTTCACTGCAAGGCCTAATGCAATTCAAGGGTTGTGTGTATTTACTTACTTATACCAGATTTTATCAGTGCTGGAAGAAGTAAATTCTTTACTTAAGTAAAAGTATCAATACAACAGTGTAAAAATAGTAAATTGAGGTTAAGGTCCCGCATTCAATATCCTTAAGTAAATGTACAAAAATATTGTATATAATATAATATAATATAACTTGAGACTTGTTTTTGCTTTTAAGTGTCAAGTCAAATTTTAGACAGTTCAGTCTAAAGTAGGTCCAGCATAATAGCAGTCAGGTCCAAATCAAGTTTCAAACCCTAACTTCAGTGACCCTTTTTGATTTGGGGCTCAAATCTACATACTCTGCATTGGACATGTGATTGCTAGAAGTGACGTCGCCGGATAATGTGGGTGACAGAAAGCTATATTTAAAAGAAAATTTAGCATTATTATGAAACTGGACAATTTCTGAATTTGTCTGATGTAGCAAAAACTTCCTTATTTTGTACTACAAGTTAAGCAAGCAGAATAATTTGGACATTCTGTTTGACTGAGGTCTACAGGGCACCATTCAAGAGAACTGGACTGCACGAACGGTTGTAGTGCTGAGTCACTTCTACGGAAGGCCTGGCCTCTACTCATTTTCACATAAACATCATTCACTGCCAATGATTCAGCCTTATTACAAGGCCCTGTGTCATGCTAGGTAGTCACCCTGAGTTTAGGAGAGACGTCTGCAGGGGTAAACAAAGGGAGCTTATCCTCATCATGTTTTCTGTGCTTGAATTAATCATCGGCAGGGTCTTCTCACAGCTCTCACGGTGGTGTCAGCCATGTCACATCAGATAGGGCCGCATCCCTCTGATGTGCTGAGCGGAAAGAGCAGGCCAGCCAGGTTGCATTCTGCTGACTGGCTGGAAGCACATGTCAGCCTGAATGCAGTTTGCTAAGAGGCTAATACTGCCCTCATCCAGGAGCGTGTTTCCTGATCCTATTGCCTGCATGGCCTCAAGTTACGGAAAACCAACTGGTCAGGTTTGTTTTACTCTGGGAGGAGAAGAATATGCTGTTTGTACTCAAGCCAAGCAAAACAATCTCATGTGATCTGTCCTAAATATCCAGTCACATACACATGATCGCTAAGTCATCCACATGGCTCTGCTAGAGAGTGAGCCAGGATCAGTCCCAGGCATGAATACATTCAACAAAACGCATTGTTTTACCAAAACGAAAACATGGCAGCTGCAGTATTGTGGACTGCGGATAATCTGGCGGCGAGTGCTTTTGTGGATTTGTGCTCGTGAGCATTCCCACTTTGTAGACGGGGTGTGAAGAGCAGGTTACATAAGAGGATCACCTCCGTAATGGTGTAATTCAGGATTCCTACTCAACACAGCCTTTCTATGTGTATCTTTAAGAGTGGGTGGGCATAAGTGGAGGACCATAGCCACAGGAAAATGCTGGCACATTGGGATTACCCATAGAGGGAGGAATTAGGGAAGAGATCGCGGGAAAAAGGAAGCGAGGGCCTGGAGGGGAATTAATAAGTGTAGAGTGGAAAGGAAGAGCAGAGAGGAGTTTTCCCTCCTAAAATATCAACAAACCTTCTAGAAAACTACTTTTACGGTCTATAGATTGTTTAAAAGCATAGTTTATGTTTAGAAAAGCAACTCCACACAATCTGATTTTTACAAAACCAGTCTGACATTTTGGAAATTACACATTTTCACTTGCTGGCTGAGAGTTAGATCAGAGGATCAATACAACTCTCATGTCTGTTCACTTACTATGGAGCTAGAACCAGGAGCATAGCATACCTTAGCATTGAGAATGGAAGTAGGAGGAGACAGCTAGCCTGGTAAAATACGCCTACCTGCATCTCTGAAGATCACTAATTATCACACTGTTTAAATCTGTACACAATCTTAGTTGTGGTTATACTGGAAGTTACGTGCTTAATCATTCCAGGGCGACTAGACAGAAAGAGAAGCAAAGCATCGCACAAGTTTTGACACCTGTACAGACGTTAGCTGTAAGTTCGTTAGCAACAAATACGCACCTGCTGTGTGTCGTTTATCATCAGCGCTGCCTCCCTGACCTCTGAACTCTGAACTCACCTGAAACTCCACGTCTTTCTGTTTTCTCCCTCCAGTCTCTGTGAGTCTTTGAAGCAGATTTATACAGAAACCTTTTGCTCCAAGGTGAAACACCTTCAACCCGCGCGGATGTCGCCTCTTCATGTCAGTTTAAACTGCTTCAATGCAGTGGCGCCGCTTCCAAAATTAGCTTCACAGCTAAACTATTTCCGCTAAGCTAAGCTAAGCTAAGCTAAGCTAATCAACTCACTGCTCCAGCTAGTTCACACTGCACTACCGTTATTCCGACTGGGAGTGTGCGTGCATCACTCAAAAGTGGTTACTTCCACCTAAAACTCTGTAGACACACGAATAGAGTAGCCTAAATTGGCTGTAACAATAGCAGCCATTATGCTAATAGTTTGTTTACACTTCTATATTCTGTTTTCACCAGGTGGAAGTTTTTGTAGCTGCCACAAATGTGTGATATCTCAGACCCTGGAAGTACAAATAGGAGGTTGATGTCAACAATTTTAAAATTCTGGTTGCTCGTAATCACACAATAAAAGATATAATGTGAATGTAGCATAGCAATGAGTGTGGCATTGATCTGCTGTTGACTAGAAAATAAATATGTGTATTTCCCAAACCATCAAACTGATTCTTTTAGCTTCTCTTTGCAAAGTTAGTTTCCTGAATCACACTTTTCCCTGTTATTTTTTGTGTAAATATTGCAAGAATTTTTTTTTAAATTAACTTAATAATTTTGCATCTTCTAATAGGCTTAAAACTATAACAATGGTAATGTTTAGTAAAACTATAGAGGTATAACTCCATATATCTAGCATCTGGCACCTGTGAAAGAACCTCTTTGTATTCTTTTACAACCTGTGTCTAAGCTTATAAATCCCCAGAAAATTCAACGTGATGTCCATTTGGGCAGAGTGACAAGATCAAGATCCATTTTTAGATCTGGATATCATGGGATTTTTGTGCCTTATGCTATGTTTGAATATTGTGAGGTTTCATCGAAATTCGTCCCCTTTTCACATTATTACATTGATGTCATTGGCATTAAGTGGTCTGCTTAGTGAGGAGACCAGGAATTCAAAAGGGATTAAATTCATTCATCCTCAAATCCACACAGATGAATGGATACACACCACCGAGATTCTCCCTTTTGATTGCAGCTTCATGCCAGCGAGTACAGTGTGAAAGGCAGAGGGGTGCTCACCCTGCAGCCAGGTTATGGATTTATGTTTTCACATAGTCTGACAGATGGGGCACTTGTTGAGTGGAGAGCAGATCTCTCGTCGGCCTCCAGGGGGCAGAGCGGCCTCTGTGCCCCAGGGCGACTCTGCCCTGTGCTCTGGGCTTAGCTGCTCGTTACATTAAAACAGGGGCTTCTGTGACAGAGTCAGCATTATGAAAGCTAAGAGGATTAGCTGATGGACATTTCTGGCGTTGCCGGTCAATTATCAAAATGAAAAGCAGTGACTGGGCAGGGCTGGCATGCTCTGTGGCACAGAAGAGCTCCACTCTCCTCCTCATCTCCACTCTACCTCTCTATCTCTCACTCAGCTCCAGTCTGTCATAGGTTACTGAGGTTCAGTGGGGGAAAAAAAAAAAAAAATAAATGAATCATTGGTGTGTTTCTGAACATGAAAGTTTTTTTTGAGTGTGTGTGTCTGTGTGAGCCATGGATTAAAAAAGAGCATTTAAATTTTAATGTTTCTAAAGTGCAAGACTGTATGTTATGCAACTGTATAAAAACAGGCCTGCACGTCAGCAAGCCATCCGTGCTCAAGTCTAACTCCTCCAACCATGTGCATGATCACCCCCTCACACACATACACACACACTCTACCACTGCTCACTTTCACTGCCCTACTTGTGTGTATGTGCACCCTCCCTGTGATCGTTTAACAGGCTATCAGTGTAGGAGGAGTCTCCATCACTGAGCATGTCGTCACACTGTGGGCATGTGTGAGGTTGGAGTGTCGGGGTTGATGGAGAGGGGTTGTGGGGAAGGCGGTTTGTTTTGGTATATCCATAAAAGTGGCATTCCACAGCTGCCTGTGTTAAGGATCTACCCCGGGGATTCACACAACACTGCAAATGTAATCAACCAAGTCAATGTGCCACCACGACTGCAGCGAACACATCACTCCCCCAATGACACCCTGCCTCCCATTCCATCCTCAACGCCAGCAACACTCCCTCTTATCAGCCCGACTTTCTAATACTCTGGTTACACCTCACTGGGGCACAGCAGAGGTGAGGCTGTATATCCATGTGTGCCTGAAAAAGATAAGAAAACAAACTGCTGAACCGTTTTATTTTATTTTTTTCCCCTCCTGTCACAAACAGCCAGGGAGGTAAACTGTTTTTTTTTTTTTTGCTGCGAGAGACAGTTGCCTAAAATATAAAGAGGTACAGTAATCCTAGCTCACTACATAGCAGACTGAATTATATCCAATCCCAGTTATCACTTCAGGGACAATGTCATATCACGCCTGTAACACAGACGGTGCTGCTGCATGGGCAGATTTGATATGGGTATTCAGAGATACAGCTGAAAAATGTCTCCATCTGCTGTTAATGCACTAACTAGTTGACCTGGTAGGCAGTAAAGTACATACAAAATATCACACCTAATATTGACTGAGGGCTGGGTAGTATTTGAAAATGTTTGGTATCAAAATGATACTTTTCAAAACTTGAGGCATTTTAGTTTTTTTGACAATAACATTTTTTCATTAAACAAAATATCTCAAACTTAAAGGGACATTCACCCCCTTTACACATGATCAGTTTACTAGTTGTGGAGTTTTTTTTTTTGCTAAAGGTTCCTTCAGAATGGAATAATCTTATTTTTGTCTTTATTTTGTTTATTAAATAAAGTGTTTCTCTTCAGTCTTCCCCCCCCCCTTTTCATTGTTGTGTTGTGTCATTTCTTGTATAATCTTCTTTTGTTTTCGTGATTGTTTTGGGACATGATGATACATCCACAGGGATTTATCCTGACATTATTCATCTGCGTGTATGTGAACAAACGTCTCCTGTGGTTCTAGAGAAGCTTTGTCGATTTTGTGAAAATTACTTTAATGTTGTCAACCATTACAAGCTGCAGGTGTGGGAACTGTCCAGACAGGAAAGGTTGAATGACGATGTAATGGTGGATGCCATCGAACCTCATTTTGGGAACTGTAGCATCTAGCGTTTTTGGAGCTTGACCTATAATGCGGATTAAATCTCAGGATATCTCGGCCTCGGCTGCTGCTGCGATTTGGACCGTTTCTCTTTTAAAGCCCGCCTCTCGCAAGTTCGCCAACTTAATGGAAATGCACTAATTAATCGCTGGAGAACAGCTGCACAAAAACTCAAAAAATGACCGACTATTTGAGTAACATGGAAATATATGTTCAAAGAATATGTAAACAAAACTCATGGTTTACTATAGCAAACAATACATTTTTCCTCTGCCATTATATTTGAGTGTGCAAATCCTGAGCGTGAAATACACTCAGTGGCCACTTTATTAGGTATTCCTGTACAATACAACAGCTCTACCATAAATTCTACCTTCACAAGGGATTACAATGTTTGTTTTTTGTTTTTTTTGTTGGAAATGTGTTAATCCAATTACATGTTGTTCTTTTTTCACTTCGGTGATAGTTAAAAGGTGTTGTTGTACGTACCTATTGAGTATTGAGAGGTGTTCCTAAGTTTTTGATCTCCCTATTACCATACATGATTGGAAATGGTGGCAGAATTGTAGAAACACCTCTGAATATTATGCAGTCCACCATAACACATCACTGTGACCTCAGGGCTAAAACACTGAATTGAAAACTGAACATTACATCATAAGAGCAGACTTTATGGCAGAACAATTGTAATGTATTGCATCAGATTGCACAGAGGTAGCTAATATAAGTGGTCACTAAGTGTATATCCACTGTACTCTATAGTGACCTCAACAATTCCAGCAATGGACCAACAGTGGTCCACAGCATTTAACTACTTCATGGATGGATGTGAAAATTACTGTGTTTTTTTTAAGTTTAATATCCAAACCAAACTATGGACATCTGAGACAACAGCAATGCATTTACGAAAAAGAAAACTAACTGTTCTTAATGACAATATGAGGGGGAGAGCATCCTGTAGTCCATCCAGTGCATTAGGTTGTTACTGTACAGTGGGAGGAGTTTTAAGTGTATGAAATTCAGGTAAACTAACAATAAAAAAACATTGTTATCTGGAAAAAATTATAAAAATGGAAAATGTACAACAAAGTGTGCAGTAAAACAGCTGGAGCCGCCCACGGGGCAGAGGTTGCCCAAGTGTAGTACACTCTTGTCCTCTGGGAAAAGTTCTTGTAAAGGATTGTCTCTGTATTGCCATGGTGTGCTCTGCTTCTGCTTCTTCTGCTTCTTCTGCTTCTGCTGCTTCTGCTGCTACTGCTGCTGCTATACCACGGCGTACTGCTGATACAGCAGCTCCCGGATCTTATAGTAGTCGTCACACAGGCAACCTTCCAGGCCAATGCGTCCAGCCTCCGTCTGGACAAAGAGCACAAAGACGCACAGGTCACCTGGGTCCTCACAGAACATTCATTAACACGAAGTACAACATGGTAAAAGTATTCGTACAAGCCCTGTGCAGCACTGTGTTGACCTTAAATATGTTCCTCATTTCCTTCCTCCAGACTTGGGATTGCAGTGTCTAATGAATCCAAATCCATCATGAGTTCCAATTTAAATAGCACAAGTACACACAGACACACACGCTCCTTTAACAGTCTCAGTTCTCTTTGATTTCATTTTCTGGGTTGCATCTATTTTAAGTTCTCGTCAATTATGCATTTTGTTGTTGGTATCCTGGCTCACTCCTACTTTTCCTTTTACTTTAGTTAAGTTCTGCCTGTGATTCTTTTTTGTGTGTTTCTTCTGAGGTGAGATGTTTTCATTTGCCTTTGGTTTTTTTTTATTTATCCTACTTATGCTGGTTTGTTTGTTTCTCTTTGTGTTTAAAGTTCCATTTTGTGTCGACTACTGGCATTATTATTTCATAGTGTGTCAGTAAATGAACCTTAACCTCCGAAACCACCAGAAATCACACCTTTTTTTTTTTTGGTCATATTCAGCGAATTATAGTCAGAAATCTTTTTGTTTGATACGTTTTGTGAATTCTGATCAATTGAAACAAAATATGTATCTTGATTTTGGTTTACTGCCAACATTTGTAACACACACAAAAAGACATTCCCATCCATTATATACAGCCTACTGCTTCTTCCTGTGTCTCTCTAGTCTGCAGAATAAGCTGCTGTATTTCTTACAGCATCTAAAACAACTTGCCCGCTGCTCTGAAAAATGCTGCCGGCTCTGGATACACAATCATCATCAAACAAAGGGAGACGATGAATGTGTCATACTGCTTCACAACAATATTAGTATGCACTTCTGATGGCTCACAGTCAACAGATTCTAAGGCAATGAATACTCATGTACATCCTGTGTCTGCTTGTTGCAGTGATGAATTATTTCTCCTCAAGCGAATTAGTGTCTGACCTGAAGGTTACAGACAGGAGATGTGAAAGGATGTTTTTTTTTTTATTTTTATAATGAACCAAAGGCCTTTAAAGCTGCTTTTCATCTTGTCTGGACATTTAATTCCCAGTTTCATTAAAGTGATGCAACTCCTTTGCTCATAAACCTAAATATAGTATGGATATAGTATCAGTATGGAATAAAACCAGAAGCTCAACATTTTCAATGAGTGGTTTTGGCGAAAACAAGCCCAGTATGTCTTCTGTGCAGGCCGCCTTCCCTGTTGACGGGCTGGGGTGACTAGCGCTGTAAGGGGGGCTGATGGATAGTGCGCTCAGTGAACCAGGGGGAAGGACACTCACCCTGCGGACGGCCACCATGTTGTTGCATACCAGCACTCCTCCCACAAACTCGGCCTGGATGCCTTCTCTCAGCAGGACCTGCTTGAAGTCAGAGAGGCGAGGCTCGTTGATGAACACTGACTGATGCCCCGGAATCTGGAGGGAGAACAGAGGAGTCAGAGTGTTTCTCAAAGGGCTGTCTGAACTGCTTTAACACGCTTGTAGGTACACTCTAACAGGATCACCTTGCAGTCCCTCGCAGGGCCTTTCTCCAAGTTTTTAACCACATGTAGTTGCAAGTTCTGTGATTATTCTATCTATTATATCTAGGATGAACTCTTGAGACTCACCTTGGGAAAACTGGGTCTGTGGTAAAATTTTGGATTTAAATGAAAAATAATAAAATAAAAAAATTTCCCTTTAAATCCGACTTGCAAAACTTCTAATGAAAGCTATTTATCAAATTCCTTTTGACTAACAATGTTCTTAAATTTAAGACAGCATCCTGTTAGGGTCCTAGACAGCTACTGTACAGAGACAGGACTGAGCACACACCTCCTAATATATGTTTTGGATTGACTGTGCAATATTATAGCACTGGTCCTGTGGAATGCATTATCTGAAGCAATATGTATAATTCAGAACATTCTAGTTTTAGCCTGATGCTCCATTGTAAGCTGTTGTTTCGAAATACACATTTGCTAGGATGTTACACAATTATTTTTTCATTCTTCAGTGGTGCAAACAACAAGAATAGAGCTGGAAATCATTTTGTTTACCATACATCTTCCTTGACTGCAACAGTCATTTTGGTAGTAAGTTCAGCTTATTTGATCTCTCTCTTACGTATCTGCAGCAGTTTAGTACCTGCTCCAGTTTGGTTGGTAGACAGTCGCTCGAAAAATATTATTTATTCTTTTAGTTCCAGTGAACAACTTTTTTTAGGTCTTAAGCACTGCTAATTGGCTTTTTAAAGGATTAAGCATTGCAACATGCAACTGTGCAATACACAGTGTCATATGAAAACCTGAAACCTCCAAAGCACAGACACTGAGAATGGACTGTCTGTGAAGTAGGAGGTATCTTGTGCCAAGTAGTTAGTTTTATTGTGTATTCACAGATCATTTATGTATTTACAAATTCAGGAAGAAATAATAGATGCAATTTTAAGAAATCCTAACCTTTACCCTAACCAAATCATTTTAATCCGATTTAATCAGACAAATAATTATTCCAAACAGAGTAGATGGAATCTTGAAGCTCACTAGCCACAAACGCTGACATTTAATTTACACTCATTTCCCAAAACCCTAAGCTCATAGTCAGCAAAACTGAGCTAACATTACAACAACTTTGCTAAACAGTGAAAAGTCTGTATGAATCTCCTCACCTCGTGTGGAGGCAGTGGCTCCAGCGTGGGAATAACATCGCTCTCTTCAGAGAACTCCTTCTCGTCTTCTCCAAACAGGTTCTTCATGGCACGCTGCGCTGCCACCGCCGTGGTGCTGTGATCAATGCCAAGATCAGGCACGACGTCCATGGCCAGATCGCTGTCCTCGACCTCCTCTTTCACACCCTCCTCCAGCATCACGCCCGTGTCCACCTTCACCACACGCATGTCCAGCACGCCATCGATCCACGCGAGCTCCGTGTCTTTGGCTTTGCAGAACTGCAGAGAGCTCACCAAGGAGTCTTTCAACCGCACCTTTATTGTGAGGAGACAAGACAGAATGAAGACACTGGCCTGTCATGGAAGACTGCTTTTATACTCCGGCACTGTACTCGAAAAGAGGCAACCAAATTCACTCTAACAGAGCAGCAGGGATTTACTGAGGCTGACCTGGTAGATGTGTGTCTCGCTGGTGGCGTCTATAGTCTCCTGCAGTTTGGGTGTGTAGACCTTGATGTCCTTGCTGAAAGCCTTGCAGGACTCGGCCAGGTCCAGGCTGGCCTCTGGTGGCCCGTGAACAATCACAAGCTGTCTTGGCTTCATCTGATTAATAATCTTCTTGATGGAGTCGCCATCAGAGCGACCTTCGTAGTCTATATACGTTACCCTCGCTCTGTAAAGACACGAATACATAATAAAGCCTTTCAATACTGCTGATTTGTCAAACATTGTTTAACACCAGCGCAGATGAGATTTCTTGACATATTTGTAATTTATCCAGGAGAGGTTTGCTGACACTTTATCTTTTCCAGCATCACTTAGCTTCACATTCAAACGTTTACACACACACACCTGGAGGTCATCCAACAAACAAAACACTATACTGTCCTGCACTCTGAGGATAATATTATACAGTATTAATGCGAATGTAAACCTGCAGAGTTCTAGTTCTCATTAATATGATTCACAGACACCGCTAGCTTGAGATGATCACTGACCTTATCTCAAGGTTTTCTACACTGGAGATGCATTTGGTGGGAACAACAGAGAGATCTTGGTCCATAGGTTCATCACCATTGGTCAGCCCAGATTCCAGTTTGCTTTTCTCCTCCTCTGTGGCTTGCAGTTCAGGAACAAGAAACTCTTCCAGCCTTGGAAAACACAACAGTAGTTTATTGATAAAGGACAGAAAAATGTAGATGGTGTAGCTAATCTCATATGTGATATTGTAGTACCTGATGATTTCCCCATACTCGTCCCATTTGATCCTTTCCTCGTGCGTGGGGAACATTGGATAAGACTTTTTGGCTTGTTTGAAGAAACTACCTTTGCGGCTCCCCTCACCCTTCATCATCAAGTCGTGGTGTTTGTTTTTTACTGCAGCTGGCTGATCCAGATCATCATCCATATCACTCTCATCGCTGGTGTCCACATCCACCCTGTGGCAGCATCGAATAAACATTAAAAGGAGTACATATGAGTTACATTTTTCCAAGGGCAGACAGCAGATTTAGTATAAATGTCTTAACATTGCCATGACTCATCTCCCATACACAGATGTCTTTTTCAACAGCCTGTTTCAGATATGGGATCTAGACCATCATTAGCATTTCTGTCGACTTTTTACATAATTTGCTGTTTTAGTTATCATCAGACTGTAAAATTAGATGAACTGGGTGTTTTGCAGCACCAACAAGCATAGAGCACCATCAAGTAAAGACACGTAATGCAGTGAAAGTAGTATCTACTGGGACTTACTCTTTTGCTTGTTCAAGTTTCTTAGCTGCTTCTTTCTTTATTTTGTCCTTTTCAAGGTATTCCTCCAGGTCCTTGCCTTCCAGCTTCACTCTTTTCCGCACCTGTCATAATGAGAAGAGTGAAATATGGATGTGGTGGAAATGATAGAGTGACACATTTTGTTGTTTCTTCAGCTGGGTCTGAATGTGAGAGACAGGGGCTTCCCGTGGGGCAAATGCATGACGGGATAAATCTCAACCCCTCTGTCATAGTCAATCAGCGTGTGACTGCTGGTCTCACCTCCAGATCCAGCATCTTCTCTCCGGGATTGTCAATGAGGTAGCGAGCCAGGGTTCCAGGTGTAGTGCGGTAGGTCAGGATAATGGAGTTTTTGGTGTCTTGGCACCATTGGATGAAGAGTTCTCGAGAAAAGCCAGACTCGAGGTCGGGCTGGCTGCAAAGCACCACCTTGGGGCTGGGCACCCGGGCCAGGTCTGCCAGACTGTGGCACAGGGTCAAGTGACGGAACTGGAACGGGTTGTTTCTCTTGTCCTCAAAACACCTCATGAGCTTGTCACTCATCCACTCCACCTACAGGCAAACAGTAGATTATCAGTTATGGCTGTAGAAAAGCATTTATATATTATCATCTCCTGCCTTTCTCTGCACCAATGAAACCAAGAGAATTGTTGATTGTATTTGGCAAATAAAGTGGTATCATGGTAAATAATGGTAAATTCACAAGCAAGCAATGATACAATATCTTCTCAAGTGTGATCACTGAATAATACCTGGGACTTGGAAAACTCCACCACATTGTAGCTGACATTGTTAAGCAGAGCTAGTGGGTAAACTCCCAGACCAGCGTCCTTTGTCCTCCAAATCTGATCCAGGAGCTGAGCCAGCTCCAACACGCGCCCAGCTGTATCCACGGCAATAAGGACATTACCGTCACCCCGCAAGGTCTCCATTACATTAGCTTTGAGAAAAGAAAAAAAAAAAAACACAAGAAGAATTTATTTAAAGTGAGAACCTGTATTATTCACCCTTTTTATTCAATTTTACATTTAGTGGTTGCAAAAACACCACACATTATCCTGTTATTTTCTGCACAGTATTAAACAAAAAGTCTTTCTGTCTTAAAGGACAGAAATCATGATTACATGGTTCATTTGTTTGACCACTGGGATGTCTTATAAAAGGAATACAATATTTTTTAAATGATGAATAAATGAAAAACTATGCTGCTAAACACTGTTACTACAGTCTTATGAAGGTCACTTACTAAGGAGCTGCTCGTCTCTTTGTTTACGGCGTGGCTGCACATATGCAGCATTGAAGGAGTCCGTAATAAGTAAGGAAGGACGACTGATGCTCTCCAAAGAACAGCCATTCAGGTGGCTAGAAAAAAACAGGAAATTAATTAACAGTGAAAATTAAAAACAAAAATTCCAGCTCATACGCTTATGTTTTGTCTGAGCTTACATTTCTCTCTTGTGGTTGAAGTCCACGGCGTAAACAATCTCCTCCTCACCGTCCTTCACAATTTTCCAAATGGTACCTCCTATCATGTGACCAGCTGGAAGTGGTGTGATGGAGAGACCATGTCCTTTGCCTGTCAAGTAAAAATAAAGACTCTTTGGTAGCTGTGACACATAACCCCCAGGCGACTCCTGGCCTATAAGGATCTGCAACTAACTCACCTTTCAGGTTGACAATCTGAGAGTATTTCAGCTGCTGGATTTTATCAAAAGCACAGTCCACATCATCAAGAGTGAAGAGTGTGAAATCTTCACTGTTGTTTCGAGACTAAATGGAAAGAAGGAAATGATTAAAGAAAGCAATTGTAGGCATGCAATGAGCTCCAATAATAAATCATTTTAAATGAACGCCATCTTCCACTCCTCCTTCTTACCTGATATAGATCATACATGAACATCTGTCCCATCTTATAGACGGGAATGGTGGCATAGATGGTACAGTTTAGGCCGAGTTTGCCCACAGCGTATGGCAAGGCTCCCAGGTGTATGGGGTCAGGATGAGAGAGGAGCACAGCATCGACTTGATGAACATATCTGAGGAGGACAAATGACATTTACGTTTATTCATTTGGCAGACGCTTTTTCCCCAAAGTGATGTACAGATGAAGTACAATCCAAACCACAGTGGATCAAGGTGAATTCATTGCATATATAACATATAAGTGCCTATAGTAGATGAAAAGAACTAGAGAAGGATAGAGAGAGAAAGAGAGAGAGAGGGCACATGAAGTTAGTAAGTACTGTCCGAAGAGGTAGAACAGAAAAGGATTCTGCTGACTGAATCGAGTTTGATGACTCATTTCACCACCAAGGGATCACAAAGCAGAAGAGATGTTCTGCCATGCAGTGATGGAGGGACTGGGCTTCATTCATTTGCAGATAAGAGTGAAAGAGAAAGCTCATAAATCTGAATGATTCAGAAAGGAGGGTGCTGTGCCAGTGGTCACTCTGTAGGTGATAGGTTCACAGTTTTTCAAGTCAGTCTTATAACAATTCCCAAGTGCCCATACGGACGTTGAAACAGGTTTTGCTTGCTGTAAATTTTCTTCCTGTTCAAACTGACCATTGAATAATTTTCTCCTAAAGCGGATTCAGTGTAATTGATGGGGGAAAAAATCCACAGTCCTCTTCCCTGCAATAATATATAACAACATGTACCTGAAATTAACATGTAACTTCAGCAGTCAAATCAAGCCAGTCCAGTCCAAAGTCACAGTCTAGATAGTTGTAAGATTTCCTCTTAATGTTTCCCTAGTGAGCTGCAGTGGAACGGCAGTATCAAGAGAGGGAGTGTTTTACAAAGAGACTGATAGATGTCCAGGACTCAGATATTGTCCCTCATCGCTTAGTGCTTTAGGAAGGGATCTCTTCATGATCGGCATAAACATTGGTGATTACAGCAATCAAAACCTGCTTGAGTTTACATGTAGGCTCCTGTCTATTGTTTCAGGGCAGATTTGGTAAAATTGTGGGCCTATACTTTAATGTGAGCAGCAACAAGGAGCAAGTAGAGAGTAATGAAAAGGGGAGTGAAATGGGCTGTCTTTGGCTAGCTGAGGACCTGACATGCTGCCTACTACCTGGCAAGTCAAAGCAAGAGATAACCCGTGCTTGTTGAGCAGCACACTCAGACAGATAGGACCTATGATGTTACATATGGTCATCAGTCACGGCCAAATGAACACACACTTATTTCAATTCACAGGGTGACAAGACGGATGTCATAATTACCGTTTCATAGCATCAATGATGTCCATGGAGAAGTTCTCATCCCAGCCACAGTCCAGGAGGAAGCGGAATTCATCCACCTGCAGCAGATAACAAAGGGCCGACTCCTCCTGAACCCCTGACACGGCTGTCAGCTTTATAATGGACGTCATTTTTCTTCAGTTGTCACGCTGAAAGTACAGTTATCATGAGCTTAGGCTGACCGTGGTGCAAAATCCCCTCAATAAACAAAACATTAACGGCCTGTGTGAAGTGCTGAGGCTCTTTGCGAATGAACAAAAAACTTCCCCAGTTCTATCAATTAAATCTATTGTGAAAACAAACAAAGGCTATGGTTCTGTTCTAAACTGAAACTGAACGATATAGTAGCACAGTGTTGCATAAAGTCTGCCTGTGAAATGCGGTTGGATTGTGGAACAGTGTTAAAAGTAAACACGGTTTGCTTGCTAGCCACAGTTAGCTCACACGATCAATAACGATGCGTATGTAGCATGGTAGCTACAGTTTAGCTTGGGGATATAAGTAAATTGAATCGACAAACGAACGTGCTACACACCATTAATTATGAGCTGCTATAAAATGTCTCCCGTTGTAATAGAAACACAATGAATTGGAATTTCTAAAATCCCAACTTTAAGACATTTTGGCTAGCGTTTTTGAACACACACTTGACTAGCGGACAGACATATTTGCCGCTGCATCATGAGTGAAAGGGCAAAGGAGCGTACCAAGTGAAGGGGCGTAACTAAAAAATATTTTACGTCAAAACACCGAATGCTCATTATTTTTGTTATACTGTATTTGAATACATTTGTCTTGTTCTTACATACTCATAGTTTTGCTGATATAATAAAATAATTAAGAAGAATAAATGTTTATAGAGATTTTTCTAGTTAAAGGAATCACTTCGTAGGCGCCTAGTTGGTAGAGTCCAATGTCCTCTGCCTGATAACTTAAGAACAGAAGGCCACGGCTTGGCGTAAAGAAAAGGTATTAATTTTGAATATCTCAACGTCGTTTGTCTTTATTGTTTGAGCCTTTGTACTGTATCATTTTTACTGTGCAACGTAACTACTGTGTTATAGTAGTAAGTGATAGACAATTCTCAATGGAAACCTGACATATATTGCTGATGCTACATAGCTATCTGTTTAGCTAGCCAGGCGCTGGTGGCTGTGGTGCGATCAGCTTGTGTTTAAAAAGTGTTCATGCTCGTAGTGTGATCAGTATTTTAAGCGTTATTTCGCTATGCGCAAATTATGATATCACAGCTACTGCATATGTGGTTTGTAGCAGGAATGAAAGAAGAATTCACTTTATTTAAATGAAAGTAATGATACCGTGGTGCAAAAACACTGCCACATGTAAATTTACTGCATTTAGAATGCTACCCAAGTAAAAGTATGTAAGTACCATCAGATAAATGAAATTCGGATACAAAAGTAAAAGTTCACATAATGCAGTGGACCCTGTAATTGTTGCACTGTTATTATTGCTTTTAAAATGTAAGCTGTGGCTTAATGCTGTAGTTGGCCGAGGTGCAGCTATTTATTTGTACTTCATTTTCTGTTGGGTATTTTAATCGATATTACTACTTCATATTTTATAAAGGGTCGTACACTAATGCAGTCTAATACAACAGTCGTACAGTAAAGCCAACCTTCATGAAGGTTATAATGTTTGTATTGAAACTAAGAAGTGTTGATTCAACTGTATGATCAGTTTGGAGACTTGCGTTATGTTGACGGATCTTTCTATTATTTTGCCCAAAGCATTCAGATCAGTGAGGTTAGGATCAATAACATAAACGCAGTTTAAATTAAATCTGATTGTTCATGAAGTGAGGAGTACCTAATAAACTGCCAACTGCTTGTATAATTTGTATGTAAAATAGGACTGCAACTAACTAATTTTTATTATTGATTATTCTGCCTGGGTTTTTTTTTCACAATTGTCTATCAAATACCAGACAACAGGAGAAAAAAATGCCTGTTAAAATATCTGACGAGCCAAGGTGACATTTTCAGCTGCCTTGTTTTGTCTGACCAGAAGTCCAAAATCCAAAGATAATCAAGCATCACATCTTCACTTTAGAAAGTAGAAACAGAAAATATTTGACATTTTTGCTTAGAAATGTTTAAAGCAAATATTTGATTATTCTGCAGCTCTAATGTAAAATGTTAAGGCCGCTGCTCATCCATAGTCCACTCACACAGGTATTTTCACCTATGTTGCATAATTACTATGGAGCTTTTTGCATATGAACTGTGCTTGATGACATCTCTATCGCATTTCTGTAGCTTCTGTTTTACCTGCTGGGTACAACCTACTCTGTTATCATTCATGCTGCACAGAGTTTTGTGAAATGCCATATAATTCCACCCAATTTACACCTGACTCTAATCAGCCAAAGTAATTGAAAACACCTGGGTGGATGTGCAGAGCATTTAATTTGCGAGTAGTTAGAAACTACAGCTGTTAAAGAAATGTTTTCGAGTAGAATAAAATAGCATAAAATTGAAATACAGCACAAGTACCTCAAAATTGTATTTAAGTATAGAACTTGAATAAATGTACTTTGTTATCTTCCACCACTGGTTTGAAGCGATGGTTGTATTATACTCAATTCTGTTTGACATAGCAAGATATGTAAGCGCTCTGCCTGATGAACGTTAGCAACAAGGAATGTCTGAGGAAGGTACTCCCAAAACCTGCATTATTTTTCAGTTGCCACACAGTCCAATTGGTGTCCACACAAATGAGCTTGTTCAAAGGATAAGAACAAGCTTTTTAACGGCTGTCACATGTCATGATGAACTTAGCATCACACTAGTTTGTTGAAGTCCTCTAAAGAAAGATAGGCTGTCCTGGTTTTATTTAGTAATTATTAGTAGTTCAGTAATTATTTATTAATCCTTCCAGGTAGATCGAGTATGAAGCCAGCGTTTGCTAAGAATTGCTTTCCACTGATTTCAGTGTGTCTCCAGATCAAGTTAAAATGGGTGGATTTTTATTTAGTGGCTGGCAGAACAGTCCACCCAATATGGCATAGGGTTGTCAGTAAATGTAGGTGTAAAATACGGTACCCTGGCCTCATGTCATGTGAGCACTTGAATGAATTCAGTTTTCCTCACCATGAAAATGTTGGTATATTGTCTGTTGTGATAATCAGATTCAGAGAGTTTAAGGCAATGCCAATAATGTATCTATTGATTTCATGTTCTCACATAAAACTAACAAATGCATTAGTTTTCAGTGTGTGGGAAATTAGCAACAGCTTTAGTCACTTTGCAGAAGCGCTAATGTAAGTGTATTTGGATCAGAGAATAAAATCAATGCCACTGAATTAATGTTGTGATATATCTTCTGCTTGTTTCTGTAGGAACCATGGTCAACTTTGTAGCACTTGCGCGTGAGCACTGGGTGAACATATTGGTGCCCATGGGCTTTGTGTTTGGATGGTACCTCGACAAACAACAGGACCAGAAGTTGACAGCTTTCAGGAACAAAAGTGTTTTGTTCAGCAGGTAAGAAAAAGCAATTTCCTACCTACATGTAAGAACAAAACAGGCCAGTAAATGAAGGATCTGGTGCCATGTGATGTTTTTTGCTTCTGCATACTTAAACAATTTGGACTTATTACGATGCATTTTGTATAGTTGTTTTCAAGTCAGCAAATCATTGATAGGGGAATACATGTAGTTACGGATGTAACAGTGAACTCTCAGTTACTCAGTATACAGTCCCTCCACTTTGGTAAAACCTAAGCAACTATTTGACATTCATGAGATGATGCCATTTCACAGAGTGGTATCAAAAAGCTGATTACAGCCTGTAGTGTTGTGATTGTAAGTTGATAAACAGGTTCAATCCTAAATGTGAAACAGTTTAGATATGGCTCTTACATTTTCACGTCGGTTCTTAGACTGTTTGAAGTTAAAGCAGAAGATTTATTCTTGAACAAGCTGCCCAAAAAGGTCATCTAATACCAACTGTCGTCCAGGCACAACATTACGTAACTTTCTCATTTCTCTGTAGGGAGCTGAAGCCTGGAGAGGAGGTGACCTGGAAGTAGACGACTCCTACCTCCTGGAATGTGTCCTGTCATCTGTGGTGTGAATGACTGATGGGTTGTCCTCAAATAAAATTATTTAATAAGACTCCTATACCTCTGTTCTCGAATTGTACCAATCAGAAATCTTTAACGTTTTGAGTTGTATCAACCAATAATAAACATGCCCTTTCTCATCAAACTCATTTGGTACTTGGCTTAAATAACACATAACATCAGTTTCAATTTTTCTGTCAAAACTGGATTATTTGAAGAACACAAAACAAATGTTCAGCATGACCATTCTAGTGCAGCTAATGAACATTACTTAAAACAACAAGGGTTTTGAATCAAAGATTGTATTTGTACAAACGCAATTTGAATACACTCATGTAGTCAGCATGACTGAAGAATCTGAGGCCATTTACAGAGGCTCTGCAGTGCGGATGATTCCCCTCTCAAATAGCATCTCAGCCAAATCAACCTGGGGGAAAAAAACACAGATGCAACAGGTCAAACCAATGATTTCACAAAAACACAGGCTTATTAAAATAAAACGTATTTAAAATCAATATTTACATAAAATGGGATGTATTTAATAAGTCCTTGGACACTCTTATTTCCAAAACACTTGCATAAACTACCAAATGCATATCCCCCCCCAAAAAAAACACAGCCACAAACAGAAGAGAAACAATGCCTGAACATATAGTTGCATCATATCTCAGCAAAGATCTTATGTACATAGAACATACCCTGTCCTTTGCAGAATCACATGGGAGGCTTCCTACTGTTACAAATTTGGGATAAGAATGGATCAGAAACTCGACAGCGTCTGTGTGCTGCAAAAAAAAAAAAAAAAACAATTATTAGGCGGTGACAACATCATTAGGACACGATGTACAAGCAAGATCTGCACAGATCTTCAGATCTCTACCTCTGGGTTTATTTCGAAACTCTTGAGCTCCTCTTTGTGGTAAACTCTGGGGTTGTCTGTGGTGTAATAAAGATGTACAGTGTCTCCATCACTGCATAACCTGGCAAGAGAAATACTTGATCAATACATTTTTCTGCTTTAATGCATCACTGAAGCAGGTGATCTTGACAAATTATTGTCAAAGACATTATCCTCTGCATTTTTCAATAGTCCGCTCTGAACCTGCCTGCCGTGAATGTGCTGTGAAATCTAATTAAAAGTTCGATTACCTTGCACATCCAGCACGGAGGACTCTGATTTGGGTCTGGGTAGTGATACATGCACCCACATCCATAACTCGCCCACGTTCCCACCTAGCAGGGGCTCCTTGAACACTGCTGGCCAGTTCATCTGCAGGACATGCAGTGTATATGTTACTCAGAGGCATAACGTGTTCATCATTCACACAGGACGACCATCACAAGTTGAAATGCCGTGGTACAACTTTCCTAACCTCCAGTTGGACTTGTGAATTAAGTGAATCGAAAGCGGAGTGACTGCAGACTGACGCGTGCATCACATACCTGGAGTTAGCAGGGGAGGCAGGCAGTCATGGAGGAAGTCTCTGGCTTTCTGATCCACAGCAGCATCGACTGGGGCGTAATTTATGAGCTTCTTCATCAGGCTCTCAATTCGTGAGAAGAATTTTGACCTGCGTGGGTCGTCCTGCACAAGGAGAACTTTTCTCTTGAGTTGGTAAACGGTGAAAAGACAAAGGACGATGACTGTGACTGGAATCAATAAGTTGTTAAAAGAACATCTGATTGTGTACCTTGTCAGAATTCTGTACTCCCATGTATGTCAGGTAGTCCAGAGGTAAGCCCTGTCTGAACTCCACATCCTCCTCCATTGCTATTTCCAGAGCTGCTGGAACCACCTAAAAAACAAAACAAACAGTTGAAATGTGAAAGACCTAGAAGACCCTAAGGCTGAGAAAGACCGAAAATGTCATTGTTTATTTCATTAAACTATGTAACACTCACTGTTCCTTCACCCTAATGCTGCTCTGTGATAAACACTATGGTTTCTGATCGGAGCCTTTGCTTTCATCTGTATTTATCTTCTTTGTGTTATCACAGATCAAATAGAAGGACTTCTGTGTTCCTTAAAAAACTGCTGCCGTTGCAAATAGCAACAGTATTTTTTTCCCCAAGAGCTGAATGTGCTTAGAGCAGCAAATGTAAAAACTTTCATGAGGAGGCTGTCAGTTAAATGACTGTTGCTTTTGGCTGAATCAAAACCAGGGCATAAACAAGGAAAAATGTCATCGGTCATTTCAATATACTTACAATACATAATCAATACATGTTTGATGTAAAAACTAACTGGCATTTGGTGATGCACCCATGTGCCGATGATGCCTTTTTTGTATTACCTTGTGTAGCAGGTCGCCCCAGCTGTTCTTCTGGTACGAGGAGACGGTGATGTGCAGGGAGTGAGCGTCTGGCAGGCAGTCGCCCTGGTGGATGAACCCTCTGGGAAAGTACAGGAGATCTCCGGCCTCTAGCACCACTTCCAGGATCGGCTTCCCGATGTCGGCCTGATCGAAGTTCGCTGGAGAGGAAACGCAAAGAGAGAACGGGAGCACAACGTGTTAACAAAAATTGCACCATATTTGTGGATTGATCAATCTCTCTTTCTGTAAATTTTCTTTTACTCACGGCTTGAAATTACAGGCAAGACCTCATCGTCTGACCTAAAAGAAAGTTAGAAAAACAACTTCACAATGTGTTTCTTAATGTCAGTCTCTCACATATTAAACTAACACTAACTGAAATTGTTGTTTATTAGAAATAGAAAGTCAAAAACCCAGAATATAGATTAATTTTATAAAAAACTACTCAAAAAACATTGTTTGGTGTATCAACATATGGTGAATCATCACATTGGTACATCTGTGACATGTTTTGTCCTGGATCTGTTTGGCATGTTTCCCCATCAACTCTCATGACCTTACTTGGCGTAAAAACAAAACATCCACTTCTTTTTAATGCATGACTAGATTAAATTCGACTGTGTGAATTTCCTCATCCTCACTCCGTCTGACCTTGGGTTGTACACTCTCCAGTGTTTCTTCCCTTCCAGTTGAACCACAAACGCCTCAATGTCGTCATAATGCGGAGCAAAGCCTTGTGTTCCAGCTGGCGTCAGGTATCTGGTGAAGGAGAATACACGTTTGACAGCAAAACAGAATCTGAAAATGGCACCTGAAAGTTTCCAGGGACAGTTTTTTGTCTCAAACACTCACATGTTGGCTCCTGCCATGCTGCCAAACTGCTCCTGAAGGATGGACAGCATGTTCCACACGGTGGAGGAGAAGGCCTGTGGGTTCAGCATTCGGAGGGAGCAGCCCCTCTGGTAGAATGGAGATACGGTACATATGATCATTAGTAATCTGCAATGGGAGCGCTGTGCAGATGGTGCACTGATATGGTTAATGCACTGAGCACAAAATGACTTCAAACTTGCAGCACTGAAAATATTAAAATTAATATATTCCTTAGTAGATAATTATGCATCTAACTGCTTTTTAATGAAGGTGGACCTAGAAAATTTGAAAGTGAGAAGAAACTTTAATGACACCACCCCCCCACAGAGAAAACCGGTGCATCTAATTTGCAGCAAAGGACCCACTTGTTAGGAATGTAATCAGGGCCATAAAAATGCATAATTACTGTAATTTGCATTAGAAATAATCACAAACTGTACATTTGCAAATCAACGGCCTGCATCATTGTATCCTCTTTACCTCATAGAAGTCCCACACAGAGAACGGCAGAGCTCTCCCTGGAGGATTGTGCGTCTCCCTCTTGCCATTAGTGTAGCTCGTGACATCCAGGTTCACTCCATACTGAACATCCTCCTGAAATCAAACAGCACAAACATGTAGTTCAGGATGAGAGATTTTTGTCTTCATTCAAGTTTCCTATTAACTTTTCCAGTACAGAAAAATATAATGCTGCAGGAGACAAAATCTTACATTTAAATTACTGAAGAAAACAGGCAACACAACAAATGAACAGAGCATTAGCTCAATGAAATAAGACAAACAAATAAACAGAAAGAATATGAATTAGAAAATACAATTAAAGCAGCTTTGTCTGACTCTTCCAGTGGCTAAAAACAGTCCCCCGAGCCAATAAAGCAGGTTAGACGGACTTATCTCCTAATGAAAAAAGTCTCCAAATACTTTTTGATAATCAAAAAGGAGAAACATTGCCAAATTAAATCAAGCAATGTACCTGCTTCAATATCTCCAGCAGAAATGATCATCCATGAGTCCTATGGTATTTTTTAATCTAACTAGTGTCTAAAGATGAATATAGGATGAATGAGTGATGAGTGTTATGTTTATATTGTATTTCAGATCCTTACCTCTCTCAGTATACGATCAAACTCTGCTGTTGAGAACAGTCCTTTGTAGTAATCTGGATTCTTGCGTTGAACAAGAATGGGCTTCTTTTCCCATGTTTCCCTTATAGAGCAAAAGAAATACATGTATATCATTCAGTGCTTCGTCAAAAATATGAAACCTTGTATTGGGTGTTGTTGCAATTCTGATTTTAAACCTATTCAAAAGGAAATCATGAATCTCCAAATGTGGGTGATTTTTAATTAGTCAGATAAATTCATGGATGTGGTTCAGAAACTGTTCTTACTTCCTGTGCTACACAGATCTTGGGGTTGTGGCAATTTACCACTTCTAAACAATCATACAGACAGACAGAGAAAGAGAGACACCGCCAACACACTCATCGGTACCTGAAGAAAGCTTTGACAGGGATGGGGTTGATGAGCCACTGGAACAGTGTACTCGCTCTCTCCCTGCTGTTGTTGACTCTTGCCAGGTCGGCCAGCAAAGCATCTATAGTGTCACCATCTCCATTTACACACTCCTCTTCCTGCTTCTGAAACATAAAGACAAATTATAACTTTTCATGGATGTGGTCATGAACGTAGCACCCCATTGCATCTATGTTTGCATCTCTGCAGCAGGCACACACTTCTGTGGTTCCTTTCAGGCTCTCCTCTCTTTGCGCAGACTTCACAAGCTTCTTTCTTTTCTTCTTTTCAGACTTTATCTGAGCTTTAAGTGTGTTGACCTTATTGACTGCAACTCCATTCTCTTTTTTCTTTTTCTTCTTAGCAGCCACCTAGAAAAACATACAGGGTTAAAATACACAGGTAATCCAGTTTCAGTACTGCTCCTTCTGCAGCTGTGGCACACAGTACTTCAGCCAGGCACTAAGAGAGTATCAAACATATTATTTTAATCATATCTACCTGCAGCGAAGGCTTCTTGGCAGGGGGGGATACGTCTGATGAAAACGTTTGATACAAAGCAAAAGCTGACATGTGTTTTCTCTCCATTTTCCAGCACGTACGTCATCACCTTGCGTCTGTGGCTGCACCCTTGTTCTTTTCTCCATCTGTGTACATTTGCCCCCTAATGAACTCACTACCGCCACCTTTTGAGTCAGACCACAAATTACAGCCCAGTTAGGACGAAGGTTTTATGTAACTTAAGAAAAAAAAGTATTTATTTGTTTCTGCACACGTAAACGTTTCAATATGAGACCTTTCTTGCCAGTCAGAACTGTAAACATGGGTACCTTTCAAAATAAAATGTCCACTACTTTCACACTGCATGTTTAATGAACAGGTTAAGTATACTGCACAACTATACTATTATTTCTTAAGATAATTTGTGAGTTTCAGCAAGCTCTTCTGCTGCTATTTTCCATAATGATATAATATATTTGTTTTTCGTGATTTTTAATAAAACATTTCTGCTAAATTATCGGCTGTGTATGTTTGTATATTCTCCTGTTTTTTTTTTTTTTCTTTGTCGGGGCAATGTTTATGGTCTTTGTTGTAAGAGGTGTTAATTCCACTGTATGAATATTTACACTGCTTGCTTGCACGTTAATCCATAGTGATAATTCAATATTATATTTAGAATATAATAGTATGAGAAGGAGCCATTCTACATCATAAGCATTCATACTTTTGATACTTGATGTACATGACACTTAAAGTACTTTTACTTAAGTTATAGTGCAGTACTGTATTGTTATTACACACAGTAAACAGTAAACCAATCGTAAAATTATTCCAAAAAGTCATAAAGATCTGTTTAATGTTGGACTTGACACTACATGTAGTACCGATACTGACCGACAGGTGGAGCGTTTTCTCCTTTTTTCATTTGTTCGAATTGCACATCTGATAAACACCATTTCCCAGAATGCTGTGCCGTGGGCTGTCGGTGCTGTTTGTCCGGTCGTCGCTCCAACAATGCAGCTTTTAATGGAGCTGTGAGCGGTGCGGGCTGAAAACGCAGCACCACCGCAGGCTTGTCCGGAGACTGTAGCCGTACATATTCAACTCAAACCGTCAACGAGGTTTTAACGGTTTGACAAACCTGCTGAGCGGCCGTGACTCAGTTTTTTTAGGACACCCGGACTCTTCTGCTGGGGTGAGTAGCTACTGAAGCTAACGTTGGATGCCAGTGTAGTGAGAGCAAATGCATTTTGTTGTGACCACTGCTGGCTAGCAGGCTAGCTAATTGGCCAGATGAGACATATGGCCCCTTGTGTCTTTCCCCTGCAACCCCCCTGTCCATCTTTAACACAGTAGCCTCAGTCCTCTCGTTCTCATTGTGTTTTAGATGTGGGATTTGTAACTGGCATAAATGTGGACGGTTTGCAGTTTTTTTTTTTATAAAGAGTTTGAGGCAGTTGAGTCGTTTTTTTTTTTTTTGCAGCCGCTGCCAGTCGTGAGTCTGTTTTGCTTTGATCTCGTCTGAGGCACACGTCAACCCTGCCGGTGTGCCCGGTGCTTTGCCGTGATGTAGACTGTGTTGGACTGCCAGGGCTGGCCCAGAACATGTTTAGCTTCCGTGCACATTTTCATATTTCGGATCCCTGTTTGATTCTCAAACCCACAACCCCTGAACACGCCGGTTTTTGCAGAGAAAGTACAATGTCACGCCAAATTCCATTAAAAAAAAAAGTGGCAATTTAATAATCTGTTCATAGCTGAGAGGACATTTACTGGCGTCATAATCTGTGGTGATTATGAGAACCATAATGAGCGACCCGGTTCAGTGAACATGCTTTTAAATACACCGACGATCGTTTCTGCGACGTACTGGCTATCATGTACTCCCAAAGCACTAAAACATGCATTTTAGCTACTGTTATTGTCAATCGAATTGTAAAACTAAAGATTTGGAAGTGGGATTTCTGTTTGTTGTGCTGGAAAAGTGTTGGCTTACATCTCAAAATAAATAACACATTTTTAAATTTTGCTCTGTCAGTCATGGACTGTATCTTGACCATCGAGCAAAGCGAGTGTAATAATTTCCTTGCTATGATATTCAGTGACCTGCTTACTATGGAGAAGATCACCAGTTATTGCTGGTAATGTAGTTTATAATGTGATGTGTCTTTATTTGTAATTAAACTCACCAATATTTATGCTCGTTTTCCATCCCATCTATTTAAATGACAGTAGACTAAATTTTAGATACACAAATTTTTATTATAAAACAATGCACTTCAACAAGCCTCCTAAATGAGCAGAAAAGTGAATGAACACCCCTCTGAAACTACTTAACCAAAATCATACTTTTGCAACCTACTTTTATTGCAGGACTGGTGTACAAGATGGCATTAGTTGTTTCTAATAACCTGGCAGCTCAGTACAGATGTTGTTTAATTTGCACTGGGGCAATCAAACAATGACTGATGGGACAGAGCAGTTCAGTACAATCCTCTTGAAGCAGTCTCCTCTACACTGAGTATGAGTTGAGTGCGGTATACAAGCCTCTTGCAATTTGGGGAACATGCCTGAGTTGCCACTATTAAGACGAGGCTCAGCATGTTTGTGGGAACACCGAGGTAACTGCCAGGGGCATTGCTTTCAAAACATGTTTCAGTAAATCAGTTTTCACTCAGATTTCTGAGCCCAGAGTTGATCACTTAATAGCAGCCTTACCAGAGTTGTTGGCCCAGAGCTGTGTGGTCAGTTTGTTTGTGGCTGTGAGGGATTGCATGCATTATCAGAGCATGCCTTTGTGTATTTTTTACTTGACAGGAGACTGGTTTTGGCAAATTGGTCAACAAATCATAGTTAATGAGTTGAAGATATGATTTCACAGTTTGATTACATGTTTTATTTTATGCCCCTAAAGTCTGAAACTTAGTGGGAGAACAAAGTTGCTGAGCATGTGCATATGCAGTGTCCTGAATCTGATGATGCAGAGAAAACTAAAAAAAGCGATTGCAGGGTATTGGTTGTATGCAATTTACCTAATGTACAGAGACAGCAGAAGTTAAAGGGTTCAGATTTCACATTGGTGTCTGGATTGTATGGTCTTTCCTCACTTCCAAACCATTGTTCAAATGTTCAATTTGGTTAAATTATCAGGCAGGATATTTGTCATGAATGATTAGATTTCTGAGTCTTTGTGTGAGATGTTGAGGACTGGCCAGCAGCTACCCCATACAAAGGTGTGGATTGTAGTTTTTGTGGGTCAGTCTCACCCACTCATTGCCAGGGTCAGTGAATATATCTCAGCAGATGCGAGCACTGTTTACAGATAGGTGTTTTTGTTTGGATGCATTCTTCTATCTTTGATTTTATTTATTATTTTTATATTTATTTCCTGCACTGAGATATAAACAGCAGCTGTGTGTTATTTCAGTATTTGTAAACTTTCGACTAAACAAAAGAGGCTGTTTCTAAAAAAAAATAAAAAAAAATAATGATCAAACATAAACCCTTTCAGAATAAATGTCAGTGTAAGTCTGTCAGAAAGCTGCTGTTTGCCCTGCAGTGGTCAGATTGAACCTCAGCAAGCAATGATGATGGGCTGTGCTGGGCAGCATGTTTTCTACTGTGGACAAGGATATTGATGTTTTTTCTCATAGGGGAGAGATTGCTACACTTTGAATTATTTTATTTCTTCTTGTGGTTGCACATTTATCCACGACTGCCACATTACAGAATAATTGCAAAATCAGCTTTTCAATATATTGCCCTTTACTGCAATTATCTGAAATATCATCATGTAGAGGTCGGTCTAGTGACATAATCAGTAATGTTCGATCAGTGCAGAATATTTTAGACTGATACAGATGTTGTAATTGGGAATTAAAACAAAATAAAATAAAAGAAATCCCAGCTGGCAAATGGCTCATGAGGCTTTTTGAAATGCATTTGTTTGGACATAACATACAAACAAGTGCTGTTTAGATTTTATTTTATTACACTATTTAACTTTTCCCGAATCATATCCTCTTGCACACAAAACCAAAATTATAACATGGCTGTATATTTGGTTACGTGTAATTTCATAAGTCGCTATGGTAAACAAATGTCTTACAATTTAGTTACCTCAGTTTGTGCCTTGCATGTATTACCTTACATTTGGTTCACAGAGGTAAATATTGGACTCTCTAAAAATAATGTACAGTTTGAAAATAAGGCAGATCACAAAATCATTGCATTGGGAAAAGATTTGGATCAACTCAATTCAATGTTGAGCTCAGTAGTTAAGATGTTCCATCACTGGGATGTGTTGGCTGGGAGTCAGAGAAATGTCGACTTCACACCTGAACATAAACATACATGACTTTTGATGAAGCTTGTGATTCCACAAAATGGCCACTACTAGTAATGTGCTGCTGAGTCTTTACACGTCTTCAAGTTTGTGCGCATTTCTGGCAAAAGACAACAACAGACCTTTAACACAGCAGACACTGTGACCTGTCATAGCAGGAGAAGCACAGGTGTAACGAATAACATTAATCATTTCTGAGTTTCCTTTAGAACTCTTGGTATTGTGTGTGGTGACTCATTGGCCGTGTTTACTGAGTCACTTCAGTGCAGTCGAGCCTTTATTAACGCTATTAGTTACACCTGTGATTTTTCTGCTATAACAGTCAAAATGTCTCCAGTGAAAAAGTTCTGGTATTGTCACAGGATATGACGCTATGTCACTAAAGACACTTCTCTGTGTAAGAGTCACCAAGAGTGCAATCTTACAGAAAACACCTCACAATGGAAAAAATCAAAGGTGTAACTAATGACACGAATAATGGCTGCTTTCCATTTAGATAACAGTTCCTTGTTCTTATAGAGTCAGTTAGATTAGAGCTGCGGCAATTAGTCGATAGACAGAAAAATGTAAATCTTTTAATAATCTAATCGTTTATGTCATTACTCAAGGAAACATGTTAAAAATTTAACTTAAATATGAAGATTTCCATTTTTATATTATTGTAAATTGACTGGTTTGGGCTTTTGGACTCTTGATTGAACAAAATAAGATATTCAAAGATGTGACCTTGGACTCTTAGCAAAATGGATGTTCATTTAATTTTATTATCAACTGTTTTCTGACATTTTATAGTCTAACCAAGCCTTATTAATAGGATATTTTAACAGTTAAAACTTGTACTTTGCTGGGTGTCACTTGGCAGCCAGAATGTAGACGAGCTGGTCATGGACAATCAGGACACCTTCATTCTCCAGCTGGCACAATAAGCACAAATACATCTACCCGACTTGTCAGGGAGGTACCTGCTCCTTCCTGCTGGAATGAAAAACAGTTCAACGACTTCTATTTTGAATCTTCTGGCTGATGGGTGCCGTGGTTGAGGATGTGGTTTGATGGTGAAGCAACTAACAATTAGTACCCGAAGAGATTCTATTTACTGTCATAGAAGATGAAGAAAATCATTGAATTTACAAGCTGGAACCCGTGATTTTTTTTTTTTTTGGTATTTATGCTTAAATGCTGATTAATTTGCTGTCAATTGACAAATCGATTAATTGACTAACAGTTTCAGCTCTATATGCTGCTGTACCAATATCAGAGATGGATTATGTATGGCAGCCCTGATTTGTGATTTTAGTCTGGTAAAAATCTATCATTGAGGCTTCATTGAGGCAAAACTTATCATTGAGGCTTGGGCATTAATTGGCATATCCTTGTAATGATGGTGCGGATGAATCACTAAATGCAGCCGCTGCCTCTCGACTTGCGTTCTGTCCTGCTCTCCTCTCCTCCGAGAAAGCAGAGGTTTATCTCTACTTGAACAGCTGAGTGTTCTCGGCATGGAGGAGTGGGCTCCTCTACTCTAATGAACATCTGCTGTAAGAGGCAGAAAAGTTAGGCTACATTAACCTAGGACAGCTTGTTCTGTATGTTTATTAAATAACAGCAGGATTAGTTGTTTTTTTTTTTGCACTAGGCAAGAGAGAAATAAATGGCATGAATAAAATTTCTGACAAGAACAGATGTAACAGCTCGTAGCTGTGTGAGAGGAGAAAAATGCTGGGGAAAGAGTGAGATGGCAGGACTAGTTTTACTTTTGGCAGAGTAAGCAAACAGCAGCTCCCCGTGCCATGCCTGCTAGTGAAGCAATACGATTTCTCAGCTAATTCATTTTCCAAGCAGCAATATATCCCTAAATAGAAGCATCATTTTCCCTCCTCCGGTGGACCTTAGTTAGTGTGTTTCACTGTCAAGCTCAAGGTAAGTGCTGTACGTGACTGAAGCAGTTAAAAATAAACCCTTTGTTGCGAGGCAAGGGTGAATATTTAATTGTCAGGCCTTTTTTTCTTTTTCCAAACAAATCATCAGAACAAGAAATCAGAACATGTTGTCTTGTGCCAAGAACAATCACTGTCACAATGAGTCCATCACTTTTATTTTTTTATCCTCCTGTTTTTCCCCTAGATGGTAACGAGTTTGATCAGTGCCTCCACACAATTCTGCCACTTGTTGATTATTGACATGCCGAGCTCAGGTCCTGTGCGTTCATAAGACTGAATGGGCATTAACAACATGACCTAATGTAGTTTGAATGCCCTATGTTGACACTCAGGTGAAATCTCTTTTGGGGTGGTACACTGCAATAATTCTCCCATGTCAGGGGCTAATCACCCTGGCTCCCCTCCCACAATCCATCAGTGTCTGGAGGACTAGGCTTGCGGGGTTCTGGCAGCTGTTGTCGGGCTGAGTCAATCTGTTGTGGGCTACGCCAGCCTGTGCAGGAGGGGGAGAGGAAGAGCTCTCAGGAGGCCACAGCGAGCGGGGCTGCTGCCACTGCTGTGGCAAGATAACAAGAGGATTTATTTGTTAGGAGGGCAGGATTTCAGGGCTTGTGTGTTAATTTTTCCGTGTTACCCGCTAACTATTTCCTCTGTGAAATATTTGCAGGGGAAAGACAGGTTTTACCATGTATGACTAAATGAGGAAGGATGGAATGATTTGTGGATGTTCATTCAATGAATTGCCTTAATAATTGTTTCAATAATTGTTTAAGTCATTTATCAACTATACATGCGACACATTCTGTGTTTTCAGCTTCTATAGTGTGAGGATTAGCTCTTATTAATTGAATATCTCTGTTTTTAACTGTTGGTCAGAGAAATCAAGACATCTGAAGACATCAAAGACATTAATCAATTGAGAAAGTGATCCACAGATTAATAAGGTAATTAAAATAATCATTAGTTGCAGCTATAAATGATAGAAACAATACTATTTAGTACAAAATGTCACTTAAACTAATGTTGATTAAAGACGTGTCCTGTCCTTAGCTAATAATATCCATTTCATTCTGAGTACATTTGTGTAAAGAGTGTCAGATGCATGTTTTATCATTTTAGCACAAACCCATACTCAATCTCTTCAGAAGTAACGGCTTCATATCTACACAGGAAATGCCAGTGGCTTTTAAGATATCTACGCTAACAGCATCAAAGTGATATATGTTTAAATTGGTCTTATTTAGGGAACGAGGACAGCACTCAGTGGACTTCAGAGTGTTAGCCAGACATTTCTCTATTTTTCTGTGATTATCATGGCTTACAAACTAGTCCTATTTATGGATTTAGCCAAAAGTGTTGATATTGCGGGGCTGGCACGGAGTGGTGTTGATGCTGAGCGAGGGAATTGGCAGAGACCTCACAATTAGACTCAGTCGTCAAAACAAATATTTGCAGTCATACTTCCATTTGCAGACTGTTCAGAGTTCACGTCTGTTCACAACTTTTTGAGGCCAAATGGAGGGCAAAGTCACAATAATTTTACTTTTTGTCACTTCCTGTGTAGATGTAATGCCACGATGAGAAAATGACCAACTTGAAAATGATCAAAATTAGGGCTATGCATGATTAGTCAACTAAACGATTAAACACTGATATCACCAGTATTACTAGTTGGTTAAAGAAATTATTAATTTCTTATTACTGTACAGTGTGGGTTAACAGTTACGTCATCAACTAATCATCAGCTAATGCGTGGATTTTATAAATAAGCATGTAGCATACAACATATAACCATTCGACTGGAAGAGCGTGGAATCACATTCACCACAGGCACGTGGACGTTAACCTGCAGGGAATGAAAGCTGCTGGTGTACCACTGCTAATGTTAGCCACACTTGGTAAACCAATTGTTTACCTGCACACGCTGTGATACCACTTCGTCACAAAAGGTATCACAGCTCTTCTCTGAGCTTTCTGAGCGTCTTATTGTCTTCGTTGACTACTCGACTAGTTTAAATTCAAATTTATGTTTGATCGACAGGGAAATTAGTCGTTGGGAAAATCCCTCGTCAAAACCTAGTGAGGCATTTTGAATAGTCACAGCAGGAAAAGCACAGGTGTAACCTCTAACATTAATTGTGGCTCTGTTTATTTAGATGCCAGTATGCAAAACACCAGGGCCTGGCACATAAATGCAACAAATACAACTTTGTTTGACAAGTAAGAATGTCTGCAACATTTATTAAATGTGGCATCATTTCATTCATGAGGAATCCAAAATGGTAATAGCTGTTATCATCAAAGGTTTCACAGTCACATCTCTCTCATATGCAGACAGTTGTTTTTCACCACACAGGGATCCCCAGGATAAAGTTGATTATATCCGTCCCCCAGAGGCCAAATGCTCAAATTCAGAGTTGAGGGCCCATGATAATTCGTGGAGCTCTGCTTTAAACCACTTCATGTACTGAGAGAGCTGGGAAGTGAAAATAGATTAGAAAATAGAAGTTGGTACTATTCCTCTTCCTTCCTCCCTGCACAAACCTCATTCAGTAAAATTTTCTAGGGGAACATCGTAGCAACATATGATGCAATTAACTACTTCATTTGGTTGGCAGAAATCCCGCAGTTTGTTTTGAGTCTAATACGTTACAATATTCAAGACATTAGAGTAAAATGGCAAAAAAAACAAAAACATATTTTATCAGTTATGGCAACAGTGGGCCCATCTCTGTGTACAGAGAAATGATATAAATGTGTCATACATCAGAGATTTTGTCACACCACCGTTTATACTGTGTCGCTATGTCTTTAATGTCTCTGCTTGCATAAGGACAGTGGGACAGCTTTATGGCAATATATGATGTTTATTTGATTTTTTGAATCAATATGGTGAAATGCTTTGACTTTTCAGACTTTTCGAACATCAGTGACTCAGGTTATTTTCTATATAATTTACTGTTTTAATATTGTGAAACAAAATTATACTCTTCTTCCGAAAAACTCCCCAAACATCAAGTCCAGAGTCGGGCTGCAGTAGTGCCATGCTGACTTACTTTCATAAAAAGCATTTGATTAGTGACAATAAATGCTTTTCTCTTAATCTCCAACCAAAAGATTTATTGCCGCTGTTGATCAGGATCTCTCAGAATCAGGAGATACGGAGGCTCACTCGTGAAATCCATGTTTTTCCACCTTCATACAGTCTTCTTACCGTTTACTCACAGAAATAAAGATTTGTCGGACGAAATGCCTTGGTGCAAATCACTCAACGATACCATAGAAGCTGCTCTATTTAGAGGACGAAGGAGGTTTCTTTTGACACACTCAAGCCTCTGCTGCAGTCATCTCAACATGTATTCAATCACTGAAGCAGCTTCCACTTTGGAGTACAAAAAGACTTTTTTTTTTTTTTCTGCCCTCATTCTTCTTCCTGACTTGGAAAAACTTCTAACACGGAGCTGTTGAAGTTCTTGTAGTTGTGACGACTGGATTCACTTTGCCCCTGATACAGCTTGATTATATCCCAGGCGACTAATTAAGGTTGGCCCTGCCCCTTCGAAAATATGACATTTTGGTTTGAAATGTCCTGAGCGCTTGATTAATGAGAGCAAATTTAATTTAACTCTGTGTAGCTGTAGCAATACCTCTTTGGTATGCACCTGGTTGGAAAACAACCTTTATTATTTGGTCTGATATCAGAGTATAAATATCAATCATTAAATGCTAAACTGAAATCAATGTCTATGCCAAAATACACTGCTGAAGGAGGGAAATAATGTTGATCTGTGAGGGAAATTGGGACATCGTTGCCTAATTTTTGCACACATAAACACAGAGGTGATTGTAGACATACTGTATTCTGTATTCAGAAGTTATTTACAAGGAATTATAAAGGATTTAAGTGAAGAGGTGAGATAAAGTAACAACAGCAGCTATGGAGAGATCAGTACGAGTATAAAGCAAGAGAATAAATGTAGACATTAACATACTCCTTTGATGTGAGCAACAGAGCAGCCTTGCTTTCTGTTTCTTTCTAGGTGACGATTTGCTTGACTCTGCCAGGGTGGACAGTGTATGACAGGCTTGTTTGTAGCCTCAGACTTTTCTGTCCCTTTTCATCTCTGTCTAAAGTAATTATGCAGACGCAAATGGTGAAATGAGTACCATGTGGCAGCCTGTAATTAGATTTTTGGTAATGAATGGGTCAAATACCAGTTGCAGGCATTCAGGCACAGAAATTCCCTCTGAAGACGAGGCCAGACGATAAAATCTGTGCGTCACATGAGACAGGGACCTGCTGTATTACAGGACATGGATGAGACGCTTGTTTGAACTTTGCTTTCACAAAAAATGTTGTTCATTTAAGAGACCTACATATGAGATTCCCAGAGTATTTGGGCTGTTGATAAATGTCATTCAGGATATTCATTATATAATATCGTTACAACTACCGATGTCGCAGAAATTTGACAGTCAGTACCAATACAAATGAAATGCAAATGATTCTTGATACCAAATTCGATACCACAGCAAAAAACTGAAAACAACAGAGACTGCTACACACACACACACACACACACACACACACACACTCACACTCACAGTCTCTAACTTACATGCACAGCTCCGTATAGTCAGTGTGCCAGCAGTAGTTTAAACGAGGTGGCCGACCAACGGTGTGAAAATATTCATTTAAATAGTCGGTCACTAATGTTGCGAGTCCAGTCCAGGGACACGCCTGCACACGTCGATGACAGGCACACAGAGAGAGGGCTGGTCAAGAGACTGACAGTCAGTGAAACCTTTTATGGATTTTCTTGACTAATGAGGCAGCCCACTGGGATTTGTCCGGTTATGCCCGATGGCCATTCTGACTGCGGCTGTTGTTCTAACGGCGTTACCGAGGACGTGGTGCTCGTCAGCTGCGCTTCATCAAGCGTTTTAACCAACAGAAGTTGCTGGTGAACTTTCCAATCATTATATCTAGCTTTCCAACCGAACCGGCACAAATTCCCCGATGCTTAAGCCCAGCAAGCTGCCAGGCCTGGAATACACTGGTGAAAACCCTCCCCCAGCTGCAACCCTAATATAAACCCCAAGTGCTGTTGAAAATGTTTGTACACTCTGCAAAGAAACAAGACTTGACAAGTGTCAGGCTGTAGTTTGGCCCTTTGAGAAACAAAGTGAAAGTTTTGATGTTGCACTATGCGTATGGTATGTGTATCATATCCTTTTTGATGAGGTTTCAGGCAACACCCTCCTTTCAGTAAGTTAGATTGCTGAATATTTTACAACTTTAATATCATCTGTGACCACGTAGTCGAGTAGCTTCTTCTCTGATCAGTAAACAATATCAGCTCCAACAGCGCTGATTAATCCAGGAAGCTCATCCACGGCAACTTTGCAGACTAATCAAGAAAGCAAGGCCAGCTAATTTATTTGCAAACTGCGTCTGTCACACACACACACATACACACACACACACACACACACACACACACACACACACACACACACACACAAGAGCAACATGTGCCTTTGCAGAAATCACAGCGGCTCACAGTTTGTGACCACACATTGGATTACTGATACCAAATGACAGTTTATCTAAAATCTCTGCAGATGTTACTTTCTCTTTTTAGTTTCTCCCCTCTGCTTCATCCTGTCAGACATATTCTGCTCTGATGACTGATATGAAAACCAAGTCAACGGTGACTACCAACATGCATTTGGTGTACTCACCCCAGTCAGCTCAAGCTTTAGTGCCACAGCAGTTGTCTTTAGAGAAGTTGGAAACCACAAGTTGAACCCATGTTGTAGATAACCTCATAAGCAATTCAACTCATAGGTTAATAAAGTTTACAAAGCTAAATCTTTGACCAGGCCACACAGGAAGAAGAGAAGTGAGGAAAAATGGAGATATGCTTCTTTTCATGCAGCATCTGTATTTTAATCAGGCAGATTCAGTCTGTTACTGAAACACATTCAGTCCTCTTTCCTGCCCTCCTCTGTGAACTGTGATTTTTTTTTTTTTTTTTTTAACAGACATAAAATAGACACGGTTTGACTGCACTTCATCATTGATATCAGTGGAGCCATGATTAAAGGAAAGAGGGAAAACCAGCTCCAGATTTTCAACTATCTTTGTCCTTTGTTTTTGTGAGGAGCAAAGTAACAATGCTAACTAACCACTTTTGGGAAGCAGAAGGGTACACCATTAAATTTCTGCCTACTGTGGGAGAAAAGCCAAGTGAAAAATTAAAAATGTCAAAGAATCTCTTTAGAGGTTTCTGGAAGTTGAAACTTATTAGAAAAATGTGTGAGCTGTTGTGTGTGTGTTGAAAAACAGGGGAGTCCTGTGTGTCTGTACGTCTGTGCTGACTCTAATTGGCTGTCACACTCTTAGTTCTCACCATCACAGCGAGAGTCTCTCCTCGCCTCACCCCTGCAGGGCACGGTACCCGCGCCACAGCAGTTTTACAGCGGAGGCTTCACTGACAGATTAGCACTCACTGCAAAGCCAATGTGATGCATTTTGTTTATCACTCTCGCAACCCTTACAAACACAGAGCCTCGTCACTGAAGAAGTTCACAGAGTGGTTGGTGGATAAGTTGCCAGAGCATTTTTTTTTTTTTTTTTTTTTTAAGATACTCTTGAGAAATCTTTGTATACATTTTATATTCTTTTTACCTTGGATTGTCTTCTCAAGGACAAACGTATAATCCTACCAGGACATGGGAACCTTTTTGTTTTGGATTGCTCTCCTGTGTAATCTTTGTCATATTGCAGGAGCTTTGGAGGTTGGAAGCCACCCAGGCCCATCTGTCATTATGCACCCATTCCTTCTCCCTCTCTTTCCCCGGTTATCTCTCTGTGTCTTTCTGTTTATCTACATCTCTCTCCGTCGGTGCAAAATGATATTCTGCAAAGTTATAAATACACATCATCAGACAACTCGTGTGTGTGATGTTTGTTTCCAAACAACAGGGCAGTGAAGGGTGGGTTTTCTCTCTGCCTCCGTTCGTCTCTCTCACTTTTTAATGCACACACTGAGAGATAAAGGTCAGCAACACGCTCGTAGGTTTTGCTCTGAGTAGGAGGTGGTCCATACGGAGGGTGATCTTAATTGCTCCTGTGCCGGGTCATCACCACACCGATACTCCTGATGATCATAACGGCCTCATCGTGATCTCCTCAGCATTATAAAGATAATGAAAGGAAGACAGCAGAACTCACTATAAGGTTTTCAGTGCTCAGGCAGAGTGTGGTTCTTTAAGTTTGATATTGGCATTAATTACATTATTAAAGCTAAATAAATGCATCTAGCATTTAATGTTTCTATAACATTGATAGCATGGAAGCTAATGGGCCATTGTGGACATTGTTGCTAATTAAGCAATTAGTAATTGAGCAGCACTGTTGTGTGGCAAAATTAGGTTTTTGTACCAATGTGGTTAAATATCATGATTTTTCAGGTCTTAACTCAGTTGAGTTAAAAAATTTGGTCTGGTTATTTATTTATTTCTTTTTCTAAAAACAGCTTGTTCTTCTCTTACACAACATATAGTGATCATTTGTGTTTTGATATGTCCATTTTATTCATGTTTTCCATTACTAAATCACATCATTAGACTCAAATTACAGCAGCAACCAAGAATTCTTTTTATTTTTGATTAATTTGTCTTATGTTTACATGCATACTGGTATCCTGGTTTTGATCTTATTTGACAAAGGAACATGGGAAAACCACTTGGTGAAATCCTTTTATATGAGATTCTGATAGATGTCCGATTTGTCTCTGTCTTTCCTGCACTGACTGAGTTACCCCAACAGTGGGGGGTGAACCCAGTGTAGTTTTCTGTCTTCTGGACTCTGTTGGATTTAACGCTCTGCTGGATTTGACTTCTCGATCTGATCAGTAATGGAAAGCTACAATTCACTTTATTTTCTGCATTGCTGGTTTCAGATATTCACTTTCATTTAAGCTAATTGTTCATCATTACACTGTTTACCGTCCTTTTTCTACCTAACTAGTCCATAATTTTATTTACTGACACACCTCCACACATTGTAGGCAGTGATCAGAAACTTGGATGAGGTTGTTTACATGCTACAGTATCTTCCAGAACCCCAGATGGTGTCTCGACCGCACTCTGATCTTCATCAGGGTCAATCTGTCGCACACACGTACAAATGAATCAGCTTCAATCACACATGAGATTTTCACTGCCACATATGGGGCCCTCATTTTACCTGTCCCCAATGACTGCACACTGTCAACAATATTAGTAATATTGAACTAATAAATTAATCAAAACATTTTTTCAGCACTAAATTAGACCATAAGTTGTTTTGCTCAGTAAAGAACTGAATAATTTGAATTCTTTAATCTGAAAATTCTTCCATATTCTGACTTTCCATGACCTTTTTTGAGTTTCTCTCCACATCCCTGCAGGCACCTCTGTAATTTACCAGTGAAAAAGGTCCTTGAGATGGTTCAGTCAGCCGTCTGGAGATGAGCTGTGATCCATGGCTGCAACAGCTGCTCCCCTCACACAGCCCTGTGACTGTGCCTTCCCCTGCAGCTGCCTCTATCTTTTTTTTATTTTTTTTTATTATTATTTCCATCACCTCCACAGGGAATGCCTTACCTCAATCTCCTCCATGAAATCACAATTAATTATGGGAAGAGTCGTCTCCCAGTACAATGAGCCACAGCCCTTTAAGGGGAGAAATTCATCCCGGTAACCTGGAGTCCCAGCAGGCATGATGGTTTTCTGAAGTGCAGCAGTATTACCTCCAGAGGCCTTTGCTGCAGTAAGCTAGAGTTGTGTACATTTGGATTTATACCACTCATGCTTCAGTCCACACTAGTATTTCTTTCTTCTTGAAACAAACAACCAACAATTATTTTAATTATCGATTCATCTGTTGATTATTTTCTTGGTTAATAGTTTCTCAGAAAAATAATCTGCTGCTATTTTGAAAATCAATTAAGTGTCACTTTGAATTGATAATGAAAGTAATTGTTAGTTGTAGCCCTATGCTTTATATCACCAGACCAGCTAAGAAAAACCATTAGAAAAGGTAAAAAAAAAAAACAAGCACATGGTTAAAGCTCCCAGTGCCATGAGCACCTACAGTAATGTGATACGTGCTCAGAGAAAAAAAAACAGTAAGTTATTTTTCTTATTGATTTCACAGTTTTTACAATAAGTGGTCCCGGTCCTGCAGTATTTATTACCCTCTTAGTGCTGCAGGGAGGTGACAGTGTACAAACAGCCAGGTATAAATGTGAAAGACACTGTAACACTGTTAAAAAAAAGTCCTTCCTTTGTCCTTGGATAGTATCCTCTAAGATTGGATATATGTGACCATGCTGATGTTAGCATTCACCTCAAAGCACCACTTTTGCCAAAAAACAGCCTCACAAAGCTGCTAGCATCTCTGTAGACTCTTAATGATGCTGCCATTTAAAGATGCACTGTTTGCATTTGGGGCCAGAGCCCCAACCAGACTAACTGATAACGAAGGCGGCTGTCTTACAAAATTACATATTGCTTTTAATATAGTATTTGTTTGTTCATTATTTATGTCCATGTTGATTTAGCAATGAGTCATACATAAAGCAGTGGAAGAGAGCGTTTGCAATAGTGTGGAAAATCACTGACATTCTCTTCTTAAGAAGTTTTTTTTTCTTCCCTGAGACATTAAAAGAAAAATCAAAGATCCATCTTCTTAATATTTCAGTCCTTGCAGTCGCTACCTCTTGGAAACTTGCTACCCGGGGCCTTATTAAAAATACAAGCTGTGTGATCTTTCTGTCGGCCTGAAATTCTTCACTTCGTCTCGCTATGTGTCAAAAGCTCCGTCAGGCTGCTTGTAGACAGGCAGAAAAAAACGCCAAACAATCCTCATTCTCAACTCTGCTGCAGGATGTGCTATTTCTCAGGAACTTCAGCTCTCACTCACTCACAAGCTGCTACTGCTGTCTTTCTCCACCACCCCCACATGTGGTACCCTTGAGTTAACCTAATTGCATTCAAGCAAAACCCGGTTGGCCCACTGGATGTCGATTCTGTCTTTGCTTCCTGTTCCTTCATAGAGGAATGTCAGGACTGTCTCAGAGAGCAAGGCCAGTGTGCGGAGAGACTGTTCAAACATTTATATAAGCGCTTGCCCTCAAATGTCTGGGAACTTGGAAGCAGCGTCCTCACTTCTTCATTCAGGCTCTGAACTCAGCACCTGCTGCGGTTATTCTTTTGACTTCAGATGAAGCTATTTTGCCCAGACCTGCTCAGCCACAGCATGATGCATGTCTGAGTGCCTGCAAACATTACTGTAAATTCTTTCACACTCATCGACTTGGCTTAAGCTGAGAATTTGGTTCTGATTGACATTACAGTGCGCGTTCCAGATCTCTGTCCAGAGCACCTCGTCCGTTTGTATACCTCTAAATCAAATTAACACGGAACTAGACTGTTGCAGTCTGCGTTATTCATAGGCTCGACCAGTAATTTGCTGACTAAGTTGTTGCTCGCTCAGTGCTCACCATGTGGAGCGAAAGGTTTTTATGTGGGTCATCAGTGAGGCGGCTGTGCTTCAGCTTCTCCTTTCCCCTGAGAACACCGCACACCATTTCATTTGAAACTGTTGTAAGATTTTACCCTCTGCAAAGGGGCTGGATTGTATATCAAATTCATATTGATTTTCAGTATGACTAATGGGATATTTATGGTATAATATACAGAGATTAGTCATCTGTCAGCAGCTGTGAAGAAGTATTTCAACATACAAATTATATTATTACAACATAACGAGAATATGATATTCGGTCCCTGCAGCTACACAGTGACTGTTGCCCAGCGGCTTCAGGCTGTGCTGTTTAAGGTGAAGTCAAGGACGGGCGTGTCAGTATCTCTGTGTGAGTGGAGGTATTTATTTATCTATTTATTTTAAATTCACTCTCACGTCTGTGCTGCCTGCTTCGTATGTCTAAAGCCTACAAGTGAAAATGGCTACATCGGCAGCCCTTTATGTGCTTAACACCAAACTGCCTCGCAACTCAGTGGTAGGTAATGATGGCATTATCATTGATCCCCCACAAAGTAAGTCCAGAGCGATCAATGCTTCCCTGTGTGTTTTCCATGCAGACCGATTAAGCTGACTGTAGCAGAGAGAAGACATTCTGCAGATTAGAAAGCTACAACTGAAGAGATTGGGATTTAGCTTCTATCTGGTGTGTGTGTGTGTGTGTGTGTTGCTCACAAGCAGAGCTTTAAACCAGCATGTTTTTGGCCCCAGATTAGGCCTAGCAACAGCATTTGCCAACATCTGTCTGCCATTACCCCTGTGACACTGGCAGTCATGCAGCAATTAATCAGACTGTTGTGATAGTTGCCTCTCGTTCACTCTGCACCTCAGGCGCATCACTGAGCAGCAGGATGGAGGTCAGTGTTCAAAGGGCCGTAAGCCCTGGGAGTTTTTACTGTACATGTTCCTTCCTAACTACACAAGAAACCACTGACCTGTAGTTACTGTGTAGCACCAGAGCACCTTGTCTAATAATAAACTGAGGTTCTCCCATTTCCTCATTTGTCTGTGGCTGCACCTTTTGAAGCCAACAATACACTGTGCATTCACCTGTCTAATTTATACTAATGCTTTAGTCTAGCTGCCATTTGGAAAATTTAAATCAGCCACTAGTCAGTAGGTTGACAATGTTGTGGTGGTGTTACAAATACAGAAGTATCCAGATGGCCTCAAGCTTAGTGCTGCTCAATAATACAGCTCTGTTTGACAGGGTATGTTATGATTTAAGAAGGGAATCTGAAGGCAGTATGTTTTGTTCTGTGGCACTGAACCTCACCTGACCTTCAGATCACATTTTCTGTTCTGGTATTGAACACTAGAGGGGTTGAAACAAATTGATCCCTTAGTTATCAAAGGAAAAAATCTAAACATTTGCAAAAATACACAGTCTCAAATATGTGGATTTGTAGTTTCTTTCCTGTCTGATATCAAAATTAATGCTTTTTTTTGTGCTTTTTTTTGCTTTTTCTGACATTTTTGGACTAAATGATTAATCAATTCATTGTAAAAACAACAGACAGACTAATCAGTCATAAGAATCATTAGTTGCAGCCCCGGGTGAAACAATTAGTCAGTTAAATTAGTCAATCAACAGAAAATTATTTGCCTATTTTGAATTTAAGCTTCTCCAGTGTGATGATTTTTAACTGTTCGTTGTCATACATGATAGGAAACTGAATCTCTAAGGCTTCTCGATTATTGGCCAGACAGAAAACGGATGTGAAAATGTGACGTCTTTGGGAAATTCTAATGGGATCTAATTTTTCTTTATTTTCTGACATTCCATAGACAAAAATGGTTAATCAAGAAAATAGATTAAAACACAATTAAAATAATAGATGTGTATTTAAAATATGTGACAGATCATAAAGAAAACTCATTTGTCTTTATAGTATGTAAGGTTTAAGGTGCGTTCAGACACGTAGTTACCTCTCCTTGACAAGCGGACACACAAACACCTGCTGTACTGCAAGATGAGGTATTTCAGGATTGTCAGGAAGTATCAGAAATGCCAGTCACATGCAGGCAGCAGGGAGAAATGATTACTTGACGCAGACAGAATAAAAGGTGTCTTTTTTTTTCCTTCTTCTTTTTTTTCCTTGCTGTGTTTAGTTTTAAGATGGTATCTACCCCTGTGATCTAACCCAGCTGTAATGACAACGTTGCATCCACAGACGTTTGAATTCAGTGGTAGCCCAAGGTATAATAATCCTTATCAAGATGCGCTGTTATGTCGGCACATGGTAAACACCACCTGCATTCCTTTTCACCTCTGGTTTCTCTGTGTGTCACTCTGAATTGCACTGCTTTATCAAGGCTGGCTCTCGGTGTTGTGGGTTTAGTAATGCATTTGATAAGGGCTGTTTGGCACTTGGCCTATCGGCTGGCATCCTCAGGGCTTGTACAGTGGTGTGATATAACATGAGCCCAGAAAGCAGACTGCCTGCTGCTTGTGGAAAGAAATGATCTGAGCTGATGTTTAGATTATGTTCATGATGTAGGGATATTTCAGGGACATCTACGCTTGAAGTTACTGTGACTTCCGGTGTTGCGATGGATTTTAGCCCTGAGCTATCTTTTCAAAACATCTGGAAACTGGAAACGCAGCTCTTTGTATTCTCAAACCAGCACCTAACATAAGGTGAAAGTGAGCAGGAGAGGAAGAATTTGAGTTACTTATGCATCGATCTGAAGATGAGACACAAGCCACTGTAGTCTGAAAGCTCAACCTCCAAGGGCCTCAGGAACATCCGGCAAACTTGGAAACAAAACTGGCAGTGTCTGCATCAGAAGGTGCAGCCGATTTCTTCTGTGTTTCCTTTGAGTCTTTTTCTCCTCTGGACTAGTGAAGATAATTCTGCATCACTCTCCGAGATGGAGTGTTATCAGGAATGCTCAGTAATTTGAGTCGGTGATGAGGTCGGGATGCAGGAGGAGGCCTTTAATGAGATTTGCTGGTGGTGCTGTTGGTGTTGGTTTGCCTACTGTGTGTAGTTTACCAGTGATGGCTCTCCCCTGTTTTGTGCTGCAATTTTGAAAGAAAGGAAATTGAAAGAAAAAGATATCCCCTGGCATTCAGCGGCACACTGATGATTTTTTTTTTTTTTCCTGGACCAAGCAATCATGCACAGAATGCAGTGAAAAACAGGACGAGCTGCAGAGTCTCATTCTTACAGTGGCTGATTGTAGAAAGCGTATAAATATTACAGATCTACTTAAATGTGTTCTTTACTTTACTGTTTTACAAGGTGCATGAAAAAGATGAGATATTTTACAACAAAAAGCTGAGACAGTTTTTATGGGCTCCGCTTCAGATAGTCAGCTCACGTTTTCTTATAGTTAAACAGTCATCTATTTGATATTGCTACAGATAATCCTTGTCACTCATTGGTTCTTTTTTTCTGTTCTTCTGTCTCAGGTTCCTGTATTAAGAAGAAAGACGAGGCGAGTTCTGAAACTCCACCTCTTGAGGATTTTCTGATAAGGGGTCAGAAAATGAGCACATTCCACATAGAAACAACTGGCCCACCCAGCTATCTCACTCACCTGTGAGCAGCCATGCATCACCCATCGAGGGGCACCCCTCCCCAGCTGCGGGACTGTTTTCTGACATAGACTTGGAAGAATAGCTAAACCTCTTAATAGAAATGGCATTAGTTTGTGTGGGCTATAACACATCAGACTACATATTAGAGTACAGGTGAGGCTGAATCCCTAGCCAATACCCACGGGACCCTTAAGAGGAGGTAAACAGCCTCAGATGACCTTTACAGAAGGACAGTGCTACATCCCAGCTTTGATGATTTAGTATCCCACTGCCTTGCTGACAAGGTCGATCATGGCTGCTGCTGATCCCCATAGCAACGGTTCCTTGGTGGGGCGAGGAGCAGACTGAAGGAGTCAACAATGCAGCGTAACGGTGGTGGGGTGGGTGCTGGAGGCCAGCCATGGGTGCTGCGGCGTGTGCGTCTTACGTGGCTCAGTTTCATGCTCTTCTTTATCCTGGTCTTCTTCCCACTCATTGCCCACTACTACCTCACCACCATTGACGAAGCTGGAGGTCCCGATAAGCGTATCTTTGGGCCGCGGCCCGGCGGTGAACTGTGCGAAGCCAAACATGTGCAGGATCTTTGCCGCATTCGAGAGTCGGTCAGCGAAGAGCTGCTGCAGCTGGAGGCCAAGAGGCAGGAGCTCAATGGGGAGATCGCCCGACTCAACTTGCGCATCGAAGCCTGCAAGCGCAGCATTGACAGTGCCAAGCAGGATCTGCTGCAGCTCAAGAATGTGATCAGCCAGACAGAGCATTCCTATAAAGAATTAATGGCTCAGAACCAGCCTAAGCTGTCGCTTCCTGTCAGGTTGCTGCCAGACAAGGAAGACCCAGGACTGCCACCACCCAAGTCTGCGCGCTCCTGCCGCCTGCGGTCCTGCTTCGACTATGGGCGCTGCCCTCTTACGTCTGGGTTTCCTGTGTATGTCTACGACACAGGCTCTTATCCGTGGGGGAACTATCTCGACCCACTGGTGAAGCAGGCTTTTGCAGCATCAGTTAAGGGCAACATTTATGTAACTGAAAACCCCAGCATTGCCTGTCTGTATTTGGTGCTGGTAGGGGAGCTACAGGAGTCCTCCTCCCCACTGCCATCTCCTTCAGAGCTGGAGAAGCAACTAAAAGCTCTTCCTTACTGGAGATCTGATGGACACAACCATGTACTGGTGCATCTCTCTAGAAAGTCCATGACACAGAACTTCCTGTATAATGTGAGCACAGGACGAGCAGCAGTCGCTCAGTCCACCTTTTTGGAGCAGCAGTACCGTGAGGGCTTTGACTTGGTTGTGTCCCCACTGGTTCATGCTCTCTCAGAACCAAACTTTTTGGAAGTGCCCCCTCAAGTTCCTGTAAAGAGGAAATACCTCTTCACCTTCCAGGGGGAGAGGGTGGAGTCACTGAGGAGCAGCTTGCAGGAGGCGCCCCCTCAATCTTTCGAAGAGGAGATGGAAGGAGACCCACCAGCCGACTACGACGATCGCATAATTGGCACCCTAAAGGCAGTGCAGGACAGCCACTTGGATCAGGTGCTGGTGGAGTTCACCTGCAAGAACCCACGGACAAGTTTGCCGACTGAGTGGGCTCTTTGTGGAGAGAGGGAGGACAGGCTGGAGGTGCTCAAGGCTTCTACTTTTGCCCTGGTGATTGCTCCAGGAGATGGACAGCTGGTGGCCTCAGCAGGCTGTGGAATGAGGCTCTTTGAGGCCCTTGAGGTTGGAGCCATCCCAGTTGTGTTGGGGGACCACTCCAAACTACCTTACCACCAGTTTATCCGCTGGAGTGAAGCTGTCATCATAGTCCCCAAGCCTCGAGTCACAGAGCTACACTTCCTGCTGCGCAGCCTGTCAGACAATGATATGCTAGCTATGAGGCGGCAGGGCCGCTTCCTGTGGGAGACCTACTTCTCCACCTCGGAGAATGTTCTCAGTACCATCCTTGCCAGCATCAGAACCAGCATCCAGGTTCCCGCTGCACCCATCAAAGAGGAGCCCGCCCACGAGATTCCTCACAAAGCTGGGAAGCTGGCAGGAACTGATGCCAACCTGGCTGACAATGGTGATCTGGATTTGGGTCCCGTCGAGACGGAGCCCCCCTACGCGTCTCCACGCTTTCTCCGCAACTTCACATACACAGCTGCAGACACCTATAGAGCATGGAACCGGGCCCCAGGGCCTTTCCACCTGTTTCCTCACACCCCTCTTGACCCCGTGCTGCCCTCTGAAGCCAAATTCCTTGGCTCCGGTACTGGTTTCAGGCCTATAGGTGGAGGTACGGGAGGCTCGGGGAAGGAGTTTCAGGCAGCTTTAGGAGGGAACGTGCCGCGAGAACAGTTCACTGTGGTCATGCTGACATATGAGAGGGAGGAGGTGCTGATGAACTCTCTGGAGAGGTTAAATGGACTGCCGTACCTGAACAAGGTAGTGGTGGTGTGGAATTCACCCAAGCCTCCTTCAGATGATCTGTTGTGGCCCGACATCGGCCTGCCCATTGTGGTGAGTGCTCCTGGAGAAAAATCCTTTCATTCAACAAATGTGCACATATCCATCTTCATGGTGTTGGTTTCTTTAGTAAGGAATACATATCTTTCTCATCCTGAGCCTCTGAAATGCTAAAAATCTGTAATATGTTTCAGAGGTGTTGCAGTTTGCTTAAATACTTTACAATGAACTGTTTGGAAACTCTTCAGGAGTCCATGCAAATTACCAGCAGCTTTACTAGAAGGATGTGAAGGAGTCCGACATCCATGAATAATAAAGATGTGTGCTTTTGAATTAAGCCTGAAAAATAAAATATTCATCCAGTTCATATTCTCACCATTAGTTTGTGATGGAGGCTCTGTTGACAAGTGGTAAGCTGTGAGAGCAACTAAAGAACCAGTCACTGTATTTGTCAGTAATGGTAGAATCTCTGCTGCAACCTGGCACTGAGACTGGACAAGCTTGTATGTTACTTTTTATTGATTAACTTGATTGATTAATAAGTTGATTGCCATAAATCATTTTCAGTCAGATACCATCCGTCAGACAGTTTTAGGACAAAGTGCTCTGTGTGCAGCCTTAGTCAAAATGTTCTCAACCCTATTAACCACCAGTAGCCCTTTGAAAGTACCTACTACTACTCTAAAAGGTGCCCTCTGTAAATGCTCTTGCCAAGTTGCGTCTTGTCTGATGCCTGCAGGTTGTCCGCACAGAGAAGAACAGCCTCAACAACCGCTTCCTTCCCTGGGATGCCGTGGAAACTGAGGCCATTCTGTCGATTGATGATGATGCTCATCTCCGCCATGATGAGATCATGTTCGGGTTCAGGTAAGTGATGGTGACCAGACGCAGGAACCTCTACGGATTTATATGAAATGAAAGTTTGCAATTACTTTGGGCACTGTATTGGCGAGGCAGTTAATAACTAATAACTAATTGAAAAGAAAAAAGAGATCCACTGATGAAGGAGATCTTCTCAGGAGAAGAGCTGTGGAGAAAGGTAAAGACAAAAATGCAGTAAAATAGAAGGGAAAGCTTTGTGTCTTGTCAGAAATGAAAATGTCCAAAAAATGCAGAAGCATCACATTCCTGAAAAAAACTGAATCAGACAGAGAAACTGAACCAACCACTAGAGACTGAAGCAGAAGAAATAAGAGGGAAAAATGTTGTCAGCATCTTGTATTTATGATTCATTTGTTAATGTTTTACTTAGATAAGCTGAATTTGAAGGCCGTGTTTAAACCAATTAAAAGATCAAGTGCGCTGTTAAGTTATTTTGGTGCACCCACTCCTCACCCAGACTTGTCTACAACTTAGCGCTGTAGCGGCTTGTCCAGGCAGGCAAAAATTGGCTCTGTCACTGTGTGTGTATGGGGTCATTCGTCATGAATTATCTCAGACTCCCCTCCAGAATTACCCAGGAATGTTTCCTCACCTCCACCCTCCCCAAAGAGAAATTACGCAGCATCTGACTGCTCCAAAGTGGTCTCACATGAGCTCTTTTGAGACCTCTTGCATCCTCTGTGTCTGTCTGCAAGTTGTTTTTTTTGTTTTACTTCCTTCAGTGACTGGGCTCCAGTGTGCGTTAATATGAGCCAAGAGTGATATTTTGGTTTTTAAATAATGATAGATGATAAAACTGCCATATACTAATAGAAGACAACAGAATGGTTATTTAATTGCTCCCACGAGAAAAATAGTTGCCGCATTGCTAACAACTATGACAAGTTGAAACAGATGGATGCAGAATAGTGGCATATCCACAGACAGAAACTTGGAATCCAAAGTAACCACAATAAAAAAAAAAATGGTTCATAAAACATTGTTCAGAGTTGGTGTTAATTAATTGATTGAAAATGAGGAATTCTGCTGACTGTGTGTTCGTGTGTGTTCGTGTGTGTTCGTGTGTGTTCGTGTGTGTTCGTGTGTGTTCGTGTGTGTTCGTGTGTTCGGCGGTGTCTCACAGAGTGTGGCGTGAAGCCAGAGATCGCATTGTGGGTTTCCCTGGGAGGTATCACGCGTGGGACGTCAACCATCAGTCGTGGCTCTACAACTCCAACTACTCCTGTGAGCTCTCCATGGTCCTGACAGGAGCTGCTTTCTTCCATAAGGTCAGCTCTTGTACTTCACCCCCCACACCCCAAAAAAAAAAAAACCTCATTCCACAGATTTATTTTTTAACTGTATCACAGTCATATAACACACACACATCTCCTTTTTGTTCTTGTAGTACTACGCCTATCTGTACTCCTACGTGATGCCCCAGGCCATCAGGGACATGGTGGATGAGTACATAAACTGCGAGGACATTGCCATGAACTTCCTGGTCTCTCACATCACCCGCAAACCACCCATCAAGGTCAGTGACGGAGCGCGTAGTCAGGCGGTGCTCAGCTCAGCATCGACGGGCGTTGTATCTCCCTCAGGCCCTGTGTATTTATATTTTTGCCCACTTAGCCTTCCCATTACTCAAACTGACACATCCAATACTCCACACAAATAGTAAATCAAAAACACAAGATCGAATTGGTGCGTTATGCCTGGTTTTCCTCCTGGATTTTTATTGGAAGGACATTTATTACCGTAGAGCATATTTATGGCTAGACAAATAATTATAGCAATCAAGCCAGGGAAGCTGTTGGAACAGAAATGTCATTGCAGTCCTCAATTTAAGTTCGTTTTGATTTAGAGGGGTGTTGATATTCAGGGGTGTTTCAGGGGGGAATTAAGGCCGGCTTTGATGGAGTGTGTTGCATGGCAGCATTTCGCTGCTAGGAATAAGCCTTGTGAATAATGAATTTGGGGCAAGTTTGAATATGGAGTCCTAAATGGTGACAGACTACATTCCTCTTTTAGTCCAAATAAGACAAATAAAGCAGAAAATAAATAGCTTTTGCTGTGCATTTTTATGCATCACTTGTGCTGAATTGACAACATACAAACTCAGTTTGAGTGATGTTTTCCTTTTCTTCAGCATTTCTGTACTTTTATGTTCTTTCCTTAATTGACCTTTTTCTAAATCCTGTGCCCTCTTGCATGGAACATAATGCAAAGGTGGCAGATTAGCAGCTTGAAAGTCTTAGTAATTTTTTTTAAACAATGGGTGTTTGATTTCAGACAGTGGTAGCTGCTTCAGCTTCTCAATTCTAACTGGCAACCGTGTAGTTTGCCACTGGAAATAACAATGTCAGATAGCAGGAGCTTGTTGCTAATTAGGCTAACGTTAGTTCCATGAGTTGATTAAAAAATGACAGTGACTTTTAATATTTTAAGGCTGACTTTTTATTAGTTTTAAAAGAAAGTCTTTATTTGGGCTCATAAATATGCACTTAATGGTTACATTCATGATGTCATGCTGAACAGAGGCTAAAGCTACATGTCAAGTCAGCATCCTCACCAGTTGATCCGATTTGAAGCCATGGGAATAAAGAAACAGCATTATTTTTGTATTGCAGTGTAGAGCTGGTTAGTCTTAGTATTATGAGCATGGTAAGGAAAAATGTAAGATCAGACTTTCATTTTATTCTAACACACTAAACCTGTTTAGCTGCTTAGCTTTCACACTTCTTCAGATTTTCAAACAGTATTTCACTTTTCACGGTACAGACGGCTTTTAGGATCAGGACTAACAAATGTGTTTCGAGAGCGTAGCGCTGTCTAAGGTAACCTTGGCTGGGGTTGCTGGAGTCCCCAAATCCAATAAAGAGGAGGACAGAGATGCTGGACAATGCGCTGGGGGGGGGGGTTTTGTGAACAGTCAGTTCCTGAAATCTTTTTCATCTCACAGAAGTACCACATGTATGAACGTCCTAAAATATTTTTCAAGGTAAATATAAATTTACAGACTAACGGTTTTTATCTATCTTAGGTAACGTCTCGTTGGACTTTCCGCTGTCCTGGCTGCCCTCAGGCCCTTTCACACGATGACTCACATTTCCACGAGCGCCACAAGTGCATCAACTTCTTCGTCAAAGTGTACGGCTACATGCCACTGCTGTACACGCAGTTTCGTGTGGACTCTGTGCTGTTTAAGACTCGTTTACCCCATGACAAGACCAAGTGCTTCAAGTTCATCTAGCATTGGGCTGAGTCGCCCTGCAAAGAGCCAAGAGCAGAGCGGACTGAAGGACAGGAAGTATTTAAAGAGAGCAGCAGCTCCCACTGCGAGCAGTGATGAAGATGGATGGATGGACTGTGAGAGAAATTCACAGGAGGAAGGTTTTGGGTTAGGGTTTTGCCCAGGGGGATAGACAAGTTAACCGTAAACGTTGTTGGCTGGTGTCTTAATCCACAACTCTACTGAAAATTTGAAAAATGGAAGCTGAAAGGGACCACTGCCAAGAAAATAAGCCTTTTCAGTGGATGTCACTCCTCCTGTTTCATTTTCTTCAATCATGCTCAATCATTAACCACTACAGATGTCATTTGCACCTCCTGACGGCCTGCTGAGGAAAGAGGGCAGTTGTACACAGTGTACAGAAACTCTCCCAGGATAAACTCTACCTGACAACGGAGCGATCAGTTCGTGAATCACTGACAGACTGATGTCGGGCTGTTCGGCTCAGCAGCCTGTTGATGGTTTCAGCTCGGAGAGCAGAAGTGACAATGGCACATGGCTGCCACTGCACTTTTCTGTTTGTTTTTCCATTTTACAGTTACAAACTGTACTTCTTGTACATGTACGTGAGAGAAGCACTGATGGTCAGAAGTATTTTATTGAACAAACTTTTTTTTTTTTTTTTTTTTTTAAATAATGTCGTTTAAATGTGTAAATCTCTATGTGGAATGAACGTTTTCCAGAACCTCTGCCTGTGGGAGATCAGACACAGACTTAGTCTAAGAACGAGACAGAACCTCGACTGAGGAGTAAAACAAGTCGGCCCGATCATGTTTAGTAGTGTCACATGTCCAAGAAGGAATTCACTTCAGCAGTCACCATAATGCCTCAAACCTGTCATGAAAACCAGCCACCATTTTTGTCATTTTGTTATGCTTACAGGCACTCGGCTCCTCTTTGATGAGTGCTTAAAAATGGCCTGTTTTTTATGCTATAGGGTGTTTACTAATGTTTCTAAAATCGGTTCGAGGTGGAAGTAGTCATGTCTAAATGTTATAATGTTGACCAATCAACGGTTACAGTTTCCTTTACTGAAGTGCAACAAAGTCAAGAATCACAGCTGCCCAAATTAACAAAAACAAGCTTTTGATTTCTGATGAAGGTTGTAATTATGCAGACAGTCTCCAGTGAAGTTACATGTACTATTAGGGTTATTGGTAAAAAAAAAAAAAAAAAAAAGTTTGAAGGGGAAAAAATATGCTTTTTTGCATTGTGGCATAGAGCTGGACAAGAAGATTGAAAGCTACCATTCTCATCAGAAGGAATCAGTTAACTTGGCTTTGACAGATAGTAACAAAGTCCACCTAGCAGCACCTGTAAAGCTCACTGAGTAACCTGTTGTATCCTGTTTGTTAAATCCATACAGAAAAGCAAATGAAATGCAATGATTAAACAAATGAGGCATAAAGTGTTAATATTTAGTAGGTGGATATTGTTACCACTGCTCAGGCTGTGAGGCTGATTCCTTTGTCTCCCGTCTTTATGCTAAGCTAAGCTAACTAGATTCTAGCAGTAGCTTTATATTTCACAAATATGAGAGCGATATCAAGCTTCTCATCTAACTCTCCACCAGAAAGCAAATAAAAGTATTTCCCAAATTTTAGAAGTGGCTTTGCATCAGATTATTAGGTATGTCCCGCCGTGTTCATGTGACCCTGCTGTATCAAACGTTCCCAGCTCAGACAGAAACGTCACTTTACAGTGTCGCCATATTGGTTTCACTTTGTTTTTGTTTGTTTTTTTGACCATTGATTGATGAATGTTTCCTTGCCAAAAAGGTACGATGTCTGCTGCTTTGCGGCATAATTTTCAGGGTGCACAATGCTTGCTAAAGGGATGCAGTCTGGTACACCTATATCCACTCTGCATGGTACTTTACCAGGAGACAACCCATTGGAGCCCGACACATCATGTATTATAAATCCAAAGTCCTTTGTTTGACCTTGTCAGACTCAAATTCCTGTAATCTGAACAAAATATCAACCTGATAAGATCTCTGTTAAAAATATATTTAGATTAGCGTCTTCTTTCCCAAATTATGTTCTAACTGTTCAACAAAAAGTCCATGTTTCCTGTATATTTATTGAATATATTATGAAAAAAAGATTTTTTTAAACTGATGACACATGCAATAAAAAGACATTGTAGTTTATTATTCCTAATGACAAAGAGGATCCAATTTGATTGAGCTGTCATCCTATCTCATTTCCGAGGAAAACTAGCTTGTGCCACTGAGTACTTGGGGGTGGGTCGGGGTGGGTTATACTGTGGACAGAGAGGTCGGCCTATAAGTACAACGTCATAAATTCAGCTTCTGAAAGAGCCAGTGGGCGCTGGTTGAGGTGTCTTTGAAGCCGAATCCCTACCTGTGAGATATTAACATAATCAGGAACATTTATCTAAGATCTATCTACTGTGGTCTAAGATGGCAATACAGCTAAAATGAATCCAAATTGACACTTTATATTTCTGCACCAGACTTGGAAAAACCAGCCTGACTTCTCAAACCCTCATCACATCTCAACACTTATATCTGGAGCTCCAGGGGCCTTGTAATTACCTGGCTGACTCTAAACCTGTCCTCAGGGCAGAGTTTTGGTCAGCTGGTGTTTTGGAAGTAAACCTCTCCATTCCTCCACTCTGTGCCCCCCACCCCCACCCCCCTCAAGGATCTGTGGCACAGCTGGTTTTTCCGTGGCCTAAAGCAGGAAACATTTCCCTGGAAGGCTGCAGTCACTCTGCTAGGTGTAAGGAGTTGTGAAACTATGTGCTCCTGGGTCTGATCCATGCCTGTGGGCGAGGCTCCAGCCACCTGCAGCGCTGCCTGCACTCCACTAGACTGATGACTGATGACAGCGTCAAACATACCGTTGAAGGCCCAGATGAATGGAAATAAAAACTCTCAACATTGTTAAAAACATTATCCGACTAATGTCCTCATTCTTTTCTCCACCGCCTTTCCAAAACACATTCCTGCACTTTGAATATTTGATATTGTAAGATTAGAATAGTGAATCAGAGAATGGGCAATAAGACACATTTTCAAGTGACTCATGTTCGTGTTAAAACAACTTTTGAGAGCAGCTCAATTGATCATGATTAATCACATATACACTCGGAGGAGGAATAACCAATCAGATATAGATTGACCCTACATCTGCCATGTTGTACATTCTTTTATTGGTTTATTCAGTAGTATGTTATTCTGCAAGGACACATATAATATTTTAAAAAGCCCATTTTATTTGTGTGAAGTCAAGAATAATTAACATTAAAAATGAACAACAATATCATGTATAAAATAGGAATGTATGAAACAATAAGACATCTGTTGTAAATGAAAGTTCTGCTGTTGGTAGAAGAGGTACATCAGAGAGATCATATCAGGAGAATTAAGTACCAGACTGATGAGTGCAGGAAATGAAGGTACTTAGACAGTGATTACAAATAAATTCAATGCCAGATTTATTCTTGTTTGTTTGCATAAATGGCAAAAAAAAACAGGAAAGAGATGAAAACGTGGTGTAACACGCTGTCAAATGTCCTTAATCATACTGCCTCAGTTACTTTATGAATATTATTCTTATTATCAGACAGAAAACAGGCTCTGTTTCTGTGCTGCAGATCTGTCATAAGAGACCTCAGGAGCTCTTACGACTAACAGAACTTTTAGAGTCAAAATAAGTTTAATAAATTGTTTTAAGTCCTAAGTTTAAGTAGGACTAAAAGTGAACAATCTTTACTTGTATATTTTGCTTCCAATATTATACTTACAGTAGCTTTACGTTTTTGAGAAGTACTCTCAAAACCCATAGGTGAATCTAAAGCTCACTAATTTAACACCTTTTATCCTGTTTTTTTTTTTTTCTCACCGTTAAAAAACTGAAGTGTTAAAATGCAAATCTGCCATTTTACATGGAGACGTGGACGGGAATGTTGGTTGACAACCAGCATTGACACTTGGCTACGAAATAGTCAGGCACATAATAATCCCTGTACAACAACCAAAGTGTAAAACACAACAAACAAGATATAGTGTGTTAACTTGTGAGGTTTAGAGGTGCTGGTAGGTGGATTTCATCATCTCTGGACAGAGCTACTGTATTTAATATGTATAATAGATTACACAGTATATGTATCATTTATTTGTACATTTTTGACCTACATACAGAGAGCAATGTAAAATAAACATCTTCCTTTATAATGGCACCTATTGAGAGGAGTGACCTACCCTGTAGCCTTTATTAAAATGAGAGATAATTAACCCTTGAATGTACACAGTATCGTAAAGGAAAGACCGGCACCACTCTCACATCTGTCCATGAAACATGTAGCTTAAAATAAGAAGAGATAGCGTGGTTCTGTCCAAAGTTAATAAAATCTGCCTACCAGCACCTCTAAAGCTCATTTCTTAACATGTGACATCTCATTTGTTGAATGAAATAAAACAAAGTGTAAAAATAACTCCTTGTGATTTTAAGGGGGATTTATGTGAGGAACTATTTCTTGGCCAGTAGCAGTAACTCCCTGGAGTCTCAAAGTGACAACAAGACTACAGCCATGCTCATTGTTTCCCCCTGTTTCCCCATGTACTCATCTAACTATCAGCAGAACAGTTAATAAGCGTATCTCCCAAAATGTCAAACTATTCTTTTAACGGTTGTAAATGCTGGTTATGCACAAATTGTGCTGAGAACAAAATGCAAGCCCCACTTGTGATAAAAGCACTCCAGTGACTGATATTCCCCTTTCTGCAATCAAAAGCCAATTGTTTATCTGGCAGGAACGCTAGACATCTGGTTTTCATTCAGCCTTGTGAAATAATCTTATAAGGAATAAAACTGTAGAAGTTTGGCTCCAGCGGGAGAAGCGAAGGGATGAGGTGTGGTTGGTTGCAGCACCCCTTACCCAGACCCGGGGTTCGAATGTGACATCACCAGGGACAAGGGGAAAGAAAAACGCATCCCACACCCCTAAACTTCACTCAGCAGAGCGATGGGAGGGGAGGGGTTTGCTTTTTACCGAGTCATGGGTGTGGTGGTCTTCGGTAGTCCTTCTGGGGATTTTCTGACTCATAGCTTCTTTCTTGTCTGATGGGAGTTCAACGTTGGCTCTGTGCCAGATCAAGACAGCGCAGGTACAACCAGATTTCTCACAGTTCTGGACAATGATTTTCATTTATTTTAGCTTTTATTCAATAATACGTCGTCCATTTCCTTGTAATGAGAAAATATGATTTTCCTGTAATTTTTTTTTTTTTTTTTGTGCCACTCCAACTCCCTCCACAGCGAACACAGCTGAGGCTGTCATCGGCGCTGCCTCAGAGAAACAGCCAGATTTATTGGACTGCACAAGCTTTTGCATATTCCTCCTCAGCGGGAAGCACCGTGTTTCTACATGAATGAACATGGCTGAGTTGTCAGAAGGCTGAATGGTGAAACAGGCTCAATCTGTATTACACAGGAAAGGAAGCTGCTCTTTGATACCAGTGGCATGCAGAGCTGTGTCCAATTCTGTAAGAGACTCAGCGAGCACAAGTCAGAGTTTCATTCCTCTCGTTTAAAGTGGCGTCAGATGCATAGTGTACTGAGTTATGCAAGACCACGATAATAAAAAATAAAAGACATCATGTAACACATAACTCAAAAAACTGGTAAACCATTTGACTGATAATCCAAATAAATAAAGAGGGGAAACCAATGAATGGATCTTGCATAATGTCATGTGCATGTAAACAAACTGTACAAAGCATAGCTTGTAAGCGTAGTTGCAGCATGTTGTAGGCCTTTAGTAACAGTCATTTCATTGCATTCTCTTTTGTCAATGGCTATGACTGATAGAGAAATGTCTGGTATGCTGGTGGCAGCTGAAGTCCAGAGAAGCCCAGAAGAGACAGGGAGGAGTCTGCTAGTCCTGGACCGAGCTCTTTGGTCCAAGTTTCAGAGACAGAAAATGTTTGGTAGTGTCTTAACATTGTCCTGTAAACAGTAAGTGTACATGCAGGTTTTTGCTGTAGTCATTTTGCTGTTTCCTTCTGTTCTTTGTTATTTCAGTCATAATAATGTCATTAATTGTTTTTAGTCTGCCATCATTTTGTTCTGTCAGTACAGAGGCTGGAGCTGGAGTTTACACCTCCACCGATAAAGTCAGTCAGTGTGTCTGCCTCTAGAGAAAAGTGGCAGATTAAAGGGTATTCATGCAGTCTCTGGCAGTGAAGACTGGGAACCCATGCCCTCACACCTGTATGCAGCACACACACACACACACACACACACACACACACACACACACACATACATACACACATACACGCATATACACACACACACACACACACACATACGCACACACACACTTCTCTCTCACAAGGTGCTTCCTCCCCGCGCCAAAAACTCTGAACGCCCAGGGAATGCTGTTAATATAAATTCAGTCTTTCTGAGTCTTCCTTCTATGTGTCGGAGAGTGTGTGCCAGTGGCAGACCTGCTGTCCCTCCGCCTCTTTCATCTCTGTCCAGTGGGCCTGCTGGTCCTCGCCGGTGCTGTTGAGGCCCAGGGAGACCCAGCCCAGCCTCTCCCTGGGCCTCATGCTGCTCCGGCGGCAGAACACCGACACCACCAGGGACACCTCGGACAGCTGGAAGAGCGCCACCTGGAACACGAACGTCTCCTTGTAGGTGGGGTTGGGCTGGCCGCGGCACACGGCCGTCTTACACTTGGACATCTCCTTCCCCTTGGAGTCCAGCATGGTGAGCTTCACATAGGTGTCTGAAAGGAGTCGTGGGAGAACGGTGAGAGAGTGCCATCAAGTGGTGGGACATGAGTACTGAGAAAATGTTCGATGCTGTGCAGCAGTAAAGTATATATTTTCACACGTGTCCCTTGTTTTATCTATCAATGAAGAGTTTTCGTTGTATTTGTCCTGTTTTTTTATCCACACTGTGGATAGTTTTCATTTGAAGTACTTTCTACCAAATAAAAAACAGCTGTAAACTGGTTATAGTGTGGTCTGTGAATTATTCAGAGTAACAACAACACTGATTTGGAAATACATGTTGCTGTTGAAATGTTTTAACCTTTAACCTACTGTTCTGCCTGTGTGACACTAGCACCATGTAGAACATTCACAGACTGCATGTGTTATGAAAAGTTACATGAATATGGACATGTAAATATATGCATTCATAGATAAGACCTTGCTGAAACTAGTTCAACATTAAACAAAGAGATATAACGTCTTCATTAGTGAGCTTTACAGAGCTAGTGGCAAATTTAATACGTACACGGGAGTTGTATCACTCATCTGGCTCTTGGCAAGAAAACTAACAAGCCTACTTCCCAAAATGTTGAACTTATGTCGTCAAAGAATTGAATGTTCAATATTCAAAACTGGACACAGAAACCAAAACTTTCTGCTTGGCCAGACACCACAAGAAGTACATATCTTATTATATATAGATAAACCAGCCCTTTTTTTTTATCTTATCCAATGAACCAATAACTCAAATATTTTTATCACTGATTACCCAGAGGTTACAAGTAAATCACTGGTTACTTACCTCTCATGATATAAAGCTGTCCCCCTACAAAGTGTTTTATACAACAAAACAGACCATCTGTGACACACACACACACACACACACACACACACACACAAAAACACACACACCACACAAGGTTGGAAAGAAGAAAGAGACGTAGCAGTCAGAAATAACAGATTACACACCAGAAGGTCAGCTTTCATGGGAAACTCTGATAAGCGGCAATTGCTTTGGCATTATGGCTTTAATCACTTTGGAAAAAAAAAAAAAAAAAAAAGGTTTCCAGGAAACATTTAAATGTAATTGTTCACAATTTGTTTTCGTTACATGCTGCTGAGAGTTTTGCCCATCTGCTCTGCCAAAACAATTGCCTGGTGTATCGGCACCCTTGAGAGTTAGGGATAATACAAGGGAGAGTTTTACTGTTCGAAGCTGGCACAAAAAACCCCACAATGAAATGCTTATTAAACATGGCAGCTTTTGTACTCACTGACGGGCTTATCGGACGCTGTGGTTTTGAAGTGGCTTCCCTGGATGACCTCAGCAGACAGCCGGCCTGTGGCAGAGTTGTAGATGAGACCCAGCAGGATCTCCGGCAAGGACGAGTCCTCAGTGGAGCGGTAGGACAGAGCTCCTGCACTGCGTGACACGCTCACCAGAGAGCCGCAGCCCTGCCACACGAAACGCAAAGAGTAAGTCAAAGAAGATGGAAGGTGTCACTGGGATTATTACAGTATGTACAAAGTCTTCCACGGTCTGAAGTCATCACTGAAGATGAAGGCGTTCCAACGTTTTTTGACCTTCACGTGGAAAAATCAGGTCACCAAGTTACATAAAGAACTTTACGGCCATGTTAGCGGCACGGCTCCAATGAGAGGTTGAGTTTATTAACTGATTTTTCAATTCACAGGCAATTAATTGGTATTTCTTTTGATAATCCATTAAACATCAAAGTCATTTTTCAAGGAAAAAACACAAATATTTAATAATAAATTTAGTAATAAATTGAATATTGCTGGGTTTTGGACCAAACAATATGTATGAAAGCTTCACAGTAACAATGGGTATTTTTAAAAACATTTTTTTAAGTTTTAGAAATTAATTTAATTTAGAAAACAATCAGTAATGAAAATAGTAATTAGTTGCCCTTGACTAATTTGTGGTGGTAGAAGTAGAAACACGTCTACAGTTGACATTTGTTCACTGTCAATCCAGCATCACATTTCTTACAGACAGAACTGTGCATTGCACAAAATATAAATGCACAAAGTGTTCTCACTGTAAGTTCGGAGCCGGGCTCCAGGGTGACAGGTAGAGCGATCTTGCCCTGCAGGTTCAGCTTAGTCAGGTAGAACACCTTCTCTCCCAGGACCTTCTCTTTTTTCATCCGCCTGATGCTGTACAGGCGGAAGCGAACAGCGTAATCCCCCAGAGCCTCCTGTTCCACTCTAGAAAACTTGAATGTCTCCGTGAAGACAGGACACGGGCCCTTCTGTACGCCAGTCTTGGCCCGCTGCTTCTTGGTTGGCAGCAGGACCAGGTGGACCTGCCATGAGATGTTTCCTGTCTGTTTGAGGGCAGGGATGTCCGTCGCCGCGGTAACCGTGACGGCCAACCACTGCTCGCTGGAGTCGTACTCGAAGGCGACGTCCAGCGTGCCGTATTTGGCGAGGGGCTCTGGCTCGTAGGCTGTGGGGAGCTGAGGCCCAGAGCCATCCTGACATGAAGAGAGAATCAGTGAAGGAAGAGAGAGAGGCCTGAAACAGTTGCTACGTATAACTCCTCATAAGTATTCATCAGTTTTTATTTACTCTCACTTCATTGAGATTAGCGTTAATGTCAGATAAGTGATGGTGTCAGCATGTGCATCTGGTTAAACTTTACTAGATTATTTTATTTGTACTAACTGCACTTTTAAATACTTCACCGTATCTGTCTCAGCTTCTCAGTTTTTTCTGATTTTCACAATAAAATACGCAGATTTTTTTAAAAGGCAGATTAGTTTAAACTGAATTTTTGTATTTCCTGCTGCAAGAAACAAAGTGTATTATTATTGTTTGTGTTGTCCATAATTATAATTCAGTTATTTGCACCTTCTCACTTTTTATACTATGTGCATGGTGAACTACAGAGCTGTACAGATCTAAAACATTGTTCTGTCATGTTCTGCTTTACGGCACAGAGGGGGGAACATTCAGTAACTATGATCTCACCTCTGGTCCCAGAACAGCGGTGCTGTCACTGGGTATGTCCTCCTCACAGCCTTTGTTGAGGTAGCTCTCAGTGTCCTGGTCCACACTGGCCTCACTGGAGCAGCGGGGGCTGTCGCAGCGTTGCGGGGACGACACCCTCCGAACCCCTCGCTCTGAGCGGGAACGAGAGGACACGCAGGCCGCCGGGCCCTTGTCCTGGTACGGAGGAGGCTGAAGCTCAGTAAGAGAGGAATCTTTCTTTATCCTCTGGATGCTGTTGGCTGCTGACATGACACGGTGATACAGAAGGAGTAATGTGAGATGGAAGGAGTGTTACTGGAGACATACTGTGCTCTGCAGAGATACTCATTATGCATGCAACATACAGTCTACCACAGAGTTAACCTCTTAAACTGTGCCAGACCCACGGGTGAGTCCATCTTTACAAGCCCATGTTGTTATTTTAAATACTTCATTGATGCATCCATTCACAATGTGGCATCTTACTGTATATTATTGTGCTATGTAGTAAAAGTTAAATTAAATTAAATTAAATTAAATTAAAAGACAGTTAAAGGAACAGTTCCACATTTTGTGAAAATATTTTGCTCTCTTGCTGATCTCTTGACAGCTATCTGTTAAATGAAGGTAAATACTACAGTACATGAAAACATGAAGCTGTAGCCAGCAGCCAGTTAGCTTAACCTAGCATGAAAACAGGCGGAAACAGCTAATGAAATCCACCTACCAGCACCTCTGGGCCAAGAAATGTTCCAGCACATAACCCCTGTTGTTTTTTACACTTTGGTTTTGTATGTTTTAAACAAATGAGATTAACGTGGCAATTAGCGATCTTTGGAGGTGCTAGTAGGAGGCTTTAGTTCCGGTCTTTGTGCTAAGCTAAGCTAACTGTCTGCTGATGGCAGCTTCATATTTTCATGCATATTTGTACAGCATTCACAGAGATTGATCTATTGTACTACTCTACTGTAGCTCTTTAGAGAGATTGAGAAACCATGTGAACCATAATGTTGACCTACTTCTTTAGCATGAAATATAAGGGGAAATCAGTCATTTGAGAAGCTTAGATAAAACCAAATTCACCTGAAACTCCCAGCATGAGAAAAAAAAAACAATTACTCAGTAATAATAATACATTTCAAGATATGAAAAAGCTGAGTTTCAAGTGACAAGCATTTATAGCTAACGATGTTCCCACCTTGTTCACTGGAGGCCTCGCTGCTGTATCCTCCCTGCTCAGTGGACCCTTTGCGTTTGCTGCTCCACACAGAGGTTGTGTCCTGCTGGGCCACGGCCTCGGGGCCTCTGTCCTCCTCGCTGTCTGATAAAACTCCCTCTGCACACAACACACGCACGCTTTAGTTCAAACATTACATTTATCTCGCAAAACACGACATGTACGGTGTGATGCCCCGAAGAGGCAAAGAGCACAGGAGCTGAGATGCAGATGCTTCAGAGATTCAGCGATGTGAAGATTTTCAAAACAAGCGAAGAGGAAGAAGAAATACAAAGAGTAGTGGTGAGAGAGAGTCGGCACACCCTCTAACCTTGGTTGCCTTTCTTTTTCTTCTTGCTCTTCTTGCCTTTCTCCTTCTTTTTGGCCACATCTGAGGCTTTTTCTGATTTCTTTGAATCCTCTTTTGCGCCTTTTGCCTTCTTCTTGTCTGACTTTTTCTTTTTCACTGTTGAAGACTTTCTGGAAAACTCAGCCTCTTCCTCGTCGTCTCCCTCTCTCTCCGCGCTGTTCTCCTTTTCTTCCTCCTTCTCTTCTCCCTCTTCTTTTTTCTTCTTCTGTTTTGATATCCTGCTTTCAGTGTCGGGGCCAGGTGAACGAGGAGCTTCACCACAGTCATCGCTTCTCTGCTGCGCAGCTGATTGGTCTCCACTGTCGCTCGCCTTTCTGGCTTGTCCTCTGCTGTCGTCTCTCTTCTCATCAGCTTCCTCCTCTCGCTCTCCCTCTTGGGATTCCTCTTTCTTTCTCTGAGATTTGGCTTCTTTCTCCAGCTGCTTCTCCCTCCTTTCTTTTCTCCTCTGCTCTCTCTTTTCCTGAAGCTCCTGCTCTTCTTTCTTCCTCTTCTCTTCCTCTGCTAACTCAGCTTCTGTCTTTTTAACCCGCCAGCACCCGTCCCTCCATTCCCACTCCAGCTGGCTCTGAGTGCACTCTGCCTCTGCTGAATCACCGGGTTGGTTGTTTTTGGAAACCGTGTTACCTGTTTCAGAGTCTCTGGACATTTGCCACATGCTGCTGGCCTTTCCTTCCTGTGCTGTGGCAGCCTGACCAGACCCCTGCCCGCTGCTGTTGTTTTCCCCATCTTCCTCCTCTTGCACCTTGTTGATGATAGTGGTGACCTGCTCAGTCAGCTGGTCGCTGACAGCGTAAGTGACATCGCTGACGGCGTTGGCCAAGTCGTCCACGCGGCTGGTGACCGAGTCCAGGATGGAGGAAATGTTGACAGATGGGAGGGTCTGCTGGAAGCTCTTGAAGAAGGCCATCTCTCAGCCGGGGCGCTCGTCACCACGCTGACCACTAGATTAGCTCATCAGAGGCACTGACACGGACATGTGGTTGTTAGCAGGGTGCGGTGCCAGCATCACAGTGTGTGCTGAGACCAACACATACATGCACAACAATATGACATGTTTGTAAGACATGTTTTCTAACAAGAACTCTCTCACACTGTTTTTCATTTAGCTATTTGTATTTTATAAAATAAATGTCAGACATTTTTGTAGTGGATCTTTTGTAAAGGAAAGCACTGTATTTACCAAACAGCCACTACCATTTGCTTTCTCTGCCCAGTAATTGAAGTTAAGCTGTTTGAATGCTCATGTTCCTATGATTGTGCCACATTCACAGATCTCATTACTCAACTACTCAGCACGTACAGTGTTATTTTAACCGATGAGAACGGTGCGCAAGACTACAAAAAAAAAGACTCAACTTGTAATAAACCAGAATTATCATTGAATTTCAGTTTTAAACCACATTAAAGATGTTAAAATCATAACATGGCTTATAAAAGCCTCACCTCTCTGTCAGTTTGTGCTCATGAGACTGAGGAGAGATGTGTGAATGTACTGTGGTATTACAAGTACTGGCGGTGCAATTTATTATTGTATTTCTAGTATTTATCATGTTATTGTATTTATTATGTTTGTATATTTGTATTTTATTTTCACTTTATGGATTTCATTTAATTTATTCTAATTTTTAAATGTCATTCTATTCTGTCTTAAATTATTTTATTATGGATTTTATTGGATTGTTTTTCTTTTATTTTTTTTTATTTTTTTATCTTTTATTTTTTGTTTTTTTTGGTCAATTATTGGAAGAAGTCTGTTGTGTGTATGTTGTTGACATATAAAATAATATCAAATTGGTGGCCTAGGTGTCTGGGCACCAGCCATGAGATGCACTATGGTCATGACATCATAAAAGTGAGCATTACCTAGGTGCAGGTGGTGTTGCTATAGCTTTATATACATCCAATAATCTGATAATGAATTTAAGATAAACACAAAGCTTGTGCTTCAAGACTTCAAGAGCAGCAGCATGTTGTTCTGTTTTTTGTTTCTTTATTTGTTGTTGTGTTTCTGTTTTGGCTGTAGGTGTCTGAGGATTAGGAACAGGATGGTAAATTTCAAAATTCCTAAGTGCTATTGCAGAACCGCAACAAAGCCAATAATCCTCCTAATGTGTGTGTAAGTGTGACCACTGTGGTAACTCTGTAAGTGCGTTGAGTACCTGGCTGGGCGTTCTTATAGCCACTGAGATGTGACAGATCTTCAGGACTCCCCACTGACAGCTTGTTGCTGAGGTAAAGAAAAAACAGAGCCATCAACGCCATGAAGGCTGCAATGGAAGACAGGACACCCAGAAGCTCAGGAGAGACTGAGGAGGAGGGAAGGAAGGGAAGAGGGAGGGAAGAGAAAAGAGGAAAAGAAAAGACAGATGGAAAAAAGAGACACAGAAAACAAATTAGACACAGACAAACATAAGCAATACTGATGTAGCAGTTAAATTCCCAAAGTCAACCAAAGGAAAAATGTCCCCATGACTATAAATAAAAAGAAACACAGATGGCTGCAAGCTAAAACAAAATGCTATTTTGGACGATTGGCTTTTAAAGGCTGTAAACAACTCTACTTTGATATCATAAATCATTTGGTTTGATGATATGCATCTTTTTTTGGAATCTAACTCCTAAAATGTTGCCTTGTCAGGGGAGCATTAGCTATTGTAGTTTTCAACAGTCAGTGGTTTTCCCACTTCAAAGGCATAATAGATACAATCTACAGCGCTGTATATAGGCCAACCACACTCCATGTAACCATGCAGCCCAGTTGCTGCTGATGTGCTATTTTTATGACAGCCTCAAAGGGACTGTATCTGACTGAAACATAGACTCAGTAAACCCAGCAAAATCGCACTGGGCCTGCACTTAATAGGCTACAACACAGACACACTGCAGTGTAATAGCTGAAGAAAAGGAGAAGTCGGTGGACAGTAAAGCATGAACGGCATATCTAAAGGCCAAATGCCTCAGTGGAAAAGGGGCAGCTTATAGAGTAAAGCGTACTGCAGGTGAGGTTCAGCAATAAGACGAGTCTGAGCTTTGAGGCACATAAATCAGGTATTATACAGTTTTTGATCCCCATGTTCGACAATGAATTTGTTAGTATTTTATTAGATTTATTAGACTTTTTCTTATTGTTATTCTGTAACTCTGCCTATCTTGACCAGAATACTGTTGATTGTTAATGTCATTGTGGCATTCCTGGTTAAACAAAGGTTGAATAAATAAACAACTAGAGCTGAATCAATTAGTCAACTGACAATAAGGGATCTTCAACTATTCTGATCATCTACTTTATCCATTTTTTCAAGCAGAAATATCTGACATTCCTAATTTCTAGCTTCTCAAATTTGGAGGATTTCCTGTTTTATGTGACTGTAAATTGATAATTATGGGTTTTTATTGTGGCTGTTAATTGGAACAAGCAATTTGAAGCCACCACACTGGGTTTAGGAAATTGTGTGGGGCGTTTTTCATTATTTTCTGATGTTTTATAGAAAAGTCCAAACAGTTAACCGATCACTTAAGAAAGCATTCATCAGACTAATTAATAATGAAAATAATCATTAGTTGCAGCGCTATAAAAAAAACCCAAGGAAATAAAATGGTGGTGCATTTCAGGCCAATGCGTCTGGTGAAGCAGACACAGCCCAAATGTTGCAGCATGTGGGTTGTAGCAGGTGCTCGTATCCAAAACACTCATCACCAATTACTGATTAAATGGGTCAACTGTGTGAGAACTGGTATTTCCCTGAGAGCACAAATGAAAGAGGAAGAGAGAAAAACAGAGGCATACTTTGTCAAAGCTCCTGACTACAGACTGAACTTACTATGGACAGACTTGTTTCACCATGGCAACAGGCAGAGACCACTGCAGCCTGACAACTAGTGCTTGCTTGCTGCAGACTGCCAAAATGATGAATGCTAAATTCCCAAGAATGGCAAGAGAAGTAGGAGAGAGAAAAGAGAGTGATGTGGCGGCAGAGGCTTACCTTCTCTAAATGAATATCCTATTTAAAGGCAGCTGCTCCCAAAAAGCACTACCACTACTTCTGCAACTATAGATAGCGAATGGTCTCAGAAAATTTAAAAACAAAGCTGTCCTGCTCTGAAGTAATCCGACATGTAATAAATCCCTTACACTTAGTCCCGTCCAGCACTTGCCAGGCTTACGTATCAACTCTCACTGCTGACAGTTGTGTTGATTGAGCCAGACTGACCTCTGCAGCCGCAGGCGCAACAGCCCGTCTGTCGAAAATGAACAGCTTATGGCCCTGCGCCCCGCGGTGTGATGACACTTCATACATGGCCCTGCTCTGTAAATGTCAACGACAGCTGAATAATTTAGACACCTAAAGTAACCTGATCCCGCCGTCAACGTACACTGTAAAGTGGAGTGGCAGCAAGTCGGCCCTTCGGAGATCTCACCCCGCTATATGTTATTTTTTTTGTGTAAATCTCATGACTCTCAGGACAGACTTGATATTTCTCTTCCCAGCAGAGTAGATCAAAGTTTAACTTTAACTCTTTCTCCGCCTTTTAACTCCCCTCTCTCACCCAATCCCATCCTCACCGGGTGTGTGTGCATGTGCGATTTGTGCGTCTGAAAAGGATAAACAAGAAGATATAACAGTAATAAATCTGAATAAATCTGTTTTTTGCAGCGTGTGAATCGAGTCTGAACTCAGGTCTCTGAAATGAGCCTCAGGATTCAATCTGCCGTTTTCTTTTTGTTTTTTTTTTTACAGGTAACGATTCCAGCAAGCTGACTAACAAACATGAAAGCGCAGCTGCTCAGCCATGCAATGTAAAAACAGGGAACGAATAACAACCTCAGAGAAATGTGAGCTCATATCGATGAAATGTTTGTGTCAAATAAACAAATTATTATGTCATGTTTCTACAGAAATGGGTCACAGATGGAAACAAGTTATGTAAAAGTTCCTCATCATGACGTTTGGCCTTCTTTAGTTTAATTGTGTAATAACTTATCCCACTTTTACCCCAGGTTTTAGACAACTGCATATTTAACTCCGCTGTTGTTTATACGACATGCTTGTTTAAAAAGTAGGTAGACAATCTGGAAATGTTGCTTACACATGCACCTCTGATACGAAACAAAACCTCCACGCTGAATAAATCATGAACACACAGCTGCCGTCTTTTGCTGAAGTGAACTAAAACTTGATATGCCATGCATAATTCACACACAGACATTATGCTTTCTGGAGTCTATATAGAAAAACTTCCTATACACTAAACTTCAGCGAATATCCACAGGAAAGAGGGATGTTGAGAGCTCAGGCTAAATATTTGGACGTAGAAATTCCCTGCATTCAGTCATCCTGCCAAACAGACCATCAGGGTCAAACAAACAAACAAACACACACTAAAAAAATGCACTCATATGCTTATTGAGAAGCTCAAGTACAGGGATAAGCTCGGCTGTAACATGGCCTTACCTCGTCTGGCACAGATGAGCTCATGAACACCACAGTTTCTGCCCCCTCCTGAGAGAAAGAGACGGATGAAAAGGAGTCAGAGGTTAAAGTATGACTTCATGTACTGTAGAAACATATGCTCAGGCCTCAGGTTAGAAGAGCTGGCAGATGGTCGTCATGTCAGCAAACATAAACCTGATTAGCTGGAACTGACGGAAAAAAAAAAAAAAAATGGGGTCATTTTGGATATCAAGCTAACAGAAATTTGCCAATTAAGTAGATGTGTTCGGAAAAAGAAAGTGTACAATATCTGTGCATGGAAGTTCAAAGCAATAGTAGGAATAGTTTGACATTTTGGGAAATATGCATTTTCTTGCAGTTGGATGAGAAGACTGATGCCACTCTTATGTTTGTGCGGTAAATATGAAGCTGGGAAAAGCAGCAAGCTAGCTTAGCTTAGCATAAAAACTGGAAGCAGGGGGCTGTTACCTTTAGACAGAGCTAGGCTAGCAGTTTCCCCTGTTTCCAGTCTTTGTGCTAAGCTAAGATAACCATCACCTGGTTGCAGCTCCGTACAGAGATATGAGAGCATTATTGATGTACTCATCTAACTGTCAGAAAGACAGTGTACTTGCCAGATTTTTGAAATATTTCTAAAAAATATTTGGTACATTCAGAGATAATGTACTTTAAACAGCTCAAAATGAATGAACAAGCGCTATGTAGGTCATCTTGAATCGTCTCTATAGCATCAATAAGTGCTATTACAAAGGGATAAGTTTTTAAATTGTTCTCTGTATGTGGGTCAAAACTGCGCTAAAGCCCACTGATGTAATAAATTATACATAAACTATTAAATGCAGTGATTATTACTATAATGCATCTTTCATAAAATTTAAATAACTGAATTTGTTCAAAGCACCCCGACAGTAAATCTTGACCAAATATTAATATTCCACCATAAAAGTACAAAAATACTTTTTCAAAACGCTCTTTAAGAATAAAAATGTATCGGCCTACAGGTTGTCAAATTAAATGATAAAGAGTCTAAAACTGTGAAATCATACCATCATGGGTAAGTTTTAAATGTAAACTCTCCCATGTTGCTCAAGCCACTAAATTCCTAGAAGAAGAAATCAAGGTCGTGACCTCTGTGTCCTCAGCAGCACTGTAGCTATAGCCCTGGTAACAGCTGTCCAATTACCATGAGCCCTCGATCATTCATAGCATCACAAATAATATGAGCTTTAACATTATGTGAAAATGTGTTTGAAGTTTGACTATTTTTACTCACTTACATGAACATTTTTATTACGTTATTACAAAACCTGATGGTTATTACCTATCAGTTTTTTCAATCCACAGAGGCTTAAGTTAATGAAGGATAGTGACACTCACACACATTCACACACCCACAGGCTTATGCACTTACACACTTACATTTGCACATTATCCCTTTTGGCTTAACACTTCAGTATTTAATGATTCAGGTGTCTACAGTGAGAGGAAGGCAGGAGCAGATCGGTATCAATCTAATTTGGGAAGAGATTAAAGATGGTGGAAATGTCTTTCTTGACGGATTTTCTAATCTGCAGCACACGATTTTACTCCCACAATAGACTAGAAAATTTTAAACAAGTCATTCATGGATTACTGTATCACTCTCCTCACATCAGGGATTGGGCGCTGAAAGTGGTCTGAGGCACGGACCTGATGCCAGAGCAAAGAGAAAGCTCTGAGATAGACAGACACTCTGCAGACCAATTCACTTAATGGTACAGAAACTCTCTGTTGGCCTTTCTTGCAGAAACCAAAATGCACAAAGCATAATCTTTGCCTACACTACCAGTCAGAGGTTTTATAACACAACATGAAAAAAAAAGTAAATTACAGTTTTACAAACTGCCTTTTTCAGGGATCAAGTAATAGGTTAACAACTACAACTTTCCTGAAGCAGTGGAAGCAGATGAAGAATTGAAAGTTGATGCAAACAGGTGTCCCAACTTTTGTTTATCACTTACAAGCCCTCTGTATAAAGGCAGTGTTGGAACAAACTGTGTTACTGTACCCTCAGAAGCTTTTTTGGAGGAAATAGTGCTGTGATGAGAAAAAGGAAGACAGACTGGTTGGTGAGGCGTTCATCCCAAAGCAAGATGATGAGAGGAAAAGAAATAGACAGATGATGAGATGATGGAAGAGCAGCAGTGTCCAGACTCAAACCCCATCGAGCTGGTTTGAGATGAACTGGACAGAAGGTGAAAGCAAAGCAACCTTCAAGTTCAACATATTTTGCAACAGCGTTGGGATAAACTTTCCGAACGACGTTTCATTTCCATTGTAGTAAGAATGCCACTAGTGTGTTCAGCTGTTGAATGAGTCAAAATCTTTGATTATATTTTGTTAAACAAAAAAAATTAATTCTCCAATTGTTTATTTGTTGTTCAATGTTCTATTGCAGAGTACATTGAGACATTAGACTACCTACATTTCAATAAATCTTTTATGCTTTATTTTAGGCTTGGGTTGAGCTACTGTTCGTAATCTTAGAGTCAAACTCAGCGAATACATTATTCTGCACCAGGGAAGGTCAAACATCAATGTAAAGTAACAACATGAAAAACACATTTTTGATTTGAGGGGGACTTTAAGACAACTGCAAAGCTACAAATCAGCTTCAATTCAAAATATATAATTACATTTTTAAAAGTGAAAATGAAAATCCGGAATATTTTCAATTATATTCTAACACGTAAGAGCGGACCTGTGAGTTATAATCACATACCAATTAAAGACATACAGTATGTACAGTTCAGTTGTAAGTATATGAAATATGAATTCTACATATCTCCATTCCCATGACCTGTACCGCTGCTGACTGTGTGAAACTCTACCTTCTCTCTCTCTCAGGTCTCACGGTGTATCAGCAAACACTGCTGCACGCATGGCTACACGTGACACAATAAGAACAGTGTCCGTACCTGGACGGAGAATGGCACGCGCCTACTCCTCACTGGCTACATGCCTTTGTCACTGCTCGGTGTCCCGGTCACTTTCACTAAAACCTTGAAGGGACACTTATCCATCTGCATGTAGGCTATTGTATTTGTTGTACACATTACCTGTAATGAGCTGTTATATTGACTGGACACATCACTCCGGTGATTAGGGAGAGCATCATCATCAGCACGTGCTGAAAATTAAGCGGTTTTAACAAGAGCGGAGTAATTTCGAACTCAAATCATTATTTTTGTTAAATCGATAATATTAAAACTATATTATTCCGCCAAGTTATGTAGTTCAGTCAGTAACAAAAAGTAGTTGCCACGGATGCTGCTGTGATTTTTCAGTTAAAGCCATTATTTAAATCAATCACTACACTGTTACATGTGTGTTTTAATCAATTACTTTACAAGCGCGAATCGAAGAACCAAAACACCGGGACCATTTGTGTCTCTGTCCACTTATAGCATCACTTCACGCCGCTGAGAAATCACAACATTCCCGCATCAGTGCGGGTGTCCGCGCTTCGGCATCATCAGCCCCGTGAAGCTAGTTAGCTGCTGTCCCAGCTCCGGAGCACTGCGGTACTCGCGGCGTGATTTATAAAGAAACTGGATAAATAATAATAATAATGATTAGAGGCTCCGTCAATAAAAAATTGTTGTTTTTAAACGGCGATCTTATTCCGACCCGGGCAAAGTTTCACACGAGTCCCGCAGGACACCTGAGACCGAGTACTTACCGTCTATCGCCATGATGCTCCGTCTCGGACTCTACCAACTGTGGGGGTGGTGGTGGGGGTGTGATGGAGACGGGAGGTCATTCATGAACCAGTGTGGTAGTGTTTGTGAGAGAGGGAGAGATTGTGTAAGCATTTATAAGACCTATGGCAGGTATGGGGAAGATTCAAGTAATATAATATAATATTATATTATATTACTCCCCGTTATTACCTTTCTAAGTAATAAGAGAAACTACGGCATGTTGGCATGAATGGATTATTAGACTATGGGCCCCTGGGCACATGTAAAAACCTTTCCTTTATATGAGCAAGACATCCAAATTGAAAAAAGCCACAAAACAGCCAAGTTATTTGTAGTCGTTTTGTGTCTGTGGTAGTTTTTTCCTTTTTTTTTAAAAGTCATTTTATAGTCTTGTGGAGCTTTTTGTCTCTCTTTGTGGTTATTTTGCCCCTTTTGCTTGTCATTTTGCATCTCCTTGTGCACATTTTTGTGTCTGTGATCATTTTGTGTCTTTCTATGACATTTTGCTGGTGAACCCTGGGGGAACATTAAGCACACTTATGTTCAATAATGTATGTAGCTTTATTTCAGGCTGTTTGTTCTCTACTTACTGTTTACTTTTTACTACCAGGCAGGCACAGGCCCAGGGTGTCAAGGGGTCAGGGCGCCCCTTGGCCTGTGCCCGGTAGGCAGGTTCAGTAATCCTCCCATGTCGATAAGGCCTGACTTGCAGTTCCAGTTCATCCTAGTGGTTAAGGTTGAGCTCAGGGCTCTATGCAGGCTAGTCAAGATCTTCCACATCAAACTGAATAAACCACTTGTTTATGCAGAGGGCACTGTCGAGTAGAAACAGTAACTGTACAGTAACAGAAACTGGCCTTACCCAGAATGTTGCCACAAAGTTGGAAGCACAGTATTTTTCTAAAATATCACTGCACGCTGTAGCATTAAGATTTAGCATCAAGCATTAAGCCAAAAGTACATAAAAGAGCCCAAATCCAAAATTACACAATGTACGAGGTGTCCACATACTTATGGCCACCTTAACTCTCGCCCACTCAACCAACCAACAGAGTAAAGTGATGCCAAGACATGCTTACGTCAGTGCTGGAAGACACGCCCACCTGGCTTTCCCTTACTACATTTCCGCAAAGTTTTTAATCTTCCGCTGCTTCACCTTGTTAGAAGATTGTTTAGGTTTCAGGAAACACAGGAAATTATAAAAATGAGTGAAATTAAACCAAACGACGCAGTTGCAAATGACGACAGCGGAGAGGAGAAAGACTGGGCTGCGGCCAAAGCTTTCTTTGACAACCTCAAAACAAAAGTACCGAGACCTGTAAGTATTTTTTTTTTTTTGCTCAACAGGTTACTGCACTAAGCTCTTGTGTAGCTGTAGATAGCTCGTTGCTAAGCTTTGGAGGCTTCAGGTCTTGCATTGCACGCTTGAAGTTTTATTTTCCACTTTTCCTTCCACTCCACAGCCCAAACCCCAGTTCGCTGTCACCATCGCTGTCTCCTCTCGCACTCTCTTCAACATGGTGGCAGAGAGGAAGATCTTTGAGGAAGAAGGAGTGGAGAAGTACGTGGCTCATCAGGTGGAGCATGAAAGCGAGCCCCTGAAACCAGGAGCTGCTTTCCCCTTCGTCAAGGTAAAGTAATCCTGAGCCCCGGAAGTGTCGACCTTTGCAGGGCGTGGTCCCTGAAGTGCACCTAGTCGAATCATTTTAAAGCACGTTGTTGACATAGTCCATACCAGGATCAAGTTTTTCTGTCTTGCAACCTAAAGCCATGTTACACCTATAGTAGCACACCCCAGTCAGTCATGTAACAGCAAGTATTTATCTTTAGGCACTGACAGATCCACTACACTTAGTGAATCATTACTTTTAAATAAATATGGCTGTCCACTTATCAAAGACACACTTTCTCTCCTAATTGGCTGACCGGTCATATCATCCAGCTCTGCCATCATGGAGGCTCCTCACTGAGGATATTTCTCATTTAAAGACAAACTATTCCAGACTTCCCCCTCCTGTACAGTGTCAGGTGCCTTCAAACCTGGGTATTGTCACCCTGGAATAAAGAAACATCACAGGAAACGTGATTGCACCCTGTTACTGTAAAATCATCTTGTATTCATAGGCTGTTATGCAACTACTCAGTGACAGGAGCTCTGTTGCAGACCTGCTACGACGGGCCTGATTTCTCCAAACCTGCCTGGATGTAAAGTATAAACTGACTGTGGACTAACTCACTGGAGCATGTTAATTATTTCAATTGCACCATAGCCAAAAAACAATGGTGCAATTTTCAAGCCCACTATGAAGAGTTTTTGTGGAAACTTGAGGATCAGAGGTGTTCATTCAATTTCTATGAATGACTACATTTTTTTGCTGCATTTAAAATGTGCTTACTTTTGCCTTTAGAGATTTTGAAAATATAGAAGTTGTAAGTTCTTAACATTGTGGATATATTTTTGTTTACTCATACGCAATATTTAAATGGGAATAAGTGAGTTAAGTAAGTTATGTCATTGGGGACAATGATGTATTTTGATCCATGATTTAACCCTGTTAGCAGTCTGCAAGTATTTTTTTTTTTTTTTTTTCCATTGTCAGATATTTAACCTACTGCATGTAGACCAGGAACTTAAGTTAAGAAAGGGTTGATGTTTTAGTGTCACAGCATGGTGAAATACAGATTGTGAAACCTTGTTTCAGCCAGAGTACAGGTCTTCAGCACTGAGTTATTGTAATGTTTTGACATGAAAGTGAAGATAATAATCATTTAACATCATGTAGTATATAGAGTGTTTTGCCAAATATGTTAATCACCTATATCCGATATCGCAGCAGTTATTGGGAATGTACTATGTATTGATTTTCCATTATTGAGCAAATGCACTGGGCAGTTCAAGTGATTAAAATGTTGCAGTGTTTGTGTTGTAACCGGATGTTGAACACTCTGACACAATACCCTGGTTTCTGGTGTGAATCTCTCTCTGTCTTCTCACACAGGCGTTGATGAACGTCAACTCTCGACTGAGGGAGCTCTACCCAGACAGCGAGGAGCTGTTTGACATCGTCTTAATGACTAACAACCATGCCCAAGTCGGAGTGCGCCTCATAAACAGCATTAATCACCATGGTACGCTGTGCCCTAAACCAAACATTGCTGATTACCAGTGGCGGCTCGCCCGCTGCAGCAACAGGCTTAATCAAGAACAGCACTCAGTCTACTAATTACGCACTACAAAACAAGAAGAGCTGTTGTAGGATAATTAGAATGGGATTTCTTTCTTCACATATCTGCTACTTGCTTTCATTCTTTCAGAGTTGACCATAGAGAGATTCTGTATGACGGGAGGGAAAAGTCCCATAGGTTACCTGAAGGCCTACATGACGAACCTTTACCTCTCCAAGGACTCAGAGAAGGTCACAGAGGCCATAGAGGAAGGTGAGTAGATTACAATCAATCATGACACTGTTTTGTGTCATAAAGTGCAACACAACATCAGCCTCTCTCAGCAGCCTTCAGATGTTTCTTGCACTTCACTAATATTTACACACTAGCACGTTGACTTTGTGTTACTCATTGTCACTGTTGAGAGAAATCTGGACGCCACACTGTGCAGCAAGAAGGAACTGGTTGAAGACAAGTTGTGATTTATGGCTCCCTGTCATCTAAATACACACAAAAAAAACAGATAAGAAGCATAAAGACTCAAATTATTACAAATCTTAAATCATGAATTTATCAATATTGAGAAAAAAGTCAGTTATTCAGCAAAAATTCTGTTTCATATTTCATTGTAAACTGAATGTATTTGGGTTGATAATGAAAATGATTAATAGTCGCAATCCTACTTATATGTTCAATTATAAAATTCCCTTTTACCCATCTCAGAATGAGAGGTGTCCATGTCCCGGTCCACAGCTGCCCTCATACAGTGTATGTGATGCATGCTAACAGCTGCCTGGAGCATGCCATGTTTTCAAATGAGACTGCATCTGACCTGTGCAAGGACAGACTTCAGACCAGGCTGTAAATCGCCTGCATATTTGTTTATAACACATTTTTAGTGACAGTCTATCATCGCAGGAGATGTGTGACATTCTGACCAACAAATCTATAAAAATGTAATTTCACACAAGGAAACCATATAGACAAAGACAGAGAGAGAGAGTGTGTGTGTGTGTGTGTGTGTGGGTCATTATGTTTCTCATCCATGCTGCCATTTGAGCTGTTTTCTCATGGATACCACCATCTAATGGCTCCAGATTTATTTATAATGAGACAGAATGGGCTTGAAATAATGGGTCTTATGAAATATTTTTGCTCAGACCACAACAAGTTTACAGTTTCTATTGAGCCTTTCATTCTTACCAAGCATCAGCAATGTGTAGAATTTAGTAACTAAGTCTCAGACAAAGAAGACACAGTGTCGTCTTTTGAGTGGGAAAATTTAAAAAAATATTTTCTTTAATGCTTTGGAAGCTGTGAGACTGCATCAGCTAATCTCCTCTTGGTATACAGATGTATAGGAGATACAAATCTATTGTCCTGGTTGCAAAATCCTAACTAGTGAAGTGACAGTTGATAAAGCTGTTTAGTACATATTCATCTCCTCTCCATCAGGAATTGCCGCAGCCACAATGTTTATGCCGAGCACAGAGACTCAGTTGAGCGACACTCAGCTGAGAGTGGCGTTTGACGGCGACGCCGTCCTCTTCTCAGACGAGTCAGAGATCATCGTGAAGAAACACGGCCTGGACACTTTCTTTGAGCATGAGAAGCAGTATGAGAACAAACCTCTCGCTCAGGTAACCTATGTTTGTTTTTTATGTACTTTAACATCACGTGGACCTCATGGAGGGAGACACTTTGTACAGAATATACTGTATATCTTCACAAAAATCAAACTGATACATCAGCCTGATATTGACCACAATTTAATAATAATTCAATAACAAGGCAGCTGTGTTATTCAGTGCTGATTTTCCTCTCTTATTGCAGATACAGTACATTGAAACATTTTTTTCATAATTCACATAAAAACTTAGTGTAGAGTTTCCTCATTCTGGGTTTCAGTAGAAAGTTACATTGTGCCACTACGGCTTTAATAAGAATTGGTATTCTTTTATACGAGGGAACAGATTGCAAGGGGCTTTCTGGTGGTTCCGTTCTCCAGTGGTTATCCTTAACTACAATAAACATTGCTCAGCAGTTCATGTTCCTTATTGCCTGTGTTGAAAACTTTTAACTTGATTTTTTTTTGGCTCTTCCAGGGACCCTTAAAGTGCTTCCTGGAGGCTCTGGGGAAGCTCCAGAGAAAATTCTACACCAAGAACGAGCGTTTGAACTGTCCCATCCGAACCTACCTGGTCACAGCCCGCAGTGCTGCCAGCTCGGGGGCTCGTGTCCTGAAGACCCTCCGCAGCTGGGGCCTGGAGATCGACGAGGCTCTGTTCCTGGCGGGCGCTCCAAAAGGGCCCCTGCTGCAGAAAATTAGGCCGCACATCTACTTCGACGACCAGATGTTCCACATTGAGGGGGCCAAGGAGATGGGAACCATATCTGCACACGTCCCCTATGGGATCGGACAGAAGTACCACAAGGGGAAACTCATCGAGCAGCCCGCCAAAAAGGAATAACTTCACATAGCAGTTAAAATATTAACTTTGCACTGTTTTCACCTGCGTAAGAAGAGAGTTACTCCAGATTTAAAATTGTATGCAGGAAAATGATCTGTTATAAAAATAACAGCAATTTTTTGAGGATTGAGGTAATGAATTGGTGACGCAGTCTACAAGGTTTCCTAATTTGGGAGGTTTTATAAAGTGTTTTTTTATGATGGGTATTATTGATGAGTGGAGGAATGTATTTTCAAAGCAAGAGTTACACTAGGTGCCATACACTATTTCACTAAATGCTGTTTTGGAAGAGAAGCACCAGATGTATTACCTGGCAGTGCTTTTTAACCATGCTATATCTGTACCTTTTTTAAAGGAATAACCATTTCTCTCATTTACATTTGAGTTTATGTTGGTTTTTTTTTTTATACCACAAACACGTTTATTTTATTTATCTTGGTTCTTGGCCGTTGGTTCTTGGCATATATAACCAGGATGGGAGAATATATCTGCTGTAGTAGTTGGTTTTTTTTCCTGCATTGGATCTTTTATTATCAGCAGCCAGTTTGAGGGTAAATTTGTCCAGCCAAACTTTTCCAACATTTTTGGTGTCTGGATGTAATCTTGCACATTTAATGGGACTCGTTACCATATGGGCTTTATGTATAAAAGGGACCTTTATCAGGGTAGAGGCTTGCAAGGAAAACTGAAGCCGTCTGTCTTAGTTAGTGTCTCTGGTGTTGGTGCACACACTCTATAGAAAATGTCTACTTTTTATTTTTCCTCAAACTTTCACAGTCATGTTCTGTGAGTTGTTTACACTTTTAAACTGTATCTGTATATCAGGAAATGCACTGTAACTACACTTTGCTATCATGTTATGCTTTTCTTTATAGGAGTGACTACATAATATATGTTTGTAGATTCTTTGTGTCTTTCATATTACAAAAATAGCTTGAAAACTAGGAATAACTAAATGTCGTCTTGGAGTTAAACAGTTACACTCATTTGTAAATTTTAATATTAAGACTGGTAATATTTCTAGATTGATCATACTTATGTTGTGGTAACAAGGTAACATGATTTTTGTACTACTTCAGCTTTATACGATCAGATTTCTCTGTAAGTGTTTGGAGCACAGAGTTTGTAGAAGACAAATAAAGGAATGTGGAGGAACCTCATTTGCTTGTCTTTGTCAGTGGTGGATAGTAAATAATTTGTAAGTTGACGTACTTGTACATAGTGTATCCATTTTATACTTCTCTACATTTGAGAAGGAAGTAGTGCATTTTTATTCCACTACATTAACACTGGATTATGAATGAAAAAAACAAACATAATGAGCTTATAAAGTACAATGCATTGTTAAACATGAAGTGGTTTCCAGACTCCGTGTGTTGTGATGCCATACAAAAAGCAATATCCAGTTGGGCCCATTGTTATGTTAGCAGCTCTCTGAACATCTCAGATTGTTTCATTAAAATTGTTCTATTCAAGACCAAAGACCAATATCATCCAATTTTTATTAACCAGTATTTCATTAAAAAAAAATTCTTATCCCAAGTTTGGGAATCATTGGACTGAACTATTAAACTTGATCTAAAGCAGTTCAAACTTCATCTTGACCATCTAACAGGATGATTGCCCCGGGACCTTCCCAAAGTAGGTGGGTCTTTTATATATCATATTTCACATATTCATATATCATACTTGCGTAATCGTGAATATAACAATATATTTCTTAATAATATAATCTTATACTACGATTTCAGAGACCCCTAAAGTGGACCATACTATTTCCTTACGTTGACGTTACTCGAACGTCTCATCTGCCTGCCTCGTTCCCAAAAGTGACTAGCGTCCGCAAATGTCTACACCTGGACGGCCCACAAACAAATTGAGAAATTGAGACACTGTTGGTAAATGTAAGTAGCAGTAGCTAACTATCTAACTTGTTAAATATACTTCACTTTCTTACCTTCCGAGTTTCTGTTTGTGTCACGTATCTACGGAGGGATGCTAATGTTAGCTAGTTTCTAACAGTTTAGCTAATGCTAGCTAGCTGATAGCGCGCCCTTGTTGGTAATGTTGGCTTGGCATTTCATTACCAATGTATAATGTCATGTACCTATATTATATCTAATTTTAACAAACACAAGTTCTCAGATCATGAGCAGTGAGATAATGGAGGATTAGTTGTTGTCGAGATACATTTCGACATCAATATAAGTCCTTTATTAGTACCATCGTGGGGGAATTTGCAGTTACAGCAGCAAAAATAAAACTGCAAAATGTCAAGAGCGAATACTAAAATGTATCAATTTATCTAGTAATAATAATATAGTATCTACAAATCATATTTAAATATGGCAAAAATAGCAGCACTGAAAGGATATTGCTCTGTAGGTGTGTGTTAATTATTGCACATGGTGAGTTTGTTAGTTTTTGGTGTGTGGTCTACTTAGTGCAGTATTTGCTATACAGTCTGACATCAGCAGGAAGGTAAAACCTGCTGTATTACTCCTTCACACAGGGAGGGTGCAACAGCCACTGGCTGAAGGAGCTGCTTAGTGCTGTCAGAGGGTGGGAGATGATCCCCAAAACGAATGAAAGCTTAGCCCATTACCTCCACTGGGTCAGGGGGCATCCCAGGATAGAGCTGGCCTTCATAATCAGTGTGTTCAGTCTTGTCCTGTCAGCAGTGGAGATGCTGCTGCCCCGGCAGACCACAGCATAGAAAACGGCTGATCACAGTTATAAAAGGTCCTCAGGAGTGCGCCCTGCACACCAAAAAACCTCAGTGTCCATAGCAGATTACTGTATTGTAAAGTGCATCAGTGTTGTCAGTCCAGTCCAGTTCATTATTCAGGTGAACTCCAAGGTACTTGTACGAGTCCATGATCTCAGTGTTCATTCCCTGAATGTTCACTGGTTTGAGAGGATAGTGTTTGCGGTTGTGCTGATCTGGAGGCCGCTCCGCTTACAGTTTATTATTTCATTTTAATTATCTTTACTTATAATTAAGTATCATTGGATTGATTTATTGGTACTTTTACTAAAGTAAAGGATCTGGGTAATTTTTCCCACCACTTGTCTTTGTACATGTCAGCAGTAGATGGTGCTATTTAGATGTAATTTTACACCTTGGTGCTATAGCTGCACCTTTACAGTCCTACACCTCGGAGATGAGTCACTTACTTGTAAGCTTTAACCTGTTGAAGTCATGAAGTCGGGTGTCTTTTAGCAAATCTGTCCTTTTTTTAACCCTCCATGTTCCTCAGTGTCTCTCCAGCCTCAGCTGATGGAGAGCACCTCTCATTTTATATGTATAGGATGAAAGAAGCCACAAGGGGGAGCTCTTGCTCAACTAGATTGGGATTAAACAGAAGGGCAAAATAAAAAACAAAGAATCCCCTCCTTTTGTGTGTAAGTTTCTTAAAGTATATAACAACAATAAAAAGGGTGAAACAACACTTGAAAATATCATTTAGGTTAAGTGATGTATAGAAATAATAATAAAAAGAGGAACCTCAAAATGACAAAAAACAGTTTTATCTTACAAAGTGTACAATGCTTTGAGACATATTTTCTCTGTTTGTTATAACTGAGCTCCCACGCGGCCCAATTTTCCAGGTACGAAAATATCACTGCAAAGCACAGCAAGAAAAACAAAATGCAAATCACTCTCCTCAGTGAACTAACATTAGGCCTAATTGGAAGTTAATGAGGTATCCTGCGGTTCCAGATATATTAAAAATATCTGAGGTTTATCCTTCTGGACTAAAATAACACCTAATATGAGGTTCAGAAATGTTCAAGTATTTTTATGTTTTATGCACGCTGAGAGTGGTAGAGGACATGCTCAGATGCTTTATTTTAAAGAATACATGCTGTAAAATATTCCATTACAAGTAAAAGTGCTGCATTCAAAATCCTAGTAGTAGGAGACGTAGACGTCGTAGCATTAAATGGAAATATTCAAATAAAAGTACATCAAAACTGTATTGGAGTAAATATATTTACTTATGTTCTACCACTGCTCCACATCCCCTGATTTTTTACATTTTCAAACTTGCAGACTTCAGCCACAACCGACAAAGTAAAAGAAATATATATATATATACGTAAAGCATACTACACAAAGTAAAAGTGCTCAATGCAGAGAACTGTTCTGTATTAGATATCATATTGTATGGTTATAATACTGTTGTATTAATATGAGTAGCATTAAATGTTGTATCTGGTGAAAATGGTGCTATAATTTTACAATTTTATACACTGTTGCATCTTGATTAGTCAATTAATCGATTAGTTGATCAGCAGAAAATTAATCTTCTCACATGTGAGGATTTGATGCTGTTCTTTGTCACACATGATAGTAAACTAGTAGATAGTAGAATATATTTGTTTTTTTGGACTGTTTGTCAGACAAAATAACATTTAATACAGCACCACAGGCTCTGATGAAGCTTAATGGCCATTTTTTGTTATTTTCTGATGATTTTGGCCAGGAAAAGAAAATCAGCACATTAATGAAAATAATTGTTAGTTGCAGGCCTATAGTGACATGCACAATATTTAATGTATTGCAGCAGAAATATAAAAGTGGCATAAAATGGATATACTTAAGTAAAGTACCTTAACTTTGGCTTGAAGTACTGCACTTGACTACATTTTCTTAGTTACACCACAGTAGACTGTTCATTTATTAAACACAGCTTTTTAGTGATCGTCTTATGTTCTTGATCCTATTTCAGCAACAGGCAGCTTTACCAATTTGGTCACCATGGTAATGACTCTGAATATTGTTCCCTCACTAGAAAATATGAGGATGAGAAGATTGTGAGGTTTAAAAGTCAACGCTCGAGGGGGTCCGGATTTATTTTAATTTTATAATAATTTTCTACAGTTGAGTTATTCGTCTCATCAGTGGATCGTCTTTGCAGCAAGGCACAGTTTTGTCAGGCAGCAGAGTGTGTTCGTGTTTGTGTGCATCCCTGAGAGCTGGGACCCAACCGGCTGTTGCCATGGATACTCGGTGCTGACACCACAAGAACTGTGTAGGCTTGTTGAAGATATAATTAATAACAAAGGATTAGAGGCAAAGGTAGCATGGGGCTCAGTATGAGAAACCTCATCACACAGTTACTATAATTGGCATCCTTTCTTTGTGTGTGTGTGTGTGTGTGTGTGTGTGTGTGTGTGTGTGTGTGTGTGTGTGTGAGGACGCCACAAGAAAAGTTACCAAAAAAATAACAGTGGAAACGGTACTCTCAGACTGCTGCTGCATTTATCTTCTTGACAAGCAATTTGCTCTAAATATGTTTTCTTGGTTGGTGGCCAGAAACTTGTAGGTAGATGTTTTCTGAAAGTAATTTATTTTGACCAGCATCACCTTGGTGGTTGCCTTCATGCCTACATAGTGAATATCTGGGGAAACATAATTAGATAATTGATATTCCTTTAAAATGACATGAACACAAAAGCTTTGTCTAATGTTTACATGGAGTACAGACCAAAAACATGTTGTTTTTAGCCACGACTGATCACTTTTGAATGGACTGCCATTAAATCAGGTGCAGATATTAATGACTTGTTTTCATCCAGGGCCATCTTCAAGCTCATATGGTTAACAAGGTAAATATACCTGCCAGACATCAGTATGTTAGCATTGTCATTGTGAGTGGATTAGCACTGAGTTTATCTTTACAGATTATGCTCATATTTAAAATTAAATGATGTGTTACTGGACTGGTATAATGCTTGAAGAGAAAGAAGCATCCAACACTATGTTACATAATCTGGAATAATGGTTATGAATTGTTCTAGATGTTAATAAATAATGGCATTTGAACAGAAAGTAGTCCAAAAGTAAACAAAAGCAGTCAGAATATACTGTTCCTTACTAATTGAAATTAAAGCTGCATGTCAACCCATGATTATATTTTCTTATATTGTCTGCAGTATTGGGACTACACTTTCCACAAACCACAGAGAATTTACTCCCCCTGTGGCTCTGTGTTCAGTTTCTCTCGGTGAAGTTTGAGTCTCTGCAGGTGGCGCTCATTTCTTCGACTGTTCGACCGTGAAGTCTGTCAACGCTCGTGATAACAACTCAGTGAATCTGCTGCACGATGCTACAGTCGCCATTTGCTGTGTGACTGAGTTGGTGGCGCACACACACACAGTGATGTGACAGGCTCTGTTGACAAAAAACTGTGGTATGATAATGACATGTATTGAGGTCAGCTGGTCCCCCTCCCCAGTAGCACATCCTTATAGAAATCAGGGTATATCCACTCCATACCCACAGTAATTAAAGCTATAGTTTGTAAATCTATAGTGCTCATATGAATGGAGTATGTTTACATTCCTGAAGTGTTTGATCCAGCACAAAGCTTTCGGTGAATGATTTCTAAAGATTAAACTCTGGACTTTTTTGTCGGTTCTAACACGGTTCCTGTTGGAAACAGATGCTCATCACCCTTGTGGTATGCATTATGTGCTTCTATAATTGCTGTCTGACTGATGTTGTTGCAGACCTAACTGCGTTTTCTGCAGGGATCCCAGGAAACCTATCCCTGCATCGCCCTTATTCAATTTAGCCCATTCTCATTTGATTGCACAGTGTGATTCTCTGAAAGCGACCCCACAGGTCCCGAGGCATTGACAAGTGTCTCTGCATGAGATGGATTACTGATGCCTCATCGACATGCTGTTTCCTCATCTTGGCTTTTCACAAGAGCACCTGTTTGCCATTATTGACAGGCTTAGCTAAGATACAAGACACAGTTAGTGAGCTCTACACCCGAACATCCAATATGCAGACCTAAAGATGGGAACAGTTTAAGTGATTCTCTGGAAATGCTTCCAACAGTCAAATCAATCGCTGCTTTGCCTGTTGCTTTGAAAGACGAGCAGGAGAGGGAGGCAGCGATCTTCCTGACATCATGTTGCTTTAAGTTTTAGGTCGGGCTTCCTGTTGCTCTCATATAAGCTATTAATTCACTGACACATTTTATCAGTTTGTAAGGTAAAAACATTAAATGGTGCAGAGTGAAAATAGAAGATTACTTTTTCTTCCAGCGTTTTAGATTTATCTGGCCTGTGTGAAAGGGGATTGGCTGCTCTTTGTCACTGTCATCTCTAATATATGTTGCTTGCTGTTTTTTGCTGTAATTCAGCCACAAGTTAAACTGTCTTTCATCATTTTGAGAAGCATAACACTGACCTCCTGTCCAGCAAGTGTTTAGCATGAGGCAGTGTGGACAGATGGGAGAGCAGCCTCTGATCTGATGAAAAGGGCAGGCCGAGTAGAGACAAAAAAAAAAACCCACTGCCATAGTAACAACTGAGCGGCACAAGGCCATACTTCTTCATGGCTGGAGCTGACCAGCCGTGGCATTTAGTCTGCTGTGCAGGCTTAGTAAAGGATGCAGAGCGTGGCCCCTGCAGAGGCTGAGCCCAGCCAGCCAGCAAGGGAAAGCAGTGTGCAACCACTGAGCAAGCAAGCATCACCAATTATCTCCACCTCTGCGCATGTAGCAGGAATCCATTTCAGCACCATTACCTCTGGGCAGCCATGGGCTGACAGTCTCTCCCATCAGGACGATAGTTCTAAATTGGCTCCCACCCCTCTACACTTCCTGAGATTGAAAAGAGATTATTAAAGACATTCATCATAGAAGAGGCCTGAGCCTGTCTGGAAAGTCTGAAAATGGTGAGAAACGACGGCACAATGGAGAGGGCCTGAAGGAAGAGGAAAAAGGAGGATGGAGTAGAGAGAAAATGATGTAGAGATAGGTCTGTGTGCTGAAGGCTTGGTGCTCCTCCCGGGTACCAGACAGGGTGGTCCCCTGGGTTTCTTGTGAGCCGGTTGGGCTGTAGCAGCAGGCAGGCAGGATGTGGGGCCGAAGTCTGGAGGAACGCATGCACAGCAGGCCACCCAGTCATGGCTAAAACCCCACATATTGGATGCAGCGCTAATGATATCCCTGGAGACCGAAACAATCTGGCTCCTGCATGACAAGATGCACTGTGCAGTGTATTATCTGTGTGTGATCCAGGATGATTTCTTGGGGAAAGACTGTACAAGTATCACAAGTTTAAGGTCTGCTCTGTGGTCTAATGCTCAGACTGGAAATTGGATCATAATGTCTTGAAATATTAAACGTCTTCTGGTTTAGAAGTCTTTGCAGCCAAGAATACAACTTTAGTCTTTTGCAGGAAAGACATTGTTTCAGACAGCACACGCCTAAAGAAGACCAGTAGTTGAAATGCTAGATGTTGCACTGTGTGGATTCCCCCCTCATGCATATTTTAGGATATAGAGCTGAGCCTACATTTTCAGTTCAGATTTCGTACAAGCATTCATTTTAAACTTATGCTGTGAATTATGGTTTCACTTTGAGGAGATGCCACCAGCTTGGCTTGGCATGTGTCATTTAATTTCTGTCAAACTGCTGCCACTCACTTGCCAATCCTGATCTCTTACACCCCTCCCATGCACTGACTAACAGAGGTGTTATCGATGCAGTTATGTAACCACCTGAATATTGATGAACATTAGAGCTAGAGTATGCCCATATGAATTCACCGTTCAAAATGTGAAAGGTTGTCTTCACTCTTCAGATTGCTTGCGTATCAGAAGATGATTAAATTTAGAATTAGAAGACATAGTAGCAGCACGTAATGTGAAACTGTGCATTTAACAGCAGTCACGACCAATTGGGTTAAGTTAGGAAAACTACAAATTTAGGCTAGGCATAGAGTAGAAAAAGGAAAAGAAATATCTCTATAATACTGTATCGAAGAAAAATACTTTAACTTAACTTTTGGATTTCTTTGCATCCAAATTCCTTCCCATTCAAAGTAAGAATGTCATTTAAAGGAATAGTTTGAAATTTTGGAAAATACACTTGCTCGTTGAGGGTTACATTGAGACGATCAATGCCAAGTATGGACCACTTTCAGTCTCTATAATATTGATACTGATGATTCTTTAACGGAATAATTTGGGAATAATGCTAATCATCTGTTTTTTGCAGTAAGTATGTAGTTGGAGCCAGGAGGCAGTTGGCTTATTTTAGCATAAAGACTGAAAGGGAAGGCTCCAACGGCTCCATCAGTTCAAAAATATGCCTAACAGCACCTCTAAAGCTGACTAACATGTTGCACAAACAGAAAAGGAAAATAAGTTTTTGGTTTTACGGATAGTTGTAATATGCCCTGGCCTTCTAGGAAGTCACCACATCTGGCTTTTGTTTGTGAAAGAAATAGCAAACACATTCCCTGTGAAACCACAAAGTGACAGATTTTTTTAATTTACAAGAGAGCCAAGCTAGCTTGTTTTCCTCTGCTTCAAGTCTTAATCTAAAATAAGATAACTACCTCCTGGGTTCAGCTCTGTACTCAATACGCAGACTTGAGAGTGGTATCAGTTTTCTCATATAACACTTTGTAAGAAAGCAAATACATCTATTTAAGGATGTTTCTGATATTATAGAAATTAAAACTTTGTAAATGTACAGTGTGTTGTAAAACAAATTTTAGCTAGAGTAAAGTGCATTAATTTAATATTAGAAAGTTTCTTTCCATTTCCTACATACAGCACATCTTAGAGTCTTTTCATAAGCGTCACTCTTTTGTTAATGAGAGATATTGATGAGATTACTGTAATCCATTAGTCAACAAGCTCGTCCATTAGTCCGTGAGTCTGTGTGTCAGCTGCCATGTGCTCTGTTGGATCAATGCTCTTCTACGACCACTGACCTGGAAAAAGCTGAAAAAGCTTTGCATGCTCTGCTATCAATAGACAGTCTAATTAAGAGCAGCACCCTCGGAGTAAGCTCTGCTCAGCTAGCAGACACTTGCTAGGATTGTATGAAAATTCCCTCTCATTAAAGCCAAACCTGAAGCTTCTGCAGATTAACAGCAGAGCGCTCTGATTTTGGCCTCAGACTATATTATCATGAGAAGATATTATGATGTTTGTTGGCAAATATTAAAAAACAGTGATTGTTTTGTTATACTGACCTACAGTTATGAGACATCTCCATAATTCTCTGCATGAAATTTTAAGTCATGGATGTCCTTGCCTGTCAGAGCAGGGGGTTATTCTGGCCCTGAAGGAGGCCATCTGTTCAGCCTGGAGTGAAAAGTATTGGACCTCTTCTAGGTCAGGCTTGCACAATAATGAGACAGGATTGGGGTAGAACTCTTTAAAATCAGAGCTTTCCACTGGACCATGCATCATCTGCCAATTGCAACAATTAGAGAGAGAGCACATCCATGCAGACAGGACTCAAACCAATGGAACGGACGAGCAGCACAGCCTGTTTCTTCTCCACGAGTGGCACAACCAAGCAGGTCAAGCTATCACAGAGATACCGGGCCCCCTCTGCAGCCCTCTGCCCCATGTTTAATGGCGATCAGGTCTGGCTGGAGGAGCTGATTGGCCTTTCGTCTAACCAGTCGTCCCCCAGCAGCCCAGGAGGCAGCAGGAGCAGCAGGGAAGGCACCAGCAGCCTGTACAGCTGGAGCTCGGGAGTGACCTGCCTCCTGCACAGCTCGATCAAGAAACAGAGCCAGGAAGCTTTTCAAAGTCGACTCAGAGAGGAGAGGAGGTGGGGGGAGCTTGCAGCATGTCCTTCCAGAAGGCCTCATGACAGAGTTCATCCACAGGCAGAGCAGGGAGGAGGCAATAATCATAACACACTGCACGCATGGCCAGAGAGAGGTGGGCTGTGTCAGGGGAGGGGCTCATCCCGGACCCACACCAGCGCTAAAAGTGTAAAATTCCAGTGGCTGCTGGAGGAAAAGATTGAAGCCAAACTGAAGTTTTCACAGTTCTTGGATGAGGTGACATCCAACGTGTTTGACCCAAACAGCCTGCAGGCTTTTGGGAGGCCAGTCTCGCCCTCCAGCTCCACCACCACAAACCCAGATCAGACTGAAGAAAAGATCCAAGTGGTGACTCAGTGGAGCCCCAGGCTGTCCCGCTCAATGGCCCAGCAGCAGGGCTCTTTATTCGAGCAGAAGAAGCCCCAAAAAAAGCCGACTCCCCCTGACCTGACACAGAAAACGTATCTGGAGACGGACATTGACGCTGTGAGGGCCGATGACGAGCAGCAGGATCAGGAGATAAAGGCAGATACATCGGCACAGCTGGATCTAGACGAGAAAAACGTGATTCCACCTCCTCCGCAGTTCTGTCAAGGGTTTGAGATGAAGAGTCCCTTTCTGGAGTTTTATTGTGACTTCCCCAGATACCCCTACAGATCTGCCTCTCTGCCCAGGGGCATCAACATGGTGAGTGATGAAAGCTGTCCCAGTCTTTTATCAAAGCCAGGCCTCTGAACATATGTTATGATTGGATCAGTTTTTTTTTTTTCTCACAAAGTTTGAAGTGATGTCTGAATATATTAAGTCTTTGGGTGATTTGAGTGAGCTGTTCTTGATTTTTCAAGGGTCTTTCTGATGCACTATTAAGAGCGTGAAGAAGTGCAGGGGAAAAGGATGAAGATTTTTTTGTTGTGTAATGCAGTCTATGGGTTTTTGTTTTACTTAAGATTTTAACAGCAATTCACAGGAAATGCATGCAGCACTAAAGAAAATAGAAAACATGAAAGAACAGGGAATTATGCAATATTCATTGTCAGTATTAGCTTAATGATTATCCTACATTTTAGCATTTTTTAGACTAGCATTAACACATTTCTGGCCACTTGGGGGCAGCAAAAATAAGCTGTAAACACGACATTGACATAGCATCACTTTATGAAGTTATAGCAAACTTATTAGCAAACAGTTGCTTATTTACACATCCAGGAGACACAGAGCAACATTATTTTTCATTTGGAGTCATGTTTCTGGACAGCTGGCCCTTGTAAGTCTAATATTCACTCTTTATTTTTTAGCTCTGTCTGTGTTCTCTGCTAACTATCTGGCTGTTTAGGTGCTAAATGCTCCACCACAGTCCCCAGCTAGTGGCTAATTTTGTCTCTCTGCTGTTTGGTGCTGAACAGTGAGGTTTGTTTTTAGAGTTGTTTTTTTTTTTTTGTAATAACAGCTGTCTGCTGCATCCAAAAATGATACTGATGAGAGCAGTGAACAGAAACAGTACAGTTGTGGGCCAAAACGATGAGCAGGAAGATGCTAAAAAAGAGTAATTAGAATTCTTTTATAATTCTCTTTAGGTTTGTCAAGACAAGCAATTCCTTTCACATAAATAGTCATTTTTCTAATAATTAAGTTAATATTGTTATAGGTGTTCTAACAGTTTATTCGTTTTTGCTGGGATACAGAAAAAGTCTCAAAATACAGAAATTTCAAAGGTTAAAAAAAAAAAAAAAAGCTGATCCACACAGGCGTGCTACCACTCAGCTGATCCACAGGTTCAGATGGATGATGTGAGTCTGAGCAGGAGCGCTGCTTCATGCTGACCAGTGAACAGTTTTTATTTTTTCTTGGGTGTGCTCATTAGCATTCTGCCCATCAGCAGCTCCTCCACACAAACAATCTCAACTGAACAATGCAGTCATTTACTGAGTCGGCCCACTCACCAGCATTTATTGTCTGACATCCATTATTTACTCAGCTTGAGACGTAACCTTGCTAAAATGTCTGTGGATGCAGAAAACCTGTTTAAACAACTGTTTTCTGCAGGAATAGCAACTGGTGGTTTCCCCAGACTCACAGCATCAGTGTGCATGTAACAGGAGGAGAGGCTTGAAGGCTCAATTTGCAGTTACTGCATCAAAAGTGAGCGTATTTGCAATCACAGCATGACATTTTATCTCAGTGATAGTTAATACATTTGGCTGTGGCTAAAATTTACTGTATTTCAACTTCTAGAAATCATAAAATCATATTATTTTGCGTTCCCTGGACAACGTGAAGCATCTCCGAAGTACTGATTCCACTGTCAGAGTTTGATTTGCAGTCTGTCAACGTTTCCCCACAAACCCAAAACACACCTGACAAATCTCCGAAAATCGGAACCACTGCTATTAAATAATAAAGGAGAAGATCACATTGCCTTAATTTATTGTCTGATTAAAATTCAGCCTTTGCCGTCACCTTAGCAACTGCTTGAAAAAAGGTGGGTGGTGTGGGGGCTGCGAGGAAGGCATGTGAGCCTGTTGGTGTTCATCGCAGTGTAGTGTGTGTGTGTGTGTGTGTGTGTGTGTGTGTGTGTGTGTGTGTGTGTGTGTGTGTCTCTCTGCAAAGTTTCATCTCCTCACACAAGTCCTTGCAGTAACGAAACATTCTTCACAGGCACACGACCTTCATGCTGTGCACTCGCTGAAGACGCAAACTCAATTCGTGGAGCATCTCTCCGGCTTAAAAACGTATTTTCGTTGATATTCTAACCAGGTTTTGTTTCCCACTGACCCTGGAGATCAAATAATCTGTTCGCAACCGTCGCTTCCTTCATTAACTACACCAGTGAACACGCTCCATTTCCCGCCTTTTAGAACTACAGATGTTTAAACCTACTTCACCAAATCACGGACCATGATAACAGAGCAGCGCGGATGCCACACTCGATCGGGCCTGCACCCTAAACCTGAATGAAGATGAGGATTCTGTGAGAATATTCTCAAGGTGATGCATAATTCATTGCCTTCAGAAAAAGGGCCAGCAACAAACGTATTCTCCCTAACAGCCTGAGACTTGAGATGTAAGATTCAACAGATTGAACCACCTGTTCCCCCTCACCTTCCCCCCATCTCCCCTTTCTTTCTCGGTCTCTCTCCACATCTCCCCCTTTACTCTCTCTCTCTCTCTCCCTCTCTCTCTTCCTCTGTCTTTGCTCCCTCTCTCCGATTCAGCACCTCGACAGGGATATTGAGTTGCTGCCAGTATCCCTCATGGGGGGGGGCTTGCCATGTATCTGCAGTCTGGCTGCAATGGAGGTTTCCGCTCTCCCTCCACACTCCCTCCTTCTTCTTTCCTCTCACCCCCCCCCCCCCATCTCACCCTCTCCTCTCACACTCTTGGTATGATATGATTGTTCTCTTCTCACCTCATGTAAGCGTAGATGTGGACAGCCGAGTGCAGTCTGATGAGTGTTGCATGGGCTTGCTCGCGAGCGGGAGTGGAGGGGGAGAGGAGGGAGAGGAGGGGGGAACGAGCGAATGAGGGAGCAGGGAAGAGAGAGGGGAGCAGAAACATAAACAAAAACAGAGGGAAACAGAGAGCGTGCCTGCTGAATATGTATGTTTCATTTCTTTTTGGGGATGTGTGTTGCGGCGATGCTCTACTTGGCAGCTCCCGGGCCAGTTTGATGAGTCCCCTCCACTAACACACTGTTGTTATTGTCCTTTAGGTGCCTGATGAAGAGATGAACAGCATAGACACTATCAGGTAAGCTCCCCCCCCCTTCTCTCTTTCTCACTCCATCTCTCTCCCTCTCTTCTTTCTGCACATATCTTTCAGCGCTCCATCATCACGCCCCCGCGTTCTCCCTGTCTTCTTCCTTTAAGCTCCTTCCCTCCCACTCTTCCTCTCCGTCTTTCTACTCTTGCACAGTCTCTCTCCCTCACTCCCTCTGTCTTCCCTCCTGGCTCAACTGCTGCTGCTGCTGCTGCTACTACTGCTACTGCTGTTGCTGTTGGAGTGGCGTGGTGGTGTTGGAGGAGGTGGCGGCGGTGGCGGCGGTGGTGGTGGTGGTGGTTGGGTGGTGTGCATGTGTTTGGGGTTTCTCTGAGCTTTAAGGGAGAGCTGGGTAAGCCAATCCAGATAGCATATAGAAGAGGGGTTTTCTCCGCTCCCCCGGCGAGGCTCAGGCAGCAGGATTTTATCTCTCGATCCCAGGATGAAGCTCTGCGTGAGCGGAAGGTACTGCTTCACTGTTTGCGTCTTTGATTTGGATTACAAAAGCTGGCTTGATTGTGGCTATGCCTCTGTGTGTGAATGTGCGTGTATGTGCTCATCTGTATGTGATGTGGCTGCACTCACACTGTCAGTTCGTGCTCTCTGTGTATTGATGCAGTGCTGTTGGGAATGATCTGCTTTTCTGATAGTTTGTCAAAGATAAAAGGGTTTTTTTTTTTTTTTTTGGTTGTATGCAGGAAATCTCTTGGCTTGAAATTCACTGCAGTGTATGTGGCGTTACTGTAAAAGCTTTTTCTCTGAGGGATCAATCAAAAGGGATTCTTAATTAGTCTTGATTATATTATGGTTGTAAATATGTCCATCTATGACTCTTATACATATGCTTCTACATGGTTTGGGACCGTCACCTGTCGGAATGCACCTATAGCAATAATGAATTGCTCTGCATGATAGCGCTGTTTTACCAATATGAATAACTGAGCAAGAGCAGCTCTGATTAGTGATTTTTTTGTATGTAAATGAGTAAATGAAATGACAGTCTGAAATATTCACATAAAACCAAGGTAATAACTGAACGAATGCTTTCACATGCCTGCATAAACAGATTTTAATGAGCTCATTACAAAATTGCAAGTGCTCACCCACTTTTCTGATTAAAGTTGCATTACACGGGAATTAAAGCAGCAAGGCAAACATGACGAGATGCAGGATAGGGCTGTTTGCAGTTTCTCCCTGCTCTCGCTATTCTTTTTTACCTCATTGTCCTACAGTAGACACGTTTTAATTAATACTACTTACTAATGAACCATTATTAATCTGGCACAGATGGAAATAGATCCCGAGCTTTCCCTTTTGTGTTCGATTACTGATGGTATTATTACGATTTCAGGCAGATTACAGTTTAAAAGCCATTTAACCAGGCGATGAGGGGTAATTAATCCGACGGGGTGTTTCTCCAATATGAGGCATCACTTGTCCTCACCTCTGTGTCACAGCTTTAATTGAATTATAGCAGCTCTGCCGAGATAAGAGGGGGTAGTCCTGCGCCTTTTCCCCCTCGCTCTGTGCTAAATAGGAAACAAGGTCACCTGTGGCCTCTGAAGAGCTGTGACGAGGTTAAACAGGAAGCTGGATCTACCTGAGAGTCTGACCTTACCTTTCTACATCCCACCCACCCCCACCTCCACCCTACACCTCATCTTCAAGACGCCTTCCAGTCTAAATGATGAAATGTCCTGAAATCACTCCTCTCTCTCTCTCTCTCTTTCTCTCATTTCTCACACACACACACACACACACACACACACACACACACACACACACACTCTCTTTCTCTCTCTCTCTCTCTCTCTCTCTCTCTCTCTCTCTCCCTCTCTCTCGTTTCTCACACACACACACACACACACACACACACACACTCTTTCTCTCTCTCTGTCTCTCTCTCTTTCGCAAAGTCTGTCCCTCGTTTGGCCGGGCTCCTGCATTGGGGGCCCTGTAGCAGAGATAGATTTGTAAATTTTACATGTAAACTCATCAGAGCATCGGAGCTTCACTGCAGAGCAGAGCAGAGCAGACTTCGGTTGGACAATCACATTTAAAGTTTTTAAGAGTTTTTCTTATTAAAGTAACTGTCAAATGTTTCTGCTCTTCAGTGTTTTGAGATTGACACCACTTGGAAAAAAAAGAATAAAAAAAGAAAAAGAGAGCTGCTCATCTGGGATAATTGGCAGCCCAAAACTGAACTATTATTCTGCTGCTCTGTGAAACAGGGATGATGTAATGTCGTCCTTCAGTGACAAAACAAACCAACAAAAGTTTAACATTGACTGAAGAGGTTAAGGTGAAGCTGTTTTGTTTTTCCTTCAATTTGCATTTTGAGAATCATCAAACATGTTGCGATTGGATGTATTTTCAGAATAAGTGTTTTATAAAATATCAACAATACTAAATTTTAGCACATACTGTATATTTTTTCTTTTTCTTCTGTAATACCCAATTTAATTAATGAAGCAATTTCATGACAGTAAAGTATACATACACAGAAAAACAATGCCTAAGATGTGAACGTCAGGTGCTTAATGTCATTGTAGTTTACTTTGGAAACCAGTACATATTTTACAAAAGATTCAAATTTCTGAAAGTAATCTTAGTTCATAATAAAGGATGCAACACAAAAATGGTAGAAATGAAATTTAACATGACTATTGTTCATTTTTTTTGAGTTTAGAAATACTGAATGAGTCGGTCTAAAGTGCATCTTTTAATAGTGATTGTTGTGACAAATGAAAGGAAAAAGCTACATTAAGTGTCTGTGCGGTGCTGGGCCACCGTGCGCAGACTCAGTGCTCACTGACATAAATCTCTGAAGCTCAACTGGAGAGATGAACAGCATTTGGTGTTTTAATGATGGAGGAGTCTAACACATCATTTCAAAATCTCCTAGGTGTTCAGTTGGGTTGAGATCTGGCGACTGTGAAGGCATCAATGTATGATTCACATCTTTTTCATTGTCATTAAACCACTCAGTGACCCTTTGCCCCTTTGTTTGAAGGCATCTGAGTTTGTCATGTTTCTCCATTCATTTATTATTCGTTTTTGCTTTGAAGGAATATTTTGGGAACTACACTTGGTCACTTACTTGTTGAGAGTTGGGTAAGACAGTCGATACTGGTCTCATGTCTGTTAATTATGAAGCTGCAGCCAGGAGATGGGTAGCTTAGCTTAGCAATAACGACTGCAGATGGGAAAACAGCTAGTTTCACATGACAGTATTCTTTCTAGGTAGTATGACGTAATTTAGAGAAATGTAGCCTATATTTTGTCTTTCTATTATCTGTTAGTGTTGTTATTGATTAAGACAGCTAAAATCTCCAAGAATGAGTGAGAAGCAATAGCAAGGAAAACTGACAGCAGCCATCTTAAGTTGTCCGATCACGTGAACGGCAACATGGCAATCTTTCCTGTCTCTATCAACCGTTACATATCATATGAACGCTGAATTACACAAGTTTTTTCTTTTTACTTTTCTCCCAACTGCTATTTTTCTTATTAATAAGAAAAAATCATCTTTATTGTACACAGATGTGGAAATTTGTCTTTGGCTTCACAGGCTGGTTAAAACACATCACTGTAACTCACAAACAATAAATATTTTACTAAATTAGCACGACATCCACATTACAGCAGTAACAGACTTGATTCCAGTGTGAATGATGCTTACGTGTTCGACAAAGATATTGCATTTTGGTAGAAAGGATTCTCTGTTGATAGACCATCAGAAATGTTAAACACTTCAGCCATTTTTTTGTCCCTGATGAATTAGGTGTTCACTGAATCACTTTTATTTTAGATGAAGTGGTGATAGAGAAGAGCAATAGCAGACGTATTTGAGCGAAAGTGGTGTGGGAGAGAGGCTGGTCTGAAGAGGCTAGAGGTTAGTTTTGATCTGCCTAAGTGGACAGAGTTGGTCTAACAGACTAATGCTCTCCTCTGTCCTCTGTGGTTTGAACAGCCTCTCTCTCCCACTCTGTCTGTAGGTCTCCTGAAGCACCGACAGCTCCTCTGGGGGTCATTAAGTGTATCTTATCATCTCAACCCCATTATTCCTCCTCCCCTTTGCCCTCTTCAGCACAAGCGATCAGATTGTACAGGTCAGCTTTATTCCTCGTGATGATGAAGCAGTCGACCATGTAAATGCCTAAAAGGCTTCACTGCATAACTCAATTTTTTGGCAGTTTGACTCGAGTTGAATATTTACATATTAATCTACAGTATGTGTTGAGTCAATTACCGTCCTGATATAAGGGCACATGACACTGTTTTAATGAAATTTAAAGTGAGACTATAACTTTTGCTGAACAGCAGCCACTGAGACAAGTCACAGTAATAATAATACTAAATGCTTAATTACTGTTTTAGCATATAGCTAAAATGCTAAACATGTTCAACAGTAGCACAAGTGGAGAAGGGTCTTAAAGTCAGCGAAGTGACTGTATCATGCTGTATAGTTTGTGTTATAGAATAACATTCACTTCAGCTTTGTTAACATTAGCTAACATTAATCACGATAAGCTAAAGGTCATTCCAGACCAAATGAGGCTGTATCAACAAAACCCCTGAATGTATTGAACTGAGAGACGGTTATTTTTTTGCTTTTCGATTCAACCTTTTCCTTGTAAGAGGAAGAGTGTGTCTTTCAAAAGTTACATAGTTACATACTTTACAGTTTAAACCGGACATTTTATATCAAACAGCAGCAGCAGGGATGTAAGGGGCAGATTACCAATCTTTTGACATTTTGGGGTATATGCCTCTCACGCTACAGCCAGGTGATCGTTTGCGTAGCTTAGCATAAAGACTGAAAACAGTGGGAAACTGATAGCTTCGTTCAGTTCAAAGGTAAAATAGTTCACCTACCTGAACATCTAAGGCTCAACATGTTATCTTGTTTGTTCGTACAGTTGCAGTTTCATTGGGGTTATGTGTCGTAAAACTGCAACTTCACATGTCTACACTTTGGAAACATCATTAAACAAAAGTCGTTTAATGAAACAGCTATTACTATAGTAATAGCTTTCTCGCCTTGAGTTAAATGAAAAGATATATAGACTCATTGTCAGTGTGCAAGAGAGTATGAGTTTTTCATTTTTACACTTCTCAAACAAACAAGATTTAACATTTTGACTGGTGAACGTTAGAGGTGCTGGTAGGTGGATTTTGTTACCTACAGACAGAGACAGGCATGTGTTAAATGGGAATGTCGTCTCCTTTAATTCTTTGCAGGAAGGTGAACAGTTTAAGTGTATTTCCCAAAATACTCAACTATTGCTTTAAACCTCCATTTAATCCAGACATAAACCTTTTAAATGTAAATGACAGTGACCTTCCTAATGAGCGGTATCAAACTGTAACGGAGATTTAAAGGAAATCAAACATGTAAATGAATGCCTCCTAACAGATTTCTGTTGCTTGTTTGCCTGTGATGATCCCAAGATGGAGGTCACAGATTACATATTCTTTTTTTATATGCCACTACATTAATGGCAGTGCTGGAAAGCTGTTAGGGCTATATTGCCTTCTATATTCTCTCAGTATAGTCTCTTTATTTGTAAGCGCTCCATTCATGCATCCCTGCGTTGAGGCTTTTTAGGCTGCCTCTTGAGAGTCATGGGTGGACCAGTAAGTACAGCTGAGCCGCCTGCTATATGTGTATAAGAGCATAAGGCAAATGCTTATGGAGTGCACACACGCACACGCACACACATGCACACACACACACTCACTACCCTGCCAACTGTGGACTGTGCCAACCAAGTGTGTGTCTTCTAGTCATTTTGAAAAACAAAAAAGAAATACAAAACTTTTATTTAAGGACTTCTTTCATAACATAACTTCAAAACTGCTTATGTAATTTTCTTTTAAAAATGTTCTACCTAGCAAAGAGTGGACCTCGTACAAAGGCTTTCTTGATGTAATTGAAAAATGGATCATTTAACTATATTATTCTTACCATTTTAACATGTTTCTTTGTCCAATATTCATATAGTGTTACACTCTATTAGCACTATAATGTATGTAAACTAATATTGCTGATGTAGTGTTGTACCCTATCAGCATGAGATGAGATTGGCCAAAAGGCACGTCTCAAAAAACTATTAAAGTATGTTATCAAAAGCTATCTATGGTGTATGCAGTGTATATTAGCCTTTGTTAATGCAGTAGGCTTAAAGAATACTGACTACTTCAGTACCACTGTTTTATTATAGATGAAAAAATCTTACAGCATTTTTAAAAAGTGTCTCAACTTCATATTTCAATAAAACCTGAGCTGCTCGCGGTTCTACCCATAACCCACTGCTTCCATCTGTCCGGAGGGTCGGGGACAGACAGAAGCAGTCGGTTGAGGGTTGGGGACACTGCAGCAGGATTGGTTTAAGAATAAAGGATCGAACCAACATCCTCAGAACTTCCTCTAACTTACCGAGTTATTTGGTCAGAGTACTGAGGTTTTTCATCTGGGTGTTGGACTTGAAAATTCAGCAAAGATTGAACCCGTGATCTTAAGACTTCAGAGCAATCTTCCAACACCTTGAGCCATTTAGTCTTGAGGTTTCTGAGCTGTATTTCTTAGAACATTTGAGTCTCCGGGTGTTGGACTTTGAAAATTCAGTGAACCTAATAAGGATCGAACCCACGTCCTCAAAACTTCCAAGCATTCCCATAACACCCTGAGCTAGTTATAAAAAGACACTTGACCAACATTTGTCAGAACCTTTGACAGATATCTTAAGTTACTTTAAGAGTTAGACTTCAAAATTCACAGTGCAGTGCCTGGAGATTGAACCCAAGACTTCAAAACCTGGTGGTCCTCCAACACCATGAGCTTTTTGACCGGACACTCTTGAGCTTCATTTCTTGAAGCATTTCTCTTTGAAAACTGGAAAATTTAGTGAGCACTGCAATGATCAAACCCTTGACATGAAAACTTCTCAGCAGTGTTTCTTAGATCTTTTGTGTCCTTCCTTTTGAAGGCTCACATCAGTCTTTTCGTCTTCACGTTGCCCGTTGGACTTCAGAATCCACTAAATGGAAAAGCAACAGGAAGTAACAGGACCACTCAGAAGTTTTGAGGTTGTGGGTTTGATCCTCAAGCAACATGTTGTACTTTGAAAACCCACATGCATAGGGATTCTCAAAGGCTATGAGAAAAACAGTCCAAAGTGAGGATCGAAAAGTGCTCTGAGAGAAGCGCCCAGCATGGATTGGACTTTGTGGTGTGGCGGGTTTGTTCGTGACCGTGAGGCGCCAGTGGTGCAATGTCTGGTTCAGATCCTACCCATTGTTGGTACCTGGACTATCAGAATCAATCCCGCAGCCGAAGGTGAGGGAGCGGGCTTGGGCCCATCTTCCAGAGAGACAGAAACAGGAGACTGTTTAAGGAGACTAGTTCCTTCAGTGTGCAGTCTATTAGATAGCAGCCCTGTAGTCTGAAAACCTGCCTGGGGCTGCGAGCCATTCGCACTGTGCAGGAGCATGAAGAAATGACGTGTGAATGGGTCGTTAAAATCTTTGCTCCAGCCTCCAGAGGCAGTGCTGAGTATGAACTTTAACACTCAAACACCTGCAGGTCCCCTCTTGGCTAAAATGAAAATAAATTCAAAATAGAGCTTTAGACATAATTATAGCATGAGTTACAGCGTATAAACAACAGTGGACCACCAAAATGTCCCCTGTTGGCTCATCAGATCACTGTCAATGAGTGTGTAACTGGGTGGTCCACTGTTGGATAGGTAGACTGACACACACACACACACACACACAGATACATGGAAACACAGAGCAGTACACTGCAGGCTGGCAGATTTGCAGAGGTTGTTCCTTTGTTGTGTGTAATCACTACCTGTCCATTCAAGCTCCACTCGTAAATAATATGTGATGGTGGGCTGTGTGTGCTGTGCGTGTCCGTGTGTGAATATGTGTGTGTGTGTTTGTGTCTGTTTTATTTTTAATGAGCTGAACCATTTTTAAAACCGTCCCAACTCGTTTTTTGGTCATGGCTGAAAAATGGCAAAACACGGGCCTTATTTTTGTGCTCAAATGAGACAAATGCCACACCATTTAGTAAACTGTTTTATTTAGAAAATTACTGTTTAGCCAACACGTTTGAAACAAGTTTGTGAATAAAGTAACAGAGTAATTAGCAGAAACTTCAAACTTTTGAGTCTCAAACTTAGTGAGAGGTTTCAGCGTAAGTGTTTGGATTCTGGGTCTGAGGTCTCAGTAGCTTTCCTAGGACAGCTCTCAGTAGGATTCATTGGCACCGTAACATGATTTTCTTGTCTGGAGGGTGATGCTGTTTATGTAGAACAGCATGTGCTTAGTGTGTGTGTGTGTGTGTGTGTGTGTGTGTGTGTGTGTGTGTGTCAGTGCTCTTTATGGCTCAAAGGCTTTTCTTGCCTCTCCCGGCCTCCAAACTTGTATTTACTGCATAATTTGTCAAAAAACGCTTTCAGAAAAAAAGTTTTAGTGACAATATTTTAAATTATTTTGTGTTTATGTTGGCATATGAAATACAAACACTTTGCAGTTACACCAATTTTTTTCTTGCAGTAGCAAACACAACTTTTGGGACATTTTTATTTTATTGTTTATTCGTATAGGGACAAGTACAGAGCATGAACCAATGCCACATAACACACAAATTATAGCCTAGGCAAATTTGCAAAGCCTAACCCAGGTCAAAAACAGTTCAAATTTATCTGTTGATCCAAAATATCTGAAAATCTGTAGTAAACCCAAACCTGCTGATGAATGTAGCTCATTGTGAGGCCTCTGTGTTGCCACGGTGAACTTGAGGTTGTCAAACACATGCAGGCACACATTCCTGCTGACATTTAACATGGACATATAACATGAACATTGCTAAGTTTACTGTTTAACTCATGCACAGAAAGCTTTGTAAAGTTTTATAATTGTATCTCGTTAACTACTGTGCAGTGTTTTATCGTCTGACAAACCTTAAAGGGAGAGTTTTACAGTGTGGGGAATGGGCTTATTCGCCTTCTTTCCATGAGATAAATGGGGAGATCAATACCACTGTCCTGTCTGTAAGCTAAATGTGAAGCTACATCCATCAGCTTGTTAGCTTAGTTTAGCATAAAGACTGGAAATAGCTGGTCTGGCTCTGTCCCAATGGTAAAATGTCTGTAATGTAAAGGAAGTTTTTCTTGCCCGGCCAAGAAATAGTCCAACTCATCACCCCTCATAAAATCATAATTTGTTTTAAATACACTTAAAATATATATAACATGTTAATGAGCGTCAGAGGTGCTGGTAGATGGATATGGTAACTTGGTGGTATGGTGGCTTGATGTACCTTCATATTTAACAGACAGACATGAAATTTTCTTATCCAAAAGCAAATGAGCATATTTTAGTTTTTAACTTTTCCATGTATAAACCCCATGTACGTATATTCATTCCTCTGGGATTACTTTTGGTGCCTGTAGCAACGGTCCTGTTTTCTACGTCTAAATGTCTGCTGTTGACTTGACCTGGTGTCAGTGTTGGACTCCACCTCTTTGGGGTTCAGTATAAGAAGATAGAAATGTGTATATTTTTGTGTTTGAATTTGGAGCTCAGCTAGACTCCATCACCTTTTCCGCTCAGCCTAAAATCCTCTCGGGATGGTTGTCGTGATTACACACTCCCCTGTACAGAGTGCCATCAGCAGCACATGAAATCCGTTCAGCGGGTCATTATCCCCGGCTGCTGCTAATGATGTTGGTAGTTGGTGTGTAACTACTTAGGTGTAGGCTCCCGAGTTAATCAATGCTGGACAGAGAAACAGACACAAACCCACAAGCACTCACAGAATAGTAGCCTAATTTGAGAGATTTTTTTTTTTTCCTTCCCTATGAGGCGGTTGAGTCATACTGTACATGTCATCGGGCCGAGTGACTGTTGCAGGTTAGCTGCCTTGTTAATCTGAAGGCATACGGGGTAGAAAGAGCATCTTCTTCCCTTTCTATCTCTGCTGCTGCTGCTGCTGCTGCTGGATGAGTCAGCCACTCGGGTTCCCCCGCTCTAACGCGGTCTGGGCCTGTGATAAGGGCTTTTCCTGAGAGCCAATCTATCTGCAAGGTAGATGCGATCAGGGAGGCAGAAAGGGAGAAGCAGATAGACAGAAGAGGCAGGGGAAAGGAGAGGAACGAGAAAGAGAAATGAAGATTGTCAGTAGAGACTTCACACCCACTCTCTTTGCTTTTCCTCTCTAATTTGGCGACGGCTTCTCCCTCTTTCCTGTCTTTGGCTAAATTGCAACTACCCTGGCAAGCAATCTCTGCTTTTCCCCTCTTCCCCATTCCCCAACTTTAATGTCCTCCCCCTCCTCTACCACCCCCCCCCTTCCTCTCCTTTTCAGTGCTCTGAGTTCCTCTCAAATGTCAGTGTGGCACGAGTGGGTGGCAGGCAGCGCCATCTGAACGAGCCCCGTCTATGGTTTTGCTGCAGTGTGAGGATTGGCTAAAGGAAGAAGAGTGAGTGAATGAGCGAGGGAGTGCATGTGGTTGGCGGCTTGACAGCGGACACCTGACGTGTTCTGAGATGGGCCGCTAACAGCTGTCCTTATTTTGACTTTTACGGTAGATAGTGTTGATTTATTACATTCAAGGGAGAAGGGGATTGAATGGGCAGAGCTGATGCCGCAGCAAAAACACACACATATACACAAAAAGACACAGAGACATGCAGGTACGCACTCTAGCGAAAGCACATGGACATAAAGACACACACAAGTACGCACCTACATGTGTAAACACACTTCTTTTTTTTCTTTTTTTTACATGTCCACAAACCAAAAAGCCTCATACACACACACAATACACATCTTCACACCCATCAAATCTTGCGCACACACATACATACACACATATCCAAAGCCGGTGTGCTATGACTCAGAGGGAAGCAGCTGGAGTGAAGGCTCCAGTGGCGGTGGTGAGCTGTCACCATCTGGAGGAGTGCATGTCTCTCTGCCTCCACAGCCAGCAGAATAAATCACCTCCCAACAACTGGGTGTCAGTGGATCAACATGTTTCTCTATGTCGTCTGTTTTCTTTGTACTTTTTACACATGTATGCACATGTGTATGTACTGTATCTACGGCTGGAACGTCCCGAACGTGAAGCTGTCCTCGGCTGCTGCAGTCACATCCTCAGTCTGGTGTTTTCTTTCTGAGTGGACATGTCCACGGTGCTCGGATCAGAGATGCTTTGATCAGGCTTTGACGCCCCGTCTCATCTAATAACCTGGACCATTTGTCTGTGGGCTGACGGCTGCACCTGTCCTGCAGACGCCATCGAGATGCAGGGTACTGGGGGGCTGGGGGGGGTGAAGATGTTAGCTCTGCAAACAGGGTTAAGTCTGATACATTTATTTTCTTTTAAAGGCCCTAAAAATCGATATTCCCAATCTTTAATGCGAGTTCTACATGGAATGAAAATTTTCTGCTACATTTGGAACAGTTTTTGTTTTCTCTGTGCTCTTCTCACTGGTTTGAAGTGGCACCAGTTAGAAATGTAGCAATATTTAAATCAGTATGGGATGACAGTTGTGTGGTTGTTTGTTTTTGTTGCCAGACCACTGTCAAAATCTGATCAAACCACACCTAAACGGTTGTGTAGATGCAGATTAGCTGAGTCTTGGAGTGTTTGACTATTTATGTTTGATTGTTCCTTATTTAGTCATGAATATTTAATATTATAGTGAAATACTTCTGATTTGAAAGCAAGTTTTCGGGGCTTTGATACCTAATAGTTTCCCCAAATGTTGAATACATGAAGTGGGAAACCTAGATTTAAGGAATAAGTATGGAATAAGTTGAAAGGATGTAGGCTATAGAATATACTGTATATTGTCTCTCCCCCAATGGATTTGTCTTCATGTGATTGTTGAGCGCTGCTGCATAACGGAAAGAAACTCTTGCTGTTTAAGTCTGAAGGACTGGGACCAAAGCTTGACATTTACCACTGATGTCTTACGCAATTTCATTTTCACTTCCGCTGTATCTTTGCAGGAAAAAGCACGGTGGGACATAATGAGGAAGAAAGCATTAAAAAAAACAGTCAAATTAGCCCAAAAATTACATCAGCAATTGTTCTAAGTGTTTAATTGTACATTTTCACCTTTTGAGAGCTCCTAACCTTGAAAATGGAGTGGAGTTTAATGCTGTTTCAGCTTTTCTTTTCCTGCCAAGGACAAAGCTGTGGGGAATTTTGCCATTAAAGGGACTGTCATTGCCAAAATATTGGCAGCATCAGTCCAGGATTTTTAACATCGACTTTGTCCTTCACACTGGATCCCTGGTTGAACCGTAGTTACTAATTGCCAACTTGTCTGTTTGCTTTGTTTGGCAGGGTCAACACAGGTAGAACACTCAGTAACTCTGCAGGCCAGACTTAGCTGGTCTCCTTTGGGAAACTAACACACATGCCGGCTCCCTGTGGTCAACCCCTATAAACACATGAGAGGGAAGGAACACAGACAAACCATGAAAAAGATATACATTGGCAAAACCGCCTTAAAAGTCCCCCGAAATGGCGGCAAACATCCAAAAAAGAGGTAAGAGTGAATCTCTCAGACGCCATCTTTCCATCCGTCCTCGTTTTTATCTGTTTGTCCGTTCACCCGCCCACGAGGTGTTTCCTCTCGCCGTCCAGTGGTGCTAAAGCGGCCTCATCCCGCCTCTCTCCGAGCCCAGGAGTCATGCTGCCTCGTCATCTCATCTCACCAGAATGAAAGCACTCATTACGTCTGACTCAGCTCCTGCTCACAGAGGAGGTCACTAATGGGGATTTTTCATCCATGGAGCTACTTCACGTAAACTCATCCTCTATCAAACAACAAACACCTGTATTCCCTTGCTAATGCCTGCCAATCAAAGAGAAGCAGGAGGTGAGGAGGTGGGGGCTTCTGGGTAATGCAGCACTAAAATGCCATCCAGTCAGTTGAGGCATTCATTGAATCACCCTGTAGGCAGGTATTTCTTACTCACTTGCAGATCCTGCAGTTCTCTCTGTTAACTGTGGTAAACAACCGTCCAGGTCCAGTGTGAAATTATAATTTCTGATTTCACTGGTACCAGGAAAAGCACTTTTTCAAACATGTCAAATATCCATCCATCCATCCATCCATCCATTATCTATACGGCTTATCCTTGTAGGGTCACATGGGGGGGCTGGAGCCAATCCCAGCTGACATTGGGCGAGGGCGGGATACACCCCGGACAGGTCGCCAGTCGATCACAGGGCTGACATATAGAGACAAACAACCACGCACACATCATTGTTCAAATATGACTTATAATTATCTCATTTTGAAAAGAAACCTCTTGTAGTTGCACAAATGCTGAATGTTTCCTCTCATTAGCAAAGGTGGAAGTACCTTACACCAAGTCCTCAAAAAAAAGTTGCATTGGTAGCTTTTAACAATTGAACACTGATGTAGTTGCAGTGAACATCTACACAATCAACAAAGAGACTATGAATCTCTGAACTGCCCTGATCAAAGACATTTGAATCAGCGAAGTGATTCTTAATTTCAACCGAATGTTGTCATACTGCCACGAAACCTCTTAGAGGAGGAGGAAGGTGGTGCCTCTAAAGCCTCTGACATTTAAGCCAAATCTTGTGGGTCACTGCCCGTCTCCTAACAAAAGTCAATTTTTAGTTTCTGTAAACAATGAAGGCCATCTTTCACAAACTTTAACCAAGTAAAAATTAGTTGCCCAAACTTAATCATACATTCTATTCCGAGTCATTTTCAGAAAACAAATGGCCTAATTTCTCTTCTTGCAGGAGGGACTTGTTGCCAAAACTGGTGTTTTCGTCTCTGCCCGTATCAACCAGTGAGATTTTTGCCTCTGGAGTAGATCTGTTTCTGAGAAAAGAATCTTTCTGCGGCACATATTTGCTGCATTTCCATGTGAATCCATTAACATTAGTATTTGTTATTCATCACACACCTGAAGGTGTTACCAGACAGTACCTACATGACTTAGAGACCTACAGAGAAAACAAAAGAAAAGCAATATATGTTACTGTCAAACACATTACATACCATCGGGTATCGTGTGTGTTTGGCATATGAGAAATACCGTAACTGTTTTATTTGTGTGACTGTCTGAAATTAATAATCCAGCTAAAGACAAAAAGTTTGACTAAAATGGCCAGACTCTGGAGAAACAGCTAGACTCATAATTTGTAGTCTAACCAACCATAGTGCTGTATAAAGTGTGGACTGACCCCATATTAATGAGATGGAAACTGGATGATATCTCCACTTAGGGACCTGAAAAACACACTGAAACCAACCAGCCCCTGTTTTGTTTTTTGTTTTTTCTCTCTTTCTCAGCCCCCACCCTCTGCATCTATAATCGTGTTAAAAGAGAGAAAAAGAGACTAAAAGAGGAAGTGAAAAGAGCAACGTGACCACATCTCCATCCACTCTCTGCTATCTGTTATCCGGCTGCAGATAGAGTCATTACCCTCCTTCCTCCATCTGTCCGTCAATACAGGGTCCATTAAGCCCAGCCGTGCACACTCGGATCCATCACGGCAACAGACATTTCCTCTTTTCCCACTCACACTTGCCCTTTTATTAGATTGAAGCCCAGGTAACGCACGTACTCTAAAAATAGTCATCATTGTGCTGTCTCACTGAATTACATGTGGGGGTTATCGCTGTTCGGTAAATCCGAACCTTCACAGTCTATTCGTATGATGTATTAGAGTTCATTGGCTCATATTTCATCACAGATTACGCCATCCATTTTTTTTTTCTGCGGGTCCAATCTCACTGATGATTGGGTTTCTGTGATGTGCTGCAGAGCTTTAATACTGGAGAAAAAAAGATCTGATGCTCAAAGATCTAATGACTCAAAAAGCTCTGTACCCTTGCCTGGATTCTTAATTAGACATCTCTGTTTTGGCCTCATGTTTTCTACATACAACGCACTTTTACACACAATGTTATCACCCTCTCATGATGTTCTCATCTCCGCTGCATGGCCATTCAGGGGTGCATTAAAAAGATATGTAGACCCTGATAAGTTCATTTAGATAAGGATATGCCCAGGTTATGAAGTTGTTTCCCCCACTGCGTGCCCTTAACACAATCATCTCCTGTGTGTGTGTGTGTGTGTTTGTGTTCACTTGTGTGTGTGCAGCTCATTGCTGGAGCAGAAGGAGGACTTACGGAAGAGGCTTTCCTACACGACTCACAAGCTGGAGCTGCTGCAGAGCGAGTTCGACTCCACGCGGCAGTACCTGGAAACGGAGCTGCGCCGAGCACAGGAGGAGCTGGACAAGTTTACTGATAAACTGCGCAGGTTGGCCTACATACTGAACAACACTGATGATCAGTGGTGGAAGAAGTCCTTAGATCCGTCACTTATATAAATATACCAAAACCACAAAGTAAAAATACTCACTGTACAGAGAAGTTGTCCCTGTGACTGACACCATATAAAAATAGTATTATTAGATTGTTAATATTGATACATCAGAGCCAGTTTGAACTACTTTATACTCTGAACCACAGGTAGTTTAATTCAGATCTGGGGGGTCAAGCTCCTACCAAATGATTGATGATTAATGGGGTTTAAAGAGGACAAATCTGTACTCGTGTTTTGGACTTTTCTTACATCTTTTCTTTACCTCCTTGAGCCTTGAACATTTATTTAAATGAAAGAACCTGAGAAAGTTCAGAGAAGCTGGTGGAGCTGCTAACAACAGATAGACATCTGAAAGGTGACAAAGGGGGTCCAAACTGGACTGGATTGCCTTTTTGTAGGGTCCCAAAAGGCAAGGTTTTTTATTTAAACTCTTAATCTGAAATGTAAAAAAACTAACTCTAGCTGACAAATAAATGTAGTGGTTAAAGTATTTCCACCAATGCTCAGGATATACAGTGTTATATTAGTTAAAGGTGAGAGGTTTAAGAAATTGCGTTGTTTGAAGATTTAGGCCAGTGAACAGCAGCTTTAAAACTGAGGAATGATGAAATTTACGGTGGAGGATTTAGGAGGAGACAGTGTGTAATTCAATTCTTTTTGCTAATGAGGACCGGCTGACTTTTTTACATGGTTTGAGATTTACTACTTCTCATAAAGTGCAAGGCATAGTGATAAACTGCATCAAGTTGTTTTAAAGTATATTGGGTAATGTGTCATTACAGGATATCAAGCACAGACAAACTGGTTTTCCTGCCATCTAAAGAGCGACATGTAATACAAACAAACCAAGAGACACATGTTGTCTCTGATAACCTCATAATTAGTTCTAGATTATGACATTATGTCCAGGAAATGTCCTTGTAAATGATCAGAAAATCGAGGATAAGACATTGAAAATCAACACATTTTGCATTAAAATGAGTGTTATAAGTCTGTGTTGACAAAACAAACATAAACTTAAACTTATGTAAGTATGCAAACTTTCACAATAAAAGGCAAGACGTGGAGAGAAGTCAGAACCAAGAGTCTAGCATGCTAACATTTTCTAATTAGCGTTAAAAAGAAAGTGCAGCTGAGACTGATGGGAATGTGATTTAGTTTTAAGGGTATTTGATCATAAATTAAAGTATTGGACAAATTGAAATTTTGACCTGATGGCTCTAGAGTAAAAATGAAAAAACGAAAATTACAATCCTTTCAATCCTCTGGGGTCTATGAATATGTTTACCTAGCTCAACCATTCAACAGTTGTTAAGACGTTTCTCTCAAAACTACAAACTGGACTCTATTTGATGGCGCTATAAGAAAAGTCAGGGGATCATCCGAGTCATTAGGATACACTGTCTGGGAACGATGGATATCTGTACAAAACTTCATGGAGGTCCCTGTCAGAGAGAGTGAGTGATTCCTATTATATGAAAATGTTGCCCAAAATTTTGTCCTGTGCAGAATGTCTCTGCCTCCTGTTTCACTTATAATAGAAAAAACATTTACTAAATCATCAGCACCAGTAGAGTGAGGTCAGCGAGGTGTGAGAAATTACTCTCACAAGTGCTATAAGGTGCACGACCTCTCCCAACAGTTTGTTTTCAGTTTGGAGAGGTCTCCGGCTGCTACAGTACAATATGTATGTGTCTGTACAAACTGGTATCTGCAAGTGAGTTTATTGTGTTGTTTAGAATACAGAGCAGCTACTCGGCACTGCAGAGGATCAACCAAGATCTGGAGGAGAAGATCCACAGAAATGTAAGTGTTTAAGCACCTGTGTGTGTGTGTGTGTGTGTGTGTGTGTGTGTGTGTGTGAGAGTGTATCCAGTCATATGAATGTATGTTAAGTACCTGTAGACACAGGAGAAAGAGAAGCATGCAAGCAAGTCATTGGGTTTAGAGATGGTGCGAAACACTTGCAGAGCCAATTTGAATATGAATGCCCTGCTGTTGGTACCACTGACGTTAATTATGGCTTATTACAATTGGCTGTCCTCCTTCCAGTGGCAGAGTGATAGCAAACCCATTGTTCCTCAGTGCACCGCACCTCACTTCATTTGTCAGACATTGCTTTCGCCGGTGGAAAGATACAATTAACTAGCCTGCCTGAGAACACTGCATGACCATCAGGTGTCTTCGCTGTTGAATACACTGCTGTAAACGCTCAAGGAAAAGGTTTGTTACAGCACAAGATTATAATCACAACGATCATGATTACAATGTGAGATACCAGGTACGGATAATAAGGAGCTGAAGGTCACCCGGCTATTTTCGAGAATAAAAATTGTAATTTTTAAAATAAAGGTCAACAGCTTTATATTTATTTTATATTTATTTTCTTGTGAAGTGTCCTCATCAGCCGTTATTGATTCATCTCACGTAGTATTCCCTCCTCAAGGATGAGAGAGGTGCTGAGTAAGTCTCTCTGTAATCGTAAAGCTTGTTTACTCCAGAGGTGCCACAAACCCGTCTGACCCCTTGGCCTCGCTCAACTATAGAGAATGTAATTACAAGACAGATAAACACAGTGATATACTTTGAGTACTACGGTTTTCCAAGGAATGAAAGTCGGAAGAGGAAAACAAAAACAAAACTTCTGCACACCTAAACCACAAGAAAAAATGTTTACAGCTGCCATATACGGCGCAGACTGTTACACGTGTTTTTTCTTCAGGCTCTGTGTTTCAGCACATTCAAAGTGTGACTATCCAAATACTTACGGTCTGGACTGTATTCCCTTAATTGACGCACCACACAGAATGCAAAGCTGTCCCTTCAACAACAGCAAACAAGTACTCAGTGAATACAAGCCAGTCGTTTCTGCCTTCATCAGCCGACAAGAAAGAGAAAATTTACCTCTGTGGAGTTCTCAGTTTACTGACGTCATGCTTTCTTGGTTACCCATAGTAACCAAAAAAATTCTGCTACAGCATCTCTTGCCACCTCTTACACACTAACAGTGCGTGTGGCTGCATAGTGTATCCTTAGTGTATTTATTCTGTGTTTATATTTAGAGGCAGGATCTTATGCACCCTGCTTCAGACGGAGGTCACATTTTCATGGTAGAAAAAAAAAAAAAATAGTGGATTGCTCTTTCAAGCTCTCATATCGACGTGGTTTGCACATAGAGAAACCTTTATTTTGTATGTCTGAATTCAGTTTTTATTGTGTAATGTTCAGGATTCCTAGCACAAAAATGCTGATGTTTGGTACAAACCTAAACTATGAACATCCAGTCTGATTCTGAAGAAGAAAACAGTGCAGTGTACAGCCTTAACTGAAGCAGAATTTAAAGGTGCTATCTGCAAGTTTTGCTATTGCTGTATACAACTCCTCTCTTGTCGTCGTCAGTCCCAGCACCACGACGATGAGAAACGAGCTTTGAGCAGAGAGATCATCGTTCTCAACAACCACCTGATGGAGGCCAAGCTCACCATCGAGAAGCTGCGAGAGGACAATGTAAGTAAGAGCACAGTAAAAATCGCACAGCTCTGACGTCGTGCCTTTAACACACTTAGATGTTTATGAAAGCAAACAATACATATTAGCTTGGTCTTGGTTCCTGTCCCTTGCAGTGGATTGCTGCTCTGTAACAAATACTGTACAATCTGCTGAAATTCTCATTAGAATTAGATTTTTTTCTCATTATAACAAGATACTTTCATATTAGGATATTTTCTGTTTTAATAAGTCACTTTTCTTAATAATGACAAACTGAACAGGTTTTGGTTGTTTTCTCTTGGTGGCAACAATATGTTGCCCTACCTTTCTATTCTAGTACTACACCATAATAATTTCTGGATGGTAGCGTTCTCCAGTCACTCTTGGCTGTCGGAGAGAAGCTGGCCACAGTTTCTCTTTGAATAATCTTAACCCACACAACAAGACAGCATTCATCCAACTTCACTTTCTTAGAGTTCACAGTGTAGTCTTGACTTTACTGCTGCTCTGTTACTGTTACACTCAAAACTGTCCCCCGTAAAACAAAGGCAGGTAGGAACTAAAATGACTCTCAGGCAAGAGGACATAAATAAGCAACTTTAATGTAACACATTTAAATATATGAATAATAATAAAGTTTAATTCTTCAAAAGTCTAAAATAATATAATAATAATAATAATATAACAACATAATAAACAATAAACACACAGCAATAAATAACAACCTTAGAAGCAACATATATGGTAAAGTCAAGTCATTAAAATACCCAACTGAGGTTACAGAGAGAAAACTGCACAAACGCAACAAAAAGGGCATCACAATGAAAGGTACACATGGTGAACAGGTGATGTTTAACAAAAAGGCAAAGTAAGTTTTGGTGGGTAGAAGTAAAGTGATATCTACTCAGCAGAGACCAGAAAACTAGTCAGCAACAGCATTTTCCAGCATTTATCCATGTTATCTCTTCTAATTTTGGTCATGCTGTGCCTCCATAGGATCTGTACAGAAAGGACTGTAACCTGGCTGCTCAGCTTCTCCAGTGCAACAAGTCTCTTTACAGAGCCCAGCTCTCTGAGGTGAGCCTTAAACTGACTTTTACATGTCTTTTAGTCTTATTTTTAACTCAAATCTCTTTTTTCCACTGCACCTCACTTTTTCTAACTCAGTTGTTTTGCCAGTTTCAGTCTAATCCATAGCAGCTTAAGCAGAATGCATTTCAATTCTTACCTCACAAAGCTCACATCCAACCGAGGCTGCGACCCATTAGAGCTTCAGGCTTTTTCCACTGACATTTAAAGTGAACCCAGAAAATGACATACAAGAGAAAAAACAATAATTTTTCAATACAGTGGAAGCCAGGTAAGAGGGGAAATATTTGGTAAAAAAAAAAAGCTGTGATTTGTGGGGAACAGGAGATGTGAGTGAGGTGTTTCATGAGCAGCAGTAAGCTGAATTTTCAACTCGTGACATGAGATGGGGAAAAAAAAAAAAAATGCCGCCTCGACTATAACTGAAGGTCATCTTACCCTTTGCAAAGCAGCAGAGATAAGAGATGAGACTTGGTGGAGAGATGACTACTGTGGGACACTGCAGGAAGGGCAGAGACTGAGGAATCAAAGCTGGGGGGGTTTTTGGGCTAAATAAACCTCACCTGTGAGAAGAGAAAGAGGTTTCAGAGAGTTGGTAGCTAATATTATAGAGCTTAACAAAGTTACAGTTAAGACAGATAATCAACTACATTATAAATATGATAATGCTTTGAGGGCCATAAATTATGAATGAAAAATCTTTGCTATTTTTTATTTGCTAAATTTTAATTTATACTTTATCACTTCTCATCGCCTCGTTACTTTACACTGAAAATAAAAAGTGAAATTGTTTCTGCTTATTGATATTTACCCATAGACTGTGAATAGCATTTACCCTTACTACTGAGATCATTACTACCATTAAATAAAGTGTTTTTTTAACCAATTCAAAGTTGACTTTTTTAAGATTAAAGGCCAGATAAGATTTTAAATCTTTTTCAGTTCTTCATTAAATATCTCCGTCTAACCAAGCGAACATACTAATCAGCCAAAGTAGAAATCCTGTTATCGTGTGTCAAACAACAGAAATATCATACTTAGAAATTAAATATTGCCTGCATAAACTGCCTTGTGTTTACGGCATTGAACTGGAATCACATGCAGTCTTGGATATGAAAAGTAACTCTTGTGTTTGCACCCATCTGTGATACAGGAGTCTAAAGTAAATCAGGGCTCTTAAGTCTTTCTCCTCCTGTCACTCATTATGCGGCGCATAAGTCAGAGTGTAATTATACTGCACTGAGTTCGGTGATCATGTAATTGTTTGAGAATGATTAAGCACGGAGCAGCACAGAAACCACTCCATGGCAAATTGTGCACAAAAGTGAGAGGCAGTGAGCTGTTCGAGGGACTACAGTATGAGACAAAAATGTAAATACAAAATGCACCGCAGCGTCATCATGCTAGAAATGCATGTGAGTATTGATAAGTGCTTTAACACCAGGCCGGCTTGGCGCCACTTTCCACTGCATCAGCCCTGGGAGCTTGTGCCTCGCCCATGTGACACAAGTAGATTTTAAAGCTGGCAAATGTCCATGAGGTTAAAGAATTTCCCCCCCCCCCCCCTTCTAGCCATATAGCTGAATGGAAATATCAATGCAAACTGCATTTGGTTATATAAGACACATAAAATACCCCCCCCCACACGCACACACACGCACACGCACACACACACACACACACACACACACACACACACATATACACACATATACTGCCCACCCTGGCTATACGCAGTATAGGATCTGTTATGGAGTGAAAAACTGTTCTGTGGGCTCACTGCCAAACATAATGGGGGTCAGAGGCTATACATGCGCTCACTGTATGTCTGCTGGTCCTGTGGGTGGAAGCTAATCGAAAGCATATTGATGAATGGTGCTGCAGCATTTTGAGAAGTGCAGTGGCTCTTCAGCGCCTACGGAAGTGCTTTAGTCGTTTGTTTTGCTGCAAAACAAGCACAGAGAGGGCATAAAATGATTGGGCTCGGATTTCTGAATGCCACATAAAAGCTAATTGTGATCTTGTTCAAAACAAGCCCAAATTAAAAATGTGTGGACAGTAATTAAGTGGCATTTAGTTTGGTCCAAGTTGTAATAAAACTGTTATGATAAAATGTATTTTCATGTTCTCTGTGGTGTTTGTCTTTTTCTCTATCTACAAAGTTATAATTAGCTTGCCTCTCATTGCCAATTAGGAACAACTGACTAGATTCCTGTTGATGATGTGCTGCAGTTGGCTTAATGCTTGTTGCTATGGAGAGGCGCAGATAGTGGATATAAGCTTTTTATTGAGAAATGCTCAGAATAGAACAATGTCTTTCTTTTCCAAGGAAGGCGCCTCACTTCGCCTTCATTTTCACATTTATTTCCCTCTGTTGTTGATGCTCTTGTCACTGAAAACGACACTTTGATGTTTTTACTAAACACGCACAGGTGTATGTTGTGGTGACACACTCGGAAATCACCTACTGTACAGTGACATACTGACACACATACTGCAGTGCACAGGGACAACAGAAACTGCAAGTGGATAAAAAAGTCACATATCAATACATTAAATTAAGAAGGTATAATGTCGAGAGGTAGATATCTTGCATTCATTGTTGAGTCCTCATGTTAAGGCCTGTTTACGCTGTGTGATTTTTTTGGTTTGCCTAACACCAACAGAGTTGATAATCATCAGAGAAACGTGGTAAAATAATTGCTTGTCAATCTAAAAAGGTGGTTGTAGATCACAATGTGAATCAACACCACCACCAGTGGCGGATTTGTAGCTTTGGTGACTCAAGACAGCGACATATTACTGACACTGTCAGAAATCACAGTGTCACTGCTGCTCGGACCCACAACTACAAACCAACCCAACCCAGTACCAGATAAAACCATTGCTCAGTGTGACATTTTGTACTACTATTTGTACTGAAAAGAATAAGGTGCTTGGAATTTTCTATGAAGATTTTAGATCATTTCTACAGCAACACTTAAAATTTTCCCACCCTTCTCTTTTCTCTGATGCTTCTAGCTGCCTGCTGATTTTCAGGAGCGACTGACCATGCACATGGAGGAGCCTCCTCTCTGTCACACCTACCCCGACACTGTCCCAGCCTCTCTCATTGCCAAAGTGCTCGAGAAGCCAGACGAAGCCTGCAGCAGCAGCCAGGCCTCCCGCTCCCCAAGCCCCCAAACCCAGGACCATGCTTTTATTTTGGAGAGCTTGGGCCCAGGAGAGCGCCTGGGGCTCCGTGCAGCCTACAAATCCGACCTGTACAGCAGTGACACGGCCCTGTACTGCCCTGATGACCGGCACCGTGAGCGGAGACCCAGCATGGACCTCCACGGTCAGAGGAAGCTGCTGTATGGGCCCCAAAACTCCACCGACAGCACTCCAGAGGAGGGGTCAGTTGGGTTAAGAGCCGGCTTCTCACAGGAGCACTTCGCTAAATTCCCCGCCACTCTGGGTGCAGGCTCCAGCTCCTACTCCAGCTTCAGCGGTGGGGGATCTGAGGACAAAGGCAACGGCCCACCCAGCAGTGTAGCTTCCTCCCCTCGCCATCATTCCCTCTACATGGACTGGAGAGACGCAGGTGACTATGAGAGAAAGAGCGATTCATCCTGGGAGAGGGACAGTCCAAGAGGCTTTGCCAACGCTCATCCCTTCCAGCAGACGGAGCTGAGCCACCATCAGAACGGCAGCTCACCTGTCTACAGCCGCACCATGTCCTCCTGTTTCAGTGAACCCTATGAGCCACTCCCTCCCTCTTCATCCCCAAGTGTTGCCTATGGAGACAGTCGACGAGGTAGCACATTAGCCCCCGAGGAGGAAGAGCTGATTGGTCGATGGAGACAACTTAGTGTGGAGGATTTAAGTGCCCACACCTACCGCAGCCCAGGCCGGGCCTCACCTTACAGCTTCTCAGAGCAGCACTTCTCTGTGCGGCCTGCTAAGATTCGACTCGGGCCGCTCTACAGCAGCTTCCAGGAGGGGGCTGACTATTATCATCACGGAGTGGGTGTCATGGACCCAGTGTGGGTGGCCGCCAGCCCCAGCCCCGAATGCAGCCCAGGGCTGCGACAGGCACACAGCCAAGCCCACATCTACCGAGCTGAGGACAGTCAGGAGTCGGAGCACAGCCTCTACCACTCAGGGAGCTCCAAAGACAGGGAGGGCAACGTGGCAGCTGGTGGCCAGAGCACGGATTATGTAGACCCCAGTCCCAACAGCTCCACCGAGTCTCTCAACCAGAGGACCTTGGAGATGGCCGCAGAGCTGCAGCACTATCAAGTGGAGATGCACAGCTTGCCTGCACAGGTGAGCCAGTCGCCACCACCGGCCCCACCCCCTCCTCCTCCGTACAACCAAAAATTTGGCTCCCTGGGACTTTCCAGGAAGGACAGTCTGACCAAGGCCCAGCTCTATGGAACACTTCTGAACTGAAGGACTTTCCAATCAGGTTCATTCTTTGATAGGATTTTAGATGCAAAGCCCTGATGTGTCCAGCTACACCTTCTGTTAGAACAACCATTTTGATAGAAAATGGTTTGAATAGAAGCCAGGAGCCAAATGATTCAGTACCATGAACATGTAACTATTGCTGATTATCTAAAAGCTTCAGTTGTATGGCAGTGGATGGCAACAGTTTACACTACAATTGTCCAGAGCAAATCAGTGACGTTAAGAGTTGGATGTGGGGCAACAGGAGAGGTGGAGCTCAAGCAGCCCTTAAATTTGTAAGAATGTGTATGTATTTAAATTACAAATGTATAAATATATACTTGTAACTACAAATTGAGTGATATATTTTGTATGTGGCTGTTAGCAAGAAATAATGTACATCCAAAACAATCACACAAAATGCAAATCTTCTTGATAAACCTGGAACTTGTACATAAATTAAGAACTGCCAATCCTATATTTGAGAATTCAGAAAGGTATATTAAGTGAGAAGTAAACTGCATATAGATTAGTTTCAGTCATTATTTTTAATCGGCTGAAACAGTGTTGGCCTTGGGAGGATTTAGATGTGAATGTTAAACATAAGGGGATGTTAAAAATGATTATTAATCACTCAAATGAACAACAGGAAACATATATTTTGTTTTTCTTCTGTTGATTGAATTTGACAGTATTGATGGGTGTGTTATATTGTTATTGATGGAGCGTTTTGAGATCTGTCTTAGCAGTCAGTATTACTTTGTTTTTGCTCTTCTATATCCCACGGAGAGGTTTTCTTGCACCCATTCTACCTCAGATTTGGATGCCCACACCCCATTAAAAAACTGTAACCTTGTTTCTTTGACTACGATGCATGTTTATATATTTTGGTTGTTTTGTTCGCCTAATAAAGCACAAATTACACATATAGGCTCCCAGCCTTCCTTTCATATTCACATGCAGATGTGTGGGGAAATTTAAATATGACCGCATCAACCAGACATCATGTTTTAATGAAGTCGCATATAATCAGTTGTTGTTTTTAAGATAATTACATGTCTGCCGATCCACAGTGTTAAGTCGAGTGACTGAACCCTTCATCATTCAAACTCACATCGCTGCAGCCATGTGGTGTGTGCCTGCTGAGTCACCGTGAGGCCCTGCTTTATCACTGTTGTGGATTTAAAAATAGGTTAGTAGAGAGGGATTTTTGCCAAGATCAGCAAACGCAAAACAGGAAGTTTATTTGTGAGTCCCAGAGAGTCATCATCAAGAAAATACTATGGTATGAGGAAATGAATCCTGTGACTCTGTGATTATTTGTGATATCTGACACACTAAATAACAGCTAATATTCAGCATGCATTCGTCTTTGATATGCTGCTACTAAATATACAGCAGCTGGACAAAATGACAAAAACACCTGACATTATAAAGCGGCTCAAAAAGATCCGTCTGATAAATAGCACCTTTGTGAAGCTTATAATGTTCTTTTAGGCCACTATACTGCACTGAGTTGTAGGGCTGATGCAATTAGCTGATTAATTGATTAGTCAGAAAATTAATCACCAGGTATTTTGATTATCAGTTGATCCTTTCACACATTTAACAAGGAAAATGCCAAACATGCTGGCTCCAGTCTCCTGAATCTGAGAACGTGCTGCTTTTCTCTGACAATTTTTATTTTAGTAAATTATTCAAAAACCAGAACCCTACTTATGTGTTTCTTGTATTTAGTTAGTCCTGACATGATTTATGAATTAATTGATAAGTCAATAGCAGAAATTTTATATGCAAGTATATACTAACTATGTTGTTAATAATTTATATTAAAGTATTAGAATATTCTTCTATATTTTCTGTAACAGTAAACTGAATGTAGTATATCTGGATTTTGGGCTGTTGGACAGACAAAAACAAGACCAAGGTTAGAATTACAACAACTATTTTATATTGGAGTGGTTTGTTCCACAAAATGTCAGAAAATTGTAAAATATGTCAATCCCAGATTCCAAAAGCCCATGGTGACGTTTTCAGATGTCTCGTTTTGTCCAATAATCAAAACCCAAAGTTTTTGTTAAGTTTTCTTTCATAGAAGACAAAGGAAATCTGAAAATATTCAAACAGAAAATTTTGGCATTTTTGTGTTGAAGAACTCAAATTAATCAAATATCAAAATAGTTGTAGATTACTTTTCTGTCGATTGATTAATCAATTACTGGACTAAACGCTGCAAGTCTGAACAAACTTTTTTTGTCTTGACATTATTTCTCACAGGGCTTTAGGAAAATTAGACTTTCCCAGTGTTTTCTCACATATAATGATCTCGTATATGGTCCGTTGTGAAAATAATTGGTGGATTGATCAATAATGAAACTAACTCTCGGTTGCAGCCTTGTATTTAGTCCACCCTCTGTATTCAGCCTTCTTTACAAACAGTGGTTTTATTAGCTTATACAGGACATTCAGTCAGGGTTTTCTTCTATTTATTCTTGTGCATCTGAAATTCACTTATTTCATTTATATTCATTGTTTCATCTCCTTTCCCTCCTTTCCTACCTGCTGAGGTATGACGACATTTACATGTGCGACTGAATCCATCCACAGGAGGGAGCCCCAGCGCAGCAGCATCCCACTTATCTGCATTGTCGACCTTATTATTGTTCCAGCTCCTCCAGACACAGCAGAGAGCATTTACACTTCAAACACATCGAGAGAGGGAAACTAGATTAACAGCTGCCCCCTCCCGCCTCTCCTTTATACACGGCAAAAATACATGCTAAAGTATGCACAAATTTAGCATTCAAACACCATAGCTGAACCAGAAACGGATATGCTCCTCACTCTGCTCTGAGGATTTGCAAAGCACAAGCAATAATGTGACCTCACAGTGGAGGAAAATGTGACAGCTCAGCTTGGCTTTGATGAACGCTACGAGATGAGTTCACTCCCTTTGATCATGATGAGGTCTGTGTGTGAATCTTGGTCACTGGCATAAGAGTAAGGTGCTGTCTAGGTTTTGTATTCATAACCTCAGACCAAGCAGACACTATCAAGTTTTAGGAATTATTTTAGTGTCTTTTGGCTCTGAAATACTTCCATATATGCTATATTATGATTTGTAAATGTTAAGCACAAATGGGAAATCTACAATTAAAGAGACACTCCATCAATTTTCCACATTAAAGTCCATTCATTTATCATGAGGAGTACAACTTAGCCTGTAGAAACTGCTGTATAATGTCTTTTGTGGCTCTGGAGGAGGCTTCCCAAAGTATAACTCTGATGGTATAAACTCGAGCATAATGGAAATACGATTTTTAATTGCTGGAGTATCCCTATAAGTGATGTATGTGTGCTCTTTTATCATGTTTCTCCTGTATAGACCCACATTTCCCAGTGTCACAAATTTATGTGGATTCTTGTAGTGGCACATTTTTTTAATTGTTCAAATTTTATACAATCTCTGTGCAATACACTCGCAGCGCACTTGCTTACAGAGACTTAATTCACACACTTCACTGGCACAATATGTCAGTGAATTAATGATTTTATCTGAAAGGTGGCAATTGGTCTTTTCACAAGCCATCTCTCCCTGTACAGTCTGTGGGGCTGCTAAGGATTAATTATCTTGTCCAGGAATACTTAAGTCCCCTGAAACACCCTCCACAGAACAGGACTCTGCTTAGTTAGTGAGTCCAACCATCCTGCTGCTTATGTCCCACAGCTTCTTGGCTGCCTGCTCATCTGTAGCTTTGGCCATCAGCTCCTCCTCCTCGCAGTTAGCGAAACACTTCCCTGACACTCCTTCCACCTCTGGGGAGCAGGCCAGATAGAGAGGAGTCTGGGCCCCCTCAAGTGGACTCTTAAAAAAGATCAGTGAGGCGAGGTATAACAGCGGCTTTGCCAGGAGGGAGATTTGAACATGCCTGCCTAGTCTGGTCCTTACGATGCCCGGGGTGAGAGCATTGACTGTGACCTCTGTGCCCTCCAGCTGACGAGCCAGTTCGAGTGTAAACAGCAGGTTGGCCAACTTGCTCTGACTGTAGCAGAAGGCCTTGTTGTAGTTATTTTCACTGTTCAGGTCATCAAAGTTGATGTGGCCATACTTGTAAAGCTTAGAGGAAACCACAACGATGCGGCTGGGAGCAGAAGTCTTCAGGAGGTCCAGCAGGAGGTGAGTGAGGAGGAAGTGACCCAGGTGGTTCACACCGAGCTGCATCTCAAAACCATCCTCTGTCTTTGTGTAAGGACACTGGAAGATGCCTGCATTGTTGATGAGCACGTCAATTTTGGACTCCTCCTAATGGGAGACAGACATTTAAAGCATTTAAAACTTAATAACAGACTCAATTAAGGAAGGTTGTAGTGAATTTCAAACTGATTGAGGCCTTATATCAAAAATGGCCTGAATTTTGATCTGTCTAATTAGCCAAAACCATAAACTGTAAATTTGCTTACAAGTGATGCTAGCACTGCGTATGTGTTTTAAAGATGTAAAGCTGCCTTCATTAAAGCACTAATTAATTATCTTAGGACCCTGTGATTGCCATTAAATCAGTCTTAGGATACACCCTGAGACACCCAGTGGTTATGGGAGGTAAATGTTGGCACATGACAAAGAATTGGCAAGATGATGCTACTATGAAGAATGCATTGTTTTACAAAAATATTCCTAAAAAAACAAAACATTGGTACTCTTTGAACACAGTGAGTTACACTGGAAAAATGGATCTGGAGATTTCAGGAACTCTGATTGAAAAAACTCTTGTTGGCCTGCTGTACAGCATGTTAAAAGAGCTGGCATCAATTGTGAAATAAATCAAAAAGTCCTTTTAAAATAAAGAACCACATAAAGTAAAGAGACAGTTAAATGATACCAATGTCCTGCTAGTCTCTAGATGCCTAGTATTTACAGGATTTATAAAGACTTTAAATAAATTATTATAATATAGGGTATATACACATGTATGTATGTATGTGACATACAGTGCATGCCTTCACAGTGGGTATACATCAGTATGGACTAATACGCTTATAGTTAAATTATATTATAGTTAAATTTTCTCATGAAAAGAGCTGGACACTACATTTATTGAGTGCAGAGCTGCAGTGTTTACTTGATTAATCAATTAGTTGATTAAAAGAAAATGAATCAGCAACTACTTTGATAACTAATAATAATTCAAATAATTGTACAAAAAGGCCAAATATTTGATGGCTCTTGTTTATCAGATGTAAGAATTTGCTGCTCTAAGTAAAATGACTGCTTTAGAATACTGTTCCATGGTTTTCTGTTTTATACACAAAACCATTATTTGATTAATCAAATAACTTGGAATGAAGGCTCTAAACTAAAGGATGACTGGCTCAGCCAAAGTAACTTAAAAGTACACTTGATTACAACTTCCAAGAGCTCTGGCAGGAGTTAGCTGGATGCTTTCAGACTTTCTCAGTGTTAACTAATGTCAGGTCACTCTGGGTGAGGGGTGGTACAGAAGTTATGGGGTAGCACTGAAGTTCAGCACCAAGGACAGTCCCATTGCAGCCAAAGTGTAACCCCTGTAACACTCTCCTTTGTACCGGACATGACAATTGCTGGAATAAACCAGACACCAGTCATTTCAAAAGCTAAACTACACTGTAGTGTAAATAAACTGTCCATTCAGCTGGAGAAAATCTGCCCCAACTTCCCCCACCATGACAAGTTACCTCATTAATTTCCTCACAAAATCTTCGTACTGATCCAAGAGAGGCGAGGTCCAGGTGCTTGATGACCACCTCCCCCTGCTCTGGTCCCGCTTGTTTCTTAATGTCCTGAGCTGCCTCCTCGGCGCTCCGCTGGTCCCGACAGGCCATGATGACCCGGGCTCGGAGCTTCAGGAGCTCTGCGGCCAGGGCCTTGCCTATCCCGCAGTTAGCCCCGGTCACGATGACTGTCTTTCCCCGCATGGTGTCGGATGGATACCGGAGCAGCTTTCCGGCTTTCTGAGCGGGGAACAAACGGCGCATAACGTATAGGACCCCTCCGCCGACAACAGCGGCAATTAGCACCGCAGTCGACATGAAAGCGGGGACCGGTCACAGGTCAGTGGGGACAAGCGTACTGGATGGGTGGTACAGTGTATTACGTTTCCAAGTTACAAAATTACCCCGGAAATAATTACTACACAAGTTTGTTAGCGTAACCAGCAATAGCTTTACACTATATATTGTAGGTATTATTTCATGATATTTTTTATTTCAAAACAAACGTACAACTTTAATGAACCTACTGAAAGTAAATAGTTCAGCTGTCAAATAGTTCAACGGTCGCAAAGCAGCAATGTAGCTAATACTAGCAAGCTAACTAAGCTAGCCATGTTAGAAGCGGATACCCTCAAACTACTTCCGGTGTATTTTCGTAACTGAACCATATATACAATGTAGTAATTGCAGCATTACACCCGTTTAAAATGTTTCTGGGCATTGTACATGCTGTAATGCGTAGGATATTGGGGTTGTTCAGTTTAGTGAAAATAGCCACAACTAATGATTCTTTTTCTGATAGTCTTTCCACAAGCTCTTTTTAAATTACATGCATCAACCACTAGGTGGAGCCATCTGAACACAAAGGTATGGCAACAAGACAAGTCAAAAAGTTTAATATTATGCCGACAAAAAGAGGCTTGTACAAATACATCTTCTGTGGCACGGCTGAAAATGTGCAGTTTGAAGTGAATTACTTCAGTAATTCATGTAGTTTTAAAGATAGATCCATGTCATGTTTTTAAGTTAATGTCAAACTACAAATACAAATATCTATCTATCTATCTATCTATCTATCTATCTATCTATCTATCTATCTATCTATCTATCTATCTAAATATGGACAATAAAAAAGCCTGAGCCTGCTCACTATTGTTTATCCTTTGGTTGCACACAAGGCAAGTTATTGAAAGTATAGTTGATGGAACATGTGCATCATATAAAATATAAAACATTCAATTAGTATTGTTTTGATTGATTTGAGTTTTTCCAGTAAGACAGGGCGAAAAGTATTAGTGAAACTGGTCAGGAAGAGGTTAGATGTGTTTTCTATTTGTATTTTAGTATCATCAAATGCCTTACTAGGCTACCCACTTGAAGAATTAGAAAGAAACAATTAGTGCAGTGATTCACTCACTTCTCCAAGGCCCTTTTAGCTGAATGACCCCTGGTTAGGTGGAATGGAGCCTGCAAACTGAGACTGAGGGTGGACCCCATGCAGGCTATCACTGAGGTGTTGATCCTAATTACTGAGAAGTGGCTAGCAGTAAATTTCCCCTGCTATGTTGTTGCATAGAAGAACTCAGAGGCTAGCATTACTGCCCAGTAGACCTGTTCTTGTGACTGTGTTTGGGGGGCTCTTGGCATGAGTGTTGATTTGTTCAAACTCAAACTGTGCATTCATTTCATCAGTGATGGTCCTGAGTTAGTTAATCAATTTTTGGATGTGAATAGTGCAGCAACTAATGATTATTTTTCTTATTGCTTAATCTGGCAAGTATTTTCTAAATGAGAAAATAATCATTCCCTAATTCAACCCAGATGGCTTTTCTTGTCCAACTAATAGATCAGAACCCAAAGGTATTTTCTCAAATATTGTAGGCTATATGACAAAGAAAAGCATCAGATTCTTATGTTTAAGAAGCTGGAATCAGAGAATGTTTGTGATTTTTACTAAAAACAAATATTCTATTATAAAAATAGTTGCTGGCTAATTTTCTGTCCGTTGACTAATTGATTAATAAACTGTTCTTTATTAGTATTTTTTTTTAAATAAATTTCCAGAATAAGCAATTATGCCTAATCTGTGGTGCAAACTAAAGGGTTTGTACCTTTGATCCCAGTCTGACATGAATTATTTTCTGTGGTAGGATGTCATAATACTGCAGTACTGAAACTTACCTGGCAGAATTGTATTGTATTTATTAGATCCCATTTATGGTAGGCTACTTTAAATTTACAGTCTGTCTTTTGTGAAGTCGTTTGCATACTTCTACACATCTTGTAACCAAATATTCTTTAGGGAATTAGGATTTATTGTCTGACTGTTGCTTGTGATTCATAATTCATTGTTTCAGCTTGACACTCATACGTTGCTCCGACATTACACAGAAACGATTTATCAAAGTTTCAGAAGCTTTCGTCAAATTACTTCACTTCCTCTTAGCTCGCTGTGCCTACTGTTGTGTAATACCTCCCGTTTATTTCGAGGTTTTCTTCAGTTCCCGTTACTTGGTACAGAGACAGACTTAGTGGGGAAATGCGGTGCAGTGTGGGGCGCAGTGTGCCGTTACAGTACCGATTTTAATTTTATCTAACGGGTCTGGATATCTGACGGCTCTCAATGTATCTTAAAAGGCGCTTTATTTGAGTCCTGGTAATAGGATGAAAGAAATGTATCCGTCCCTAGCCATATTTATTCTGTTTTTAATCTCAACCACTTGTAAAGGTAAGTAATACTTTTATATTTGGTATTTCTTGTAGTGGATAAGGCGTAATATTAAAATGCACAGGTTCTGACTGGTCAAATTCAGTTGTTGGAGTTCTGGGAAATGCTCGTTTTGTTTTGGTTTCATATCATAATGATCACTATGGTTAACATGGGGTAGTAAACAGGGATCAGCTTTGAAAAACACTATATAGGCTACTACTTTACCTCCCAGGTGATAATTATTATTCAAGAATATATTATTTAGAATAACCACAAACTATAGTTTTTTGGAATAATATTGCAAGAATTTCAAATATTAAAGCATTTCTTGTTTTAATGTAAATGCAGGTCTGGTTCTATCAGGCAATTACATGTGTCTAAAAAACTATTACAGGATATAAACATAACGTAATGTAGTCCTCTTTGATATTCTTTCTACGGGTTGTGCTGTAGCTTTTTAGTTAAAACATGTTTTTGAATACTGCAGTACTGAAACATACTTGGTAGACTTGCCAAAAGGAAAATTGCAACAAAAGAACAACTTTTGCTGCAGATGTTGTTAACAGATTCAATTTTGTTGATGATTGTTGGAAGGATTCACCAGTTTTCATTACAACAGATGAAAGCAGGAATAACACAGGGAGAAACACAGGGGATTAGAGTGAAATGCAGATGGAGAGATGCAAAGACAGACCTGTAATGAAGTCTGCCGCTTCAGTCAAACAAATGGCTTATGAGAAGATGAGACAAGCAGGGGTCAAAATCAGTGAAGGCAGTCCAAAGTAGTCAAATAGATTGAATTATCTCAATTCCCCATATAATGGGGAAAAAGCCCAAACACAGGGAAGGCAGCAAGAATCAGTGAACCAGGATTGAAGCACTCAGTAATAAACTTACTAGACGCTCACAGGAACATAACATAATGTTCTAGCAACTGAAAAGTGGGACGACTGGGGCACCGTGATGGCTCACCTGGTAAAGTGCATATAACTGTGGCTCAATCCTTACCGCAGCGGCCCGCTTTGGAATCCATCTCGGCCTCTGTGTTGCATGTAAAAGTGTAAAAATGACTAACGAGATACAGTGTGTTAATAAGTTAGTTTAATAAGTTCTACTGGCTCCTGCTGCTTAGGGGCAGCTAAGTCTTGGCAAGTGAATAAGCATATTTCCTAAAATATCAAACTACCCCTTTAATGTAATGGTGCATTACATCATTAGGAATTTCAGTTACATTTTCAAATGTTGAATAACGTTATCTTTTTTCCTGTAGGCCAGCAAGCAAACACCTGCAATGTTGCCCCGAAAGATCAGTACATTGAAGTGGGATCTGATACTGAGATAGTGTGTGAGACTTCATGTATCCGGGGCAACATCTATTGGACACTGAACAACATACGCATCAATGAAAGCTGGTCAAACACTATCAACTCCTCCCACACAGAACTGTCACTGAAGAACTTCACTCACCACAGTGCTACATTACAGTGCCACAGTGCAGATACTCGCCAAGTCCTTGGAGGAACCACCATCAGAACCTACAGTAAGAAATTATTTGTGGTACTTATATCGTGACATTCTGGCTGTTGATACCTGCAATAAGATGAAATATACCTTACTGGTTACTTGCTTTTTTCACAGCAAAACCAAGCAAAATATCATGCATGTGGCATTATGATAATCAGGAGGATGCTGTTGTACCACAACTGTTCACGTGCAACTGGGAGCATCAGAATAATTCTTCACTGAAAATAAGCTACTCTGTGCTGTGAGAGGTTTTCCTTTGTGTAAGAATTATTGCAGAAATATTCATTTTCTCTTGTTGGTTTTTATACTTAATATAAAACATATGTTTCTTTCAGTGTCTCTTCGTCACAAGTTAACCAGAGTGAAATCTGCAACTCACATGTAACCACATGCACGTCCAGAGATATAGATACAAGTGATAAAATACATTTCATGGGGAATCTCATTGTTACTGTGAGAGCTCGAACTGCGGCTTGGGAAGCTGACTCCGACCCTTATGAATTTGACCCCTATAGCATATGTAAGTAACATGAAGTAAATTTTATTAAAACATGTATCTCTTTGCATTTTAACATTGCAAATTCCTGCATTTTAATGTGCTGATTATATTCCCTCAGTGAAACTGATCCGTCCACAGTTAAAGGTAACTGTCTTGTCTGATCATCTGCTGGTTAAATGGAATTCGCCAATACCCCAAAGAGAGAGTCACTGTCAAGTCAAATTTGCCAAGGTATGTCATTTTAATTACTAAAGACAACTGTTGGTCTCAGATGTATTTGCTGGTAGCAACAATTTCACTGATAGTAATCACAAATCAGAGAAACATGACCATAAGTTTCATCATCCCTCAGGCCAGAAAGAAACAAAGTATCACACAATAACACGGTAATCAATGCAGCAAACTTATACCTACAGTTCATTAGAGAAAACCTAAAAAGACTTAGTAAATTAGCAGATACCTAGAATGAGTTTCTTGCTCTGTTGTGAATGTTAAAATGACTCAAATGACTCAAGAGAACCAATTATCACTACAGATCTGTGTCATATAAACAAGCTTTTTAGGCATATCCCTGCTAAACCAGAAACAGTGTATAACAGTCATTGTATTGTAGTCATCAACCCACAATTGCTTACAGCTGAGCACAGGGCTATTTTGCTTTTAATTCCAGGTTTGAACAGTAGTCCTGTTCTCTCATTTTTGGCTTTAGTTGAGACCAAAACTGTATAGTTAACTGCCAAAATATATAATAGATAAAGGTGCCTGACAATATCTGCTTGGGCACAGATTTAACAAAATGGTGGCTATAACAATGTCAGTTAAAATGCAAGTTGGCGTTGCTATGGCGACAAAATGTTCAACTAAAAACCAACCATGCTGGCAGAACATTGCGGATAGATAGATAGATAGATAGATAGATGCTTAATTTGTCTCCTAGGGGAAATTAATGTGTCCATTAGCTCATTGTTGATAATAATTGAGGTCACTCTCAATATTCTGGGTATAAATTCTGTGTGAATCTTGCATTCTTTGAACATTTGCACTGCGAGCTCTGATGTGTAACTTGTTCCCTTGCTGCAAGAATAAATATCCTACTCTTATAACTTTCAGATTCCTGAATTTATTTGATAATTTTCCTAACAATAATAATGATGAAAACAGTTAATAATAAATAAACAATAATAATTAGATAAGTCCACTTCCTTTGGCTGAGGTGTTGTATAGCCTGATGACAGTGGGAACTTGTTTCTTGTGAAATTGTTTCTTAAATACCCCTCATGGCTAATTGAGGCTATTTTTGTTTCCCTTTTCTCTTCCAGGCTGTTAGTGATGGAACTCCAGAGGTAAGAGCCACAATTTTCCCTTGTACAGGAATTTCAGTTTTCATTGTCTTATATGGTGGCGTTGACGTGAATGCTTTGATAACTTTGATATGACACTAAAGAAAGCTTTCAAAGCACAAAATGTTTGTTTAAAATCTGCCTTAGTACATTAGTATAACTTCGATGGTGAAAGATTATTTCTTCAGACCTGGACCTTGTAGGTCTTCCTGTATTTGAATGAACGTTTCTAACTGATATTTTTCCTTTGCTTTTTTTCTAGAAGGTGGTCAATAAGACTCTAAACTCTATGTACAAGGTGGAGCTCATTGAAAAAATGGAATCCTGCTGTACCTACAAAGTTTCAGTCCGCTGTGCTTTGGTCAAGGCCCCCTGGAGCGACTGGAGCCAGGAAAAGACGGTTCTGACGAAACTAAATGGTAAAAACAATGTTCGCTCAAAACTGCATGCCACAATGAAGAAATCTGGACCGCTATTTTTCCAACCACTGAGAATGAATTACATCACCATTTATACTCACTCAGAACCATTAATTGAAGTTAATGATAACATATGATAATTTGATGCACTAAGAAAGGAAATTAGAAATGGACATCAGAACTGATAAAAGTGCATTATTATCTACAAATATGATTTGAAATAGCTCCAAAGTTTGAGTTTATAAATGTGAATGTAACTTGGCTGCAACAATAATTAAGCAATGAAATGGCACCTCTTTGGATCTGCTCTCATGGTCCCGGTGCCCATGAAGATCAGAAACCATACATTCATGACAACTTAAAGATGTTCATACTTTGTTACCAGTTTAATTAGAAATACCTCCTTATAGGTTTGAAGCCCTTATATATTGTAGATATTCACAACAGTGACAGGTCTAAGGAGGCCACTAATTGTAAATCGAGAATTTTCACTAAAGTTTCTAGTGGGAAATTATTGAACATGCGTCATGTTGGCAACAGTCATAGTTACCCAAATCAGACCATCCCCACTGGTTCTGAGAAAACAAAGAGATCAGTGGGAGCTGCTAAAATATGACACATTTAAGACGCATGGTGGGGTAGACTTCAATGAGATTTTGCACGTAATACAAAGTCAAATGTTGAGTGTATGTGTGACTAACATTGCTTAATGCCACCCAGAGAACTGATAACAGATGATTCCAGATACTCATCAATGAGTTAATAATTTGTAGTTTACATGTTGGGTTTAGATTCGCACGATCTTGTGTTACTTTCCGGAATTGGTACAATGACAGAAAACCAAAAACAAATAATGACAGAGAGAAATCCAATAATTGTTTTGCAGCGGTTTCCATAGTTCAAAACTGTTTTGGTCTGTGTTCCTTGTGAAAAGTGGTAATGTTCTGTTGTTTTTGGCTTTAATTTATACCAAAACTGTTTAGTCAATTGTTATTATATTTCTCTATGTGTATTCCATTCTAACTGTTTTGAACATATTTTAACAGAGAGTGATATCCAGCTGCAGCTGTGGAGAAAGGTGGCCAAACAGAAAAATGGAGTTAGAAAAGTTCATGCCATGTGGAGGGTAAGCAAGGCTCTCAATGCTGCCTTTACACAGTATATTGAAATTCCCTTCCTTCATTCCCAAACTTGTAATTCAATTCATTTCAATTTCCAACTTTACAATCTACATTTCCTAAGAGACATGTTCCCTGCATTACTTCTTGACCTAAAGTGCTTCAAACTGTCTACATAGGAGATTCCTCCAACATGCCAAGACACATTTACCTACGCTATAAAACAGATTGCCTACAAGGAACACACAACTGGAGTCAGTTATACGGATACTTTGTGCAGCAGTTCACCTTGTGTTGTTGATGTGAACCAAGAAGCTCACAGAATAATTCTCACAGTCTTCCGTAATGAAACCCTGCTGGCCAAGGACTCTGTTTATGTTCCAGCCGTTGGACAGAGTGAGTTTTAATGTCATCGATTTTATCTTTTTTACTGGTTAACAATTTATGAATCTTCGCCCTAATGCATGTTAGTGGTCCGGTATCAATCGTTCTTCTTTTCACTTGATATCACTTGGCAGGCCTCCCTCAAGTTACTGAAGTCCAGACTTCAACCATGGAAGGTGTTATTCTGGTCAGCTGGAAGCCTCCTGTTCAGCCTGTCAGAGGTTATATGATCGACTGGACCCACAGTGGAAATCAATATAACTGGAAGGAGAGCAAATACACTAACACATCACTGATTGGTAGGTTAGACAACAGACATGAAATGGTAGATGGATGTCAGAAAGAGAGATGGATATTGAATAAATACTTTATGGGTGTCCACTTGAAAACCTGGAATGAGTGAGCCTTGTGTATGAGTCATTATCGAAACCCATTGCTGATTTGTGGTCTGTGACTTGTCTTTCATCATCTAGGCATATCAAATAATGGATGGAGTGGTGGAGAAAGATGTTTAAAAGCTGCTCTATAATGCATTTACTGGAAAGATCTTAACATCTCCAAATGAGTTTTCAAGAACTATTACTCACTCTGGAGAGATGTCAAATGCCACAATTTGTTGTTTTGCTTTCCTGTTTAAATCAAACAAAGGAACAATGGTAGGAAGTAACTAAGTAAACGTAATTCAGTTTAATAGAATTCAGTTCACTTTACTTGGGTATTTCCATTTTATGCTACTTTATACCTGTACTCCAATGCATTTCAGCGGGAAATGTGCTTTTTACTTCACTTTATTTTACAACTTTAATTATCAGTTACTTTTCAGATAAAGATTTTATTAAAACGATTTGATGATATGCTTACATAAAATACAATACAATAATGTGGGACATCTGTTCACATTTCAGATTTCGCCTCTAAACTTGTCAGATGGTTTCACTTAACTACAGTAACTGCTTGAGACTAAAGCCATGCTAGCAGCTGTGTCAGGCTTTATTTTGACACTGCAGTGCTTTGAGTGAAATGCTAACATCAGCATGCTAACATGCTCACAGTGCCTCTGCCAACGTGTCGATGTTATGGTTCTCACATTCCATTCATGTTTCTGCCAGTGCCCGTATTTGCCTGCTTTGCTTGTCTTTACTTGAACATTGCGGTAGCGACTCTTTGCCTGCTATCATTGACTCAGTCGTGCTTGAGGGTCCTGAGTTTTCTCAAAATATCACAGTAGGTATATAATGTTTACCTTAACTGGAATGTCAGGGGATTGCTAAAGTCAAAAGGCTTTGTCCTCTTGTGACCATGAATGTCTTCACAAAATTTCATGGCAATCTATTGGTGGTCAATGGTTTTTGAAATATTTCAGTTTGGACTGAAGTGGTACCAGACCAGCAGTCTGATAGTCAGTCGGTCTACCACTTCGGCCATCAAATTTTGTGAAAATGGAAGCTAAAAAGCTGAGCAGGACCATTACTGGAAAGAGAATTAGATCAATGGCTTTAATGTGTTTGCCTCTTCCTTGTAATAGACTTCCAGAACTTTCCTTTCCTTGCAGATCTCCTGGATAAGAAGCCATACAATATCACAGTAACTCCCCTCTTTGATAACAAGACAGGTTATGGCACAGAAGCCCTTCAAGTCTGCTCCACAGTAGGAGGTAAAACCATTCTTCAGACTTTTTCATGATTCTCAAAAAATATATATTTTTAAATTTAAAAACATGTACTTTACAGATCCAGGGAATATCACTATTGTCAATGTTCAAGCTTACGACAAAAGTGCCAATGTACGCTGGGATACAAAGTCACAGGAGGTATGCAGTGATGCTGTAATCAACTACACAATCTTCTACAGTGCTCAGAAAGGACCAACGCTCAGTAAGTCCACCACAGTATTGTATGAAGTTTTCACATGGATTGAAGTGATTTATTTCCTTTAACATTATGATATTTCTGTGGTTTTCTTTCAGATGTTACCGTAGATGGCACAAAGCATGACATATTTTTAAAAGATCTGAATCCAGGCACCCAATACAGCGTCTACATCATTGCCACAGCTCTTACTGGAACTACCAAAAGCAGTGAGAGGCTCTTTGAAACCAAACGATTTGGTAAGTACGCTGTAAGGGCAGAGGCAATTGCTGGTTTTTGCAGAGCAAATGTTATACATCTTATTCCTAGTTCTATGAGTACAGCTGCAGCCCTCATAAATGTGTATATTTCCTTGGCTGACAGGCTGCAGGGTTTCACCATTAGAAATCTTAGAGTTGCACAGGTTAAGGCATAACAGTGCAACAATGTCAAGATGTGAACAGGTTGTTGAAGAAGAGTGCTCCATCACCTGATAGTAGTATTCTGTCCTGATAGAGGAGGACAGTTTTTCTCACAGCACCTGTTCAAACAATGACTTGCAGACATGGCCACTATGAGGGCAGCACCTCCACCCACATCATGTTTGCGTACCATGATATGATTATCTGCTGATGAGCCAGCAAAATGTCTGAAGCTGCACCAAGGGGCTTGTTTTGCTTTACTGTATAAAGGAGTAGCTTGGTTGGGTAATACAGGATGAGCCTAGGAGAAGTTTGATACCTTGCTGTGTTTAGTTTGGCTTTAGACATCAAACAGAGCACATATACTGGTGATGCATGCCTGCTTTGGCATGTCAGGTAGAGATCTTCACAGCGGCAGCTTTCTTTTAAAGTGAGACAAAATTTTAAAAGAGAAAATAGCACTCTCCCTCTTACAAGCAAAAATTTGAACTTGCATTACTTGGTCTGGTAGGACCAAGCTTATGGTCAAATATTGAACATTAGCTAACATTATTATCCCCTTTGGCTACACACCCTGCTGTAGGTTCTACATTAGTGTTAAATGTTTTTAACACCCCAGACCTGGTGGGCCACAAGGGAGGGAACATGCTTTGTGGTCACATTCACAAGATCCAGTCAAGGTCATTAAATAGGCACCACTGTTTTTTTTTTTTCCCTTCTGGCAAACTGTGGCAGGTATCTAGGAGTCCAAACAAACAAGAGACTCCTGGATGCCAGCAGCCGCAAGCTGAGTTTTAGTGTTATGAGATCTGGGAAGAATAAGAGGTAGTGCTGAGCAACAGAAGAAAATGAAGCCTGTGTAAACCAGAACTGACGTTTTCTGTCTAAATATATGTTTATATATGTTTGGGATTGTAAACCAGTATGACTCTTAACTCCCTAAAACTTGTTCATTTCTGAAATTACATGAAACTATCCAAGGATTTAAAAAAACAAAACATATGAAGTAAGTGTTATTGGATGAACTGTGGCAGAATTTACTCTCCTGCCATATTATTGGCTGCATGATTTATCTTAACCACTAGTTTACTCACATTATTACTCATATTACTCACTTACTACTACTACTCATTCAAATGTTATCTTGAGTAACACAGAGATCATAAAAACCATGTTTGTAACTTTCAGTTACTCAAATCATCATGAATCAATCATGAATCATCATTGCTTTTTCCAAAGGTGAAAGTGTGTTTTATGCAGGAATACCTTGCAAGCATTTCATAGAGGTTTGAGGAGGTGAATCATTTATTGTGCTCAATGAACTGCTGCAACATGATTTATTTCGTCTTTTGTCTATGATAGATCCGAGGCTCCTCACAGTGCTCAGCGTCTCTGGAAGCATCGTTATAGTTCTTGTGTTGTCTCTTGGATTATGCTGTGCCATTCAGTAAGTTTCAATCTTTCAGTGTCTGTCATGATATGATAAGGATTGATTTCAAATGAAAACACTGAACCAAGGGCACAGTGTGATTAACCCTTAATTCATGACCATGAAACCTTAAAATTTGTTTCTTAATAATGGTTCTCAATCTGCTTTTTTAGGTGGAAGAAATTCAGGGAGAAGCCGGTGCCTGACCCGGGCCTCAGCTCTCTGGCGTTGTGGCCATCTGCAGACCATCAAAAGGTGAAATGGGAGGAGTGAATTGCATCATTATAAAAGTGGCTGAGGCTGTGAGACGATTAAATTATATTAAATATTATATTATATATAGTTATATAGTTATTTGTGATCAGGGGAGGAAAATAAGATATAAGTGTTTCTTTATACAGGGGGTGGTCATGAAAAAGTATAAATAAATTGCAGTTATATTTATCCATGATCCACTGGGCCACAGCCCCCCAAGGAGATTTTGACAAGACACAGTTGAAACTAAATATCTTTGTGGTTTTGGACTATTCTTTGAACACAGCTAGCAAGTCGAACATTCCACCTAGGGAAAAATACCCACAATGCTTTTCATCATGGAATGCAAGTTCCAGCTAAAGTCAACCCCAAATTTCCACAAAAAAAAAGCATTATTTTCTCTATCATTTTTCCATGGGCCTCCTGGTTTTTATGGATATTTCAATGTTTTTCATGCCTGTTTTCCTTCTGTTTGTTATATAATATGTTTCATTTTTGTTAATTAAAAAAGTTCAGTAATAATAATTATAATAATGATGATAATTCCTGGACAATATATTGAGGAAATAATTTCACTGTCAAAGGTTGCTTTGGCCCCATTGGTAACCATGTCTGTGTACAGTTATTTTGCTACAAACACCTTGGTCACTTTTCCTCTGGTTGATCAATGGTGTTTCATGATGACGTCTTTGATAAAGGTTAAAATCTGAACATATGGTTTTAGATATCATGATTCTGTATCCTAGGTTTTTTCCTTTGAAAAAACAACTGAATTATCTTCAGTTTTCAAACAACAACACCTTGTGTCTTTTTTTTCTTCCTGTCTGTGTAAATGTTTTCCACAGGGGATCTGCCAGGCATTCACTAATCCATCTGAAAGTAACTATGACTGGGTTTACATAGAGGAACTTCAGCGAACGTCCAACCCTCCACTTGCTATAGGCTGTAACCCAGCCATTGAGCAAATTGAGGAATACACTGACCCAGCCACAGTTCTTGCACCTGACATACAGAATGAGAAACCAGCTGAACTTGTACAGACACAGCATCTGGGTTGTTCTGAGGAATCCACAGCCTTAATATCTTCCGAGAACGGCACATTTAACCCTTATCGAAGTCAGGGTTCTGTGGAAACTGTGCCTGCTAAGATGAGTAAACAATATAAGTGCCTTCCAGCAAAACAAGAAAAGACAGCACCAGTGACTGTTTACGTCACTTTGAACATGTTTGAACAAGGTCTGGGTCAGTGAGAGCAGTTTAAACAGACCCATAACAACAATCCAAGAATCAAGATATGCCAGTATATCAGCTCTGAATAAAGCTCCTTGGTTTTGTCCAGTGTGGAATGGAAGTAAAGAAAAATAATTATAATCTCATCCCCCAAGTAATAAAAATGTGTAAATAAAAGTACATTTTGCCACTATGCTTTATTGATACAAACATGTTATATTTATGTGCGTAGTAGCAGCTTTTCTAAGTCAAGCTGATGTATATACCTGATGTAAGAATATTGAGTTAAATGTATATGCCTCTAGCATATATTTCTAACATTCAGCTCTGTGAACAAAAATGTTTTTGTTTTATGTTGAGATGATCTTTTACTGAGTAATCACACACCAAGATAATGCAGCAGAGACTGAAATAATGTAACATATATGTACATATAGCCTATGGTTTGTAATATATGATAAGTCTGTGACAGCATGCACATGTAAATATGGGAAATTGATATTTCGTTGTAAACATAATATTTGCTATGTATTATCATGGGATTTTCCATTGGTTATCACTGATATCCTCACTTGTTAAAGAGTAGTAAACTTGCTTGAGACAACAAAGTTGTAACTCACTGCAGTACTACAGCAATAATCTTAAATGGCTCAAACTTTATTAAGTACCAAAGGACATTGTGACAAGCTATTTTGCAGCTCAGTCCTCAGTCTGATGGGGAGTCAAGCTATCTACCTCCCCCTGTAGCCTGGTAGAGTGAATGATTTTTGCTCATTCATTTCATACTGTAGTTTTTTGAGTTATAATAGTAGCTACTACAGGTGACCACTATGAGCCACAGGTTATTCACTCTAACTGATGTGACACACACACACACACACACACACACACAATTAGGTTGGCTTAAAATCTTTTGATTGACACAATCAAACACGATATAGAATATGTCGATTTAAAAAAAAAAAATCACTTTTTCTGTAGCCAGGATTGCAGTTCAGCTTCAGCTTTTCCAGAAGCCAGTAATGTCAGCAATGTCTTCAGAAATTGCATGGTCTAGTTGATGTTCCTTTTTTCTAGAGGGCATCTGAAGGGATGATCCTAAAAGATAACTGTAGGAGTTTTGTAGTTTTGTGTCCTCTCTCGTGTATACCCGCAGGGGGCAGTAAGACGCAGGAAGTCATCTGAAATACAAACATTAACAACCAGGAGAAGTATGCTAGCTAGTTTAGCCCCAAGCTAGCTAGCTAGCTCGATTGGTGACTGTAGTGGATCAAAAGAAAACTGACTCGATATATAATACCGTGTCCGGGATGCTGACATGCGGAGAGTGGAAATAACATATGTGTCGTGTATTTGCCTGCCGGCCCGTCAGGAAGTTGGCCGGGCTTAAATTTGTTGGATGATTCACTAGAATTAGTAGCTGAAGGCCCCTGAGTCCGCGGTGCTTGGGTGAACGACAACCGGACATTGCCGCGATCTCAGAGAGGGAGCATCAAGCCACAGGCTAGCTATTTACCAACGACACATTACAGCGAAACCTCTCCTGGACATGTCACACAACGGACCTCCTCCTCGATGGCGGAATTGTCCGAGAAGAGGACAACCTGTGGCAGGTAAGCGAAAAACTAATAATCCAGTTAACTAGCGTTAGATTAACCTGCTTCATGTACGTAGTGCTGTTGCTGCTAACGTTAGCTGCGTGCCATGTTTATGATGGTAGAGCATGACTTGTCTGAAACCTTATAACCTGTTAAACCACCTATTAAATTACTAATTTCTAATTTCTCTAATATGACAAACAGCGTGTTGCTGTCTTGGTCCATTCTCAGTCGCACAAAAAATGTTAGGTTAGCATCACAAAATGGCAATGTTACTGAGCAGTGTAGTTTTAACATAAGAGCAGCTTATTTAAATGAAGCGGTGGTTGGTGTGAATTGGATTGCCGACTTAATTGAATGACACCAGTGAATGTATTAATTGCAAACTTTTCTTGTCTGTGTGTACGTTTGCCATTTATTGTGAGGCAAACTTAATTTGCCATATTTTTAAATGGAGTTTAGTATGACACTGTATTCGGGCGCGCGCTGCTTAGCCGAGTTGGAACCTGTGGCTAACGGGTTGTCAAAGCTTAACTCTTCGCAGACAAACGTTGTATATGCCAGCTAGTAACTCTTATTTACATTTGAACTAAAGCGGATATTGTGGGCTATGATTCGTTCATTTATTTCCCAACAGGAAAAAGTGCTTTAGGAAAGTGTTGCTGAGTTGGCTAGCTTCGTTGTCGAAGCATCACGTGTCAAAACAAACCAGAGCCTGTAGCGTGGTGTGCAGATGCTGTGTAGTGGTCGTTATCCATGAAACCCAGTGTGTCTGTACATGTTTACTTGAACACCGCATTGCCAGACTCATCTTTACTTCACGTTTGCTTTACACGAGTGCATTAATTTAGACAGGTATTCATTTTCACGGCACAAATATTACTTTTAAGAAAGGATCTATTGTCAAGATGGGTCCAGAGTCTTATTGGATATTAACTTAGTTAGCTATCACCATATATACGAATTATTTGCTGTTTCATGTTTGATTTAACACGACCACAATTCACCTCGATTTTTACTTCTACTATTACAAACTATATTCCCAGGGCAAAGTAGGCAAGTTCCTAGGAGCCCTAGACTCCCGTGCTTACCTCATATTTAGGTCTACATATTTTTATGAATCACAAATTTGTTTGAAATTTTTACTAAAGTGCAATATCAGCAATGTCAGGTCTTCCATCTTCCACCTGGTTTCGTTCAGTCTACTATCATGGAAAACATGGGAAAATAGCAAGTATTCACATATTAAAAACTGGAATATTTGTCAAACTTGTTGCCAGTTCTTTTCAGGTAATCATTTAATCAAGTAATCGTTTCTGGGTTCCAGTGGAAATAATCAAACTGCCATATGTAACCACGGTCGAATCCTTACTCCTCGGACTCCTAGAACGTTAATTTTGCCGTGACCTGCGACCACACTGGATTTGTCAAGTGATGTTTTTCTTTTCTTTTTTTAAATTTGATTCGGTATGATAAAGTGTGGTGATCATGGCATCTGTGGACAAAATGTTACACTGTATTAGACTGGGCATACTAGGAGTGCAGAGTTTTAAATTAGAAGACCACTGGTTCATTGCTTGTGTTTTCCCTTATAGGAAAATTCCTGCCGATGAAAACAATGTTGGGTCCCAGATATGATGACCAAGTTGCAGAGGAGAACAGGTTTCACCCGAGCATGCTGTCCAACTACTTAAAAAGTCTCAAAGTAAGTAACTCCATGATGACTGACTGAAGTTCTGAGCAAAGTTTAGAAATTGAAAAACCCATGGCACACCTTGTCCTTTTTTTGTCTTTCTCCAGGTGAAAATGGGTTTGCTCGTGGATTTGACGAACACTACTCGCTTTTATGACCGCAACGACATTGAAAAAGAAGGCATAAAATATGTAAAGCTTCAGTGTAAAGGGTATGAGTGAAGTCACTGTCATGAGTTAAACTAATTTGTAAGCTGTTGCTCATTCAGAGGTAATCTAATAAGTCTGATGTCACTCTGTTTCTTTTAGGCATGGGGAATGCCCTTCGAAAGAGACGACTGCAATGTTTATCACGCTCTGTGAACACTTCGTAGAGAAGAATCCCACAGAATTAATAGGTAAGGAAACCATAACTTAACAGTGACATCACTTACATAGGAACCTCTCCTTTCACAGATTTGATAGTCAAAAAAGTTGGTATGGCTGTGAACATGTTTTTATATCAATGCCTTGGGACATCGTGAATTTACAGTGATATGAAATGACAGAATCAAAATGATTACTACTATATTTACTCTGTGTAATGTTTTTGAATCTGAGTTTGAGGCAATAATAGCCGTTACTACATGTTTTTATTTGGCGCCAAGTTTGTTCCAAGTTTTTGAATATTTGAAAATATTTTGGAAAAAGATGAAATGATCAGTTCCCCTCCCAATGAAGACTCAACCAAATCTTTTTTTCTCATATAATGGATGTGAGCAAGATGTTCGAAATCAAAACAGAACTTTTCTTATTTCTTTGAAACATTTCTGAGTTTGTTTAATCTTTAATCAACAGAAGATTTAGTAGTAAAGATTTAGTAATATGTAGGTTAATGTTAGACAATAGTAGACTTTATTTCCCAACTGATTTTGAATGGCCAAAATCCCTGTTGTTCAGTGAAAGAAAACAACTGGATTAGTGTTTCATGTAGTTTAATGTTAAACATTTAGAACAGGAGAAACCCTCTGCCCGTCTCTGTCCTCAAGTCCTAAAGATTATATGAATGTGACTGAAACCCATGAGGTTTTATGTATATTGCCTCTGCTCAGTGAAGAATATGAAGATATATAAAAGTAGACTTTAAGTATAATATTTAAGTATAAAAACCAGCTGGCACTGTGAATGACTTTGCAGTGTGCATTATTTTCTTCAACCTGTTGGAAGATGTTTGCCTCAGCAATAACTCATTTATATTTCTTGTGATGTTTTACCACCCCCCGTTTTCACTCTACATTCAAGCCTCCAGTGATCACACTCAATGTGAATCTTAATGCCTGAACAACATCTCAAAAACCTTGAATCTTAAGTAGGAGAACCTGCAGCACTTTTGCTTTATTTCTAAAAACATAACAGTAGATCTCTTATTGTGAAGTTAACACCATTTTACAGTCTCCTGTGAGGGGCTGTTCTTTAGTACATTTCCCAGTATGCAGGGTTTACTATGGCGTGACCATGATATTCCTATAGGTAGCCTAAAGTGTCCTTTCATGCTATGAAGTTTAGTTCACAGGGACTATACAATATATCACTAATACATTTGCTCTGGTGGCTGTGTAGTATCCGACACTTTCTGGCAGCTGTATTTATTTTTAAAAGTTTGTAAGTAACATCAATATTAACATCATGATATTATTATAAATGATGGCCTTAATCCGTTCTCTTGTGTTATTCATTTCTTCCAAATGAGTTCTTTTATGGTCATTTGTGAAGAAATGGCTGTTTTTTTAATGTGATAATATAAACGTATCAATGTTTTTCCTCATTTGTTTCTGGTTTGATTTTAGAAGCTTGAACTAATGCTGTTCTTACTTTGCTTCCATGATACATAGTAGAGTGTGAAAGGTTGTTTTTGAACGTGAGAAAACGACTGAAAAAGCTTATAATTGCGCCTTGAATTCAGGTTATTTAGTGACCGTATAGAACCTTTATTGTATATTGTAATGTTTGTCCAGAGAGTGCTGGACTACACTGGCTTATTGGTAGCATTACCCTATGTGTCCAGCAGAGAGCAGCCTTACTCTAAAATTGGACCGGTGCAAATGGGAGTGAAGTTAGGCTTTATGTTCACACTTTTTTTTCAGTGCTTTTTTTTTTGTAGTTCTTAGTTATCAGACAGCTTCCCAGTGCAACCAGTATAACCCAGTAGAAACCAGCTGTCTGCTCATGGTCACAGAGTAGCTCTGTGTTGCAGCTGAGGGTTAAATGGCTGTCCCAAGGTTTGCTCACATGTCACTGTTGAGCTGCATTTGCACTTCTCCAAACGTGCATGGCTGTCAAACAAACATCCTTAAGAAAATAGTCTTGTGTAATTCACCATATTTTTGGTTTCATAAGTATGTAGGAGTTTCACATGAGAAACAGCACTTCTCTCCCACAGAATGGTGTGTAGGTGATTTCTAGGTGAAACCTGGCTCAATAAGGTTTGGTTTAAAAGTTAATATTGTGTAGATGTCCACATGTGGGCAGATTTTTTTTCACAATTGTTCCAACTGTATTGTATTTTTTACAATAGTAAAAGTACATGGAAATTGTATATCTAGGTCTGTCCATTACTCAGCTTATTATAAGTCATCAGTATATGGTTAAAAGTAATATTTTTACTCTGCATAAATGAAGGTGATATGAATGACAGTATCCTGATTGATGACATTTTCAGTCCACAGCGAAATGCACACAGCCTGTATTCAGAAACTGAGCCTTAAAAAGAGCCGTCAGGACTTCTGTAACTTTGTGATGTCACAACAAAGCCGTCACCACTCTCAGCCATGCCTTAAGCCCAGCCCATCCAGACCCACCATCCAACCTTGGATGGTGGGTGAGTGTTTATGCTATATTTTTATTCAGTCACTCAGAAAACAGTCAGCCGATCAGCAGAGAGCTTCAGAGCCTCTCTTCTCACCGACCTGTTGTTACTAGAGCTCTAAGCCCGAGACAGGAGATGTAAAACCAAATTGAGATGTTTTTCTGTTCTTACAACCACATCTTCAAATAAAACACACACAGGAAAAGTGAGAAATATGGGACCTTTTAAGATAATTGTGCTCTGTCAAATTATACACCCAGTTGGCCGTTAATTAGGTACACAGAGGTAAAACTAATGCAATCTGATCCAACCAGGAATCCTCCCTGCATGAAAGTTATAATGTTCATTTTTTTTTTTTTAAACTGTTTTAGAGACATGATGATTAAACTTTATGATCACAGAGAGGTGTTTCTGTTATTTAGCGTCACTGATGTAAATGGGGTGGACAATATAACAGAAACACCTTTAACCTCCTAGGACCTGGCGTCCACATATGTGGACCTCACATTTTTGGGTTCTCTAGCCCACAATACTAACTTTTTCTCAACAAGGGCCTGGTGACCACATATGAGGATATTATACTGCCACTCAGTAATCGAAATTTAAAACTAATGTCCTCATATGTGGACATCATTTTTCTCAGGTCCCAATCAGCCTATATAGCAAAGAATAGAGCTCGGGTCTTAGGAGGTTAAGTATAATGCAACTCAGTTCAACAGCATCACAAACTGCAGCCTCCAAAACGATCATACAGCTGAAACAACACCTCTCTTAAACAGTTTCAACAAAAACTGAGAATTATAACCATCACGAAGAGAGGATTTATTGGAGCACTGTATTATTAGACTGCATTCGTTTTTAGTTAGGTTTATTTAATAAACTGCCAACTAATTGAATGTATTATGAATAAAAGGGTTTTAATGAATCTCACTTCTTAAATAATTATTCACGTGCTCCCTCAATTAGGGGCTTATGGGTGTCCTGGTGGAACAACAACTTTTTTTTTCTCATTTGTCCTGTTTTTAAGCAGCTCATTCACTTTTTTCCAAGTGTAAACAAGTTCATTTGGAATAATACTGTGCTGTGACACAATGCCTAAAGGCAGCCTGAGGGACCCTATCAAGTACACATGGATATTGAAATTGTGCTTTTACACCACTGACAGCAGGGTGCTCTCTTATACCAGCATCTTCTAGTCCTATCCAGATCTGCTCTTAACTGCTGGCTGGCTTGGAAATCGGACTGCTCGGACATCATAGCAGAATGTGTGAATGTCATCTCAGCAAAGTCCTGCCTTTGGCCAGCTGGTGATTAGGCTTTGTTGTCTCTGCAGTACACATGTCCAAATTAGACAGTTGGGCTGGTAAATGTGATCCCTGTGCTCTGACATTGGTTCATTTTGTCTTCATTAGCGTTGGCGTTGCCAGGCAAACTTCCTGTGCAGTGGAAGTATGAGAGTCAGATGGTTTGATTTTTGTGTAGTTTGAACCTTGCTGTGCACCTGCTTGTTTGTGAGAACACCAATTTTTTTCTTAGTCGAAATAGTGAACACATGACTAAAACCTTCAGGGGGCTTTTTGTGGCCCTGGAATTCAGATTCTGCTTTAAAGAGCACACTTTCTCTCTTTCTGTTTTTCTCATGTGCCTTTTTCATCCACTTTTAACCTCTCTGAATGTTTCATCAATTTCTGGGTCTATTCTGTGTGTGCTGTGGCTGGTGTCGGGCTGATCTTTTTGATGTGGGTATGAAGGCAGGGTGGCCCTCTAAGGAGAGGTGGATCTGCCTGTGAGTCTTTTGATTGTGTGACTTGATGCCCCCGCTCAAAACAACCTTAGCACATCTTAAAGAGGACTGATGTTATTGATGTGAGAGGGGAACTTGGATAAGATTGTGCTAAACCACAAGGCTGTTGAAATAGTGACGCCTTGCTCAGATTATGTTGCATTAAACTGATTGCGTAAAGGCTTTGAGGAGAGATATGAGAATAGATACACTGCTGATGTGACTTTCAACATATTCTATCAATGCAAGAGTGTTTTTTAAATGGGTTAGGTTTAATATAAATGTAAACTTAAAGTTGGATTCTGAGATTCTGAGTTTTTACTACTTTTTTTTTTTTTTTTCTCCCAAAGGTGTTCACTGCACGCATGGCTTCAACCGGACAGGCTTTCTGGTATGTGCGTACCTGGTGGAGAAGATGGACTGGAGGTAAGGACTAACCCCCTTCTATCACTCATACAGTTCGGAGTGCAGTTTGACCATCTTCGCAATCGTCTTGCATGATAACACAAACTGTACACCACTGCCACTTCAACATGAAGCTTCACAAAGAAGCTTGCTGGTCAGCAGTGACCGAGTTCATTTCCCCACGACAGAGATGTTTAAATAATTTACAGCAACGGAGCAGAAGTGGGGTGGGTGAGTGGGTGTGTGTCTTTACTCAGAGGTGGAGCAGCAGTCTGAGAGAGCAGAATCCCTGGAAGCTGGTAGACTGATAAAGCCCTCCCACCACCCACTACTTCCTGTGTAATGAATATTCCGTGAGCATTTACAGCCCTCATCCTGTATCATGTGTTGGGAGATAATTCAACTATCAAATGGTCAACACTGGCAGATTTTTTTGCCTTTATTTTAGTTTTTTGTATACATACAGTCAGTGAAAAAATATCCACCCTAAACATGGAGTAAATCATGATTAGGGCTGCAACAAAAAATAATTTTCAGTACTTATTAATTTGCTGATTATTTACTCAATTAATCGTTTGGTCTATAAAATGTCAGAAAATAGTGAAAAATACCCATCACAATTCCCTGTTGCCTAAGATGTATTTATGTCTTGTTTGTCTGACAAAACTATTCAATTTAGATCTGAAATATTTAGTTGATTAATGACTTATCAATCGACAGAAAGATAATTGGGCACTATTTTGATGATCAGTTAATCCCTTTTCAGGCACAAAAGCTAACTGTCCCTCTTCTGAGCTTCTGCATTGTGAGGATTTCCTGCTTTTCTGTTTTATATCATTAGAAATTAAAAGTTTTTGGACAAATGAAAAGGTTTGACTACTTCATGTTGGGACCATACGATTGATACCTTTCTTTTTCATATATGATAGTAAACTTTGACGGTTGGCAGATAATATTGAAACATTTGACAACATCTTCTTGGGCTGTGGAAAATTAGAATGGGGATTTTTTTTCACTATTATCGGATATTTAATATACCAATGATCAATCAAGGAAGTAATTGGCAGGTTAATTGATGATACTTAGTCATATTTTATAATGAATATAAAAATAACTCTCTAGTCTGAGTCTTTAGTTTTTTGATTTGATGAAATTGTTGCAAATCATTTCCTGACAAAAAAAGCAATAAATAAGATGAAAATGTTTTTGAGTCAAGTTCATTAACATAAATAAGAAAAATTAAGGACCCTAAAATTGATCCCTGAGGACCTCCAAAGGGAAGCTTATCATAATCTGAGGAATATTTTTCAATGTTTTTTTAATTCCCATAAACAAATAGTGTTAAACAATACTTTTTCCTTTTGTACTGAAATATTACAGTAAAATTTGACATCTTTTTTTTTTTTTATCAAGCTCTTTATTCATATCATAATCATGAAGTAATTGTCAGTTGAAGCCTTAAATACCATTGACTACCTTTTTTAGTTTTGTTCAAGATAAAACTATTCTAAAACTGTCATACAAATGAAAGAATAAACCTTTGTGAAAGATGCCCTGTCTGTGTTTTCTGTCTCTTATCAGTGTCGAAGCAGCTGTGGCTGCATTCACCCAAGCCCGGGCCCCAGGGATCTACAAGGGAGACTACCTCAAAGAGCTTTTCCGTCGCTATGGGGACGAGGAGGACGCGCCCCCCGCCCCTGCACTGCCTGAGTGGTGCTTCGATGACGACGAGGGGGAAGTGGACGATGACGGTAACGCGGTCAGCCAGGAGTCGGGCCCCAGCTCCTCTGGGTCAGCGCCCGGCAAACGAAAAAAAGAGAAGCTAAAACTGGTAAGACTTGCATGGAGTTCCAGGAAATGGACTGTTAAGCAGGAAATCCACTGCCCCTCTCTGCACGACATGGATCTCATGCAGGGTGATGCAAGGTCTTCAGGGACGATTCCCTTCTAAGTGATAAGACTCTTATGTTCAACTATATAAAATAATCTAGCAAACTGAATCTTCAAATTTAGATAAAATGAAGCATTACATCTTCTCAACTGCTGTCAAAGGTATCATTTTGGTTAGATATAAGCTGTATCCGTCTTTATGTAAAGCTTTCATCACTGCAGTTTAGTGAAATTAGAGGTGTTGAATCATCTCCAGTTGCGTGTAATTAGGTTTGCTTTCTACATTCAACTGATGCTCTCCTTCAAATAATTTTGAGTAGTTACAAGAAGCTTAAATTAAAATGGCACTGCTAACATTTCCAGCAGGCACAGTAATGGAGGCAATGCAAAGATTAGCGAAACAGAAGTGAAGCAAAACATAGATTTGTACAGATACTTATTTATCACTGTTATTAGGGAAAACCTGAATCAAGGCAAATCTAATAGCTGAAAATGTGATACAGCAGACAGGTCTAGAAGGAGGAAGCCAGAGGAGAGAGCAGCTCTTGCAGACTGCATTACTTCACTGTCATTAAGCAATACTGTCTCTTGGTTGAGTGGACTGCCTCACAGTCAGACTGGTTGGCGGCCAGTTGGCTGTTATGAGGAGAAATGTCGTAAAGTTGGATGAAACACTGTTGAATTTTGATGTGAGAAGTAGAAACGCTTCTCTGCTATTTTGGATAGTACATACTTGAATTTAACCATTTATTGGCTTCTGACGTTATGGTCTATGCATGTGGAGACGCATGTTAATACTGGGTCTGAACAGGGCCAAACAGTGCAGGAGGAGATGTCCAGGTTTTGAACCACAGGTTAGCTAGTTGACATGTATAAGCTAACGTTAGCACTTGTTCCATTGCATTTTAGAGCATTTTGAAACTGTGGCATTGGTACTTTGACTTAAGTAAAGGATCTGAGTTCTTCTTCCACCACTGCCCTTTTTAGTGGAGTTTCAGTCAGCACCATCAGACCTGTAGCAAATAGCAGCTAGGAAGCTCATTAGGGGAAAGTGTGGATTTTAGCAAAGACTGAAATGAACTTAGATTAATTAATCACTTGTCAGTGGTTAAACCATCTATGCTTTTTATGCTGCTTATCTGGGCCAAGGCCACATTAATTAGATTAATTATATCATTAGGAATTATTGTTATATGTTGTTTGGAATTTCTGAAAAAAATTAATTGAGTAAGATATAGTAATTAATAATTCTAAAGAATATCATCCTCACTGGCTTTTTATTATACTTAGGTCACTATATGATGGTGAAACAGTTGTTAAATTGCATTCTTTGTGGGTTTAAAACAACTTCAACACTTGAGAAACTCTACCAATGTTCAGACAGTCTTGTTCTCACCTGACTGAGCGAACGAGGTGAACTGGTGCGAATGGTTGCTGAGTTTAAGGCAGATGAATGAGGCTAAACTGTAGCACTACTGTATAATGCACATTACCCTCTCTAGATTAAAAGGTGGTGAAATAATTTATATGGTCATGATCATGCTCTTTCTCTTCTCACTGTAGCCATTTATACTTAATCGGCATAAATGGTCATATACCAGTTAGCAGAACTGAGCTGGGCTGAATGAGAAGGAAAAGGTCATGCCAAATGAGAAATAAGTGAGATTAGGAAATGAGTGCCACAGATGTTGCCAAGATTTCTATCAGAGTAGATGTGAGTGGATTTCTTCATAAACCATAAATGGGAACATGTGGATACAGTCCAGTTTCCTGGGAGTTGAAGCGGATGAGTAGGTTTTATAAGATCCATAAAATAATTAAAGTGAGAACAGTTTTAAACATGGAGAAGTCAAAAGGAAATATGGATTTATAATATTTCTACCTGTTGCCTCTGCACACAGGGATTCATAAAGCAAAGAAGCAGCTGTTTGGAAAGTGCCACCGGTACTCAAAATGTTTTTCTTGTATGTGTAGGCGGGGTATGATTTTTATAAATCCAAGTTCGAGCTTCTGTTTTCCTTGTTTTTTTACCTCCCAGGGTGCAGTATTCCTTGAAGGCATCACAGTGAAAGGCGTCACACAGGTCACCACACAACCCAAACTAGGCGAGATCCAAAGAATGTGTCAGGAGATGGCCGAGTGGGACAGGTAACAGCCTCTGTTTGCCTTCCTCGTACGCCTCTGGGAAACTGTGCTTGTCTGTGCGTACATATGTGTTTATTGTGCTGTGTTGTGAGTGACTCTTTTGTCTCAAATGACCTATCTTTTCTTTTTTTGAAGATCTTGACACTTTCAGGCAGGCAGCAGAGTTGGGAATAGATTTTTCTTTTCTGGATAAATATGCCGCTACAGCTTTTGTAATGAAATTGCAGATAGTGGGCTCTACTGCTGTGTCTTGTAACAGCAGAATGAACAGTCCACGCTGCTATTTCTACTACCTGCTGTTGCCAATACCTGTGTGTGCTCTTATCTTCTAACATAAGATCCAAATGTACTTATGAATGCAACATCTGAACAAAATGACTATTTTTCTCCACTTTGTGATACCTTTTACACTATGTCAATGCCCAACACATTCACACTACTCTAACTCCCACCATACAACAAACATATGGCTAAAGAGGTGTCAATAAAATATTGATTGGCAGCCGTGAGCTCCCACTCTTGACTTTGGCTTTCTCTGATTGGTTAGAAGGGTGAAGCTCACTTATAAGGTTTAGTAGAGAGAATCTTTGCACTGCTGCCAGGCTGTTGAATGAGTTTATGTCACAGAAGCCTTTGGCAGGACCTCTCCAATTTGAGATATGTTTTAGAACATATTTCAATTCAAACAACATTTGAAATTATTATTATATATTAGTGATTATACCAAATTTAATCTTAATCCAACCAATAGTTGTTTGGATATCTCAGTCTGGACCAAAGTGATGGGCCGACTGACTCACAGCCATCCATAGACCAATATGCTAGCAGGGCACTGCATCGGTCAATAGCAGGCCTCCTGGCGTGAAGTGCAACAGCTGCATACATACATATTGCACATTGTATAATTGATGTGTTTACTGTGGCAACAATAACATGAACATTTCAATCTTTGTTGTGTTATATTGGAGTGTGGGTATTGAGACAGACCTCTGGGCTCTGATGGTCACTCCTAACAGACCTTAGAGATTTTGTAGCCGTGTGTAACCATGTGCTAACGTTTGTGTTTATGTCATGTCACTTCTAATTCATGCTGATAATGTGTGTATTGGTAAGGGCCAGGCCATGAAATGGATAAATACTTGAGGACATTCTTGTGGGGGTTAGTTATCAAATAACTAAATGTCATCTATTGTGTTTTTTCATTGTTGTTGCAGGTTTGGTTTCCCTGGTGCTCAGCCTGTGTCCATGGATAGACAAAATCTCCGTTTCTTGGAACAGAATCCCTACAAAGTCAGCTGGAAAGCGGACGGCACACGGTGGGTCTGTTGTTCACGGATTTTCTTCACAATAAATATCTCCTCGTTCACATGTGTCAGTACAGTTATCACCCTTTGTGTCTCTGACTGGACCGATGGGTTTCTCCTCCCATTCATTAGGCTGCTTTCTCTGAGTCAATACAGAGTGTTCCTGGGTCCATGGGAGTTGTCTATCAATGATGTATGCATCAGCGGTGTTAATTTACGTCCCTGGCTTATCGGTGAAGAAGGCGAGGAATGCTAACATGATTTCTGTTTATTGTTAGGCTTTAATAATCATATAGCTTATCAGCCTGAGCGGTGATCGTGTAGCCGTGAAGATGTGGACTGTGTAATTATAAATCGACTTCACTGTCGAAGCCACAGAGCAAACAGATTGGCTGTGTCCAGTGTAGAATAAGAAAAGCAATAAGGGGCTTTTTCTTTCCTGTCACATTTGGGGTGGGAATTTGTTGTTTTCTCTTATTTTATACCTCAGTTGCCAAAAGCCTGTGTTGAGGGGGGGTTTCGTGTGCCAGTAGTCTGCTGTCTCTCTCTCTGGTGCAAATGTGCAGTGTGCTGGTGAATATTTAATGACTGCAGACAATTTCAGAATTTTACATATCGGCGCTTTAATTTCCTTCAGGAGCGAGACAGCGCAGAGTACAGATCTGGCCTCTGACCAAGGTGCTGCTGATGTGTGTAATCGACTGCCATCATCTGCAAACGCTCTAAAGTGCAGTTGGAAAGTTTTGCTGTTAAATTTGAATAGAGAGTAATGCCGAGCTCCTCCTCTGCAAACTCAAGCTCTTGTCCTTCACCCCCTTTGCCCTGCAGCTGTACCTGAGCCTTGAAGAGCAGTCATACCTCATTTTTTTCAGTCATGAAGAGCAGAGAGAGGCACAGTATGCTACATATGAGTCATCCGTCAACTGCAGGATATTCACTGTGCTGAGAATATGATCTATTACTTTCTCCTCCCATTTAAAGAAAAAAAATGGTATAAAGCAAACCTGACTTTTTTTAAATTTTTTTAATGAAATTAAAAAAAACAACAACATAGAATTAGTTATTAGACCATGAAATCAAAACAAGATCAGCAAGTCCTGGAAAACAGAGTGCATGTGTGTGCAATAGAGCTGCAGTAATTGGTCAATTAATCACTTAGTGGAATACAACAGAAAATGAATTGGCATCTGTTTTGATTATTGAATAATTGTCTGTGAGTTATTTTTTTTTTTAAGCCACAATGTCAGCCGTTCGCTGGGTCTCGCTTCTCAAATGAGGATTTGATGCTTTCCCTTGTTGCCTGTGACAGTAAACTGAATATCATTCAGGGTTTTGACAGTTAGTCAAGACAAAACCAGACACTTTGAGACGTCACCTTGGTCTATGGGAAATTATAATAAACATTTTTTTAACTATTTTGTGTCAGTTTATAGACAAAACATTAATTGATTAATCAAGATTAATGAGTGACTGATTTAATAATAATATAATCAGAGAAAGACGTTGCACAACCTTGAGAAAAAATCATCGCAAGATTTAAGTGAGCTACCAATTTTTAAATAAAGATCTGACATCATGAAAAAACTCAAATATAAATTGTTAAAATCTTTCTACAGATCCTTTTGTCTTATAATCTAAGAAACACATAAACTCCATTTAGTCTTTCCCTTGATTCACTAATCACCAGTTTTAATGCAGAAGAATTGTCCATGAAGAATCTGCTGATTTGTTTTGCAGTTTATCTTTCGATCCATATTTGAATGATATTTAAATCTAGGTGTCTGCCATATGTCCACATGTACAGTTGCAGTTGGTGCTTGTAGAGTAAGTTAGGCTGAGACTGGTTTGACATATTGTTTGGAGCTGAGGTGAATGGTAATGACTCCCTGTGTCTCTGAAGCTAATATGAGCTCTGTCACACAAGCAGTCCCACCCACCAGAACAATTTAGACATAAGTCTCACAAGAACATATTGTGCTCGAGTTTAATTGGGAGACCCTAATTTATTTAACCGTAATTCAATCAGTGCCGGTCGTGTGTATGTGTTTGTGTGGGTCAATGTGTGTTGCATTAGAGAAGCGAGTGTTTTGTGATTTCATACTCCCTCCTTCTAGGACCCTTTTTTTTTTTTTTTTTTCAAACTAAAAGCTGCAGACAGGTTTGAATTAAACATCACTGTGTTTGTTATGATCATACATTATGTTAGTGCTGCCCAACAGCAGAGGCATCATGTAAAAGAAGAACCTTGGTGTTATGCTGTTGGTAAAACTTCACCAAATCATATAAACAACAATGAGGTAGAACAGTATAGAAAGTGTGGTCACATCAACGGCATTGTTTTGCACTTTGCATCAATATATTCTGAACCTGTGAGACCATACTGTGGCCAGTCTTATCTTAAAGAATATATCTCCTAACACCTTATAGAGTATTCTCAAGTTGTTGGAGTTTGTTGACACTCCACTACAGAGGGTTGGAGCCGCTGTTCATTTCCTCCTGTGTGTAAACAACCTCAGAACCTGAGCCTCGGCGTATTTACATAGCAAAAGGTTTGATTCTGTAGACGGTAAACTTTGATGATTTCCTTTGTGTGTCTCTTGTCAATACGGTATCCGTCTCCTGTTTCTACTTCAAGTCGACAGCAGTATTGTTGCTGTGTCCTTGCTACATGCAGGTAATAAGACCGTCCTCTCATTTGGGGAAAGCTTTCATTTTATATGCACAGTGAAGTGAAGGGTCTGTATTCTGTCTGTGAGGGACAGTTTGTCCTGATGCTGCTGGCCTGATATTATTTCTACTATTTACTATTACTATTGTACAATGCTGAGAAATAGATCACAGGTTCTTTAAAAGCGTGCTACCTTTTTTAATTTATCCAGCAAATAGCCACGTCTCGTACAAGTTTGGCTTTTGTGTGAAAATGAAATTGCATAAAAGAATTGATGATGAGACATTTTGGTGAAAAATAAACAAAAAAACAACAAAAAAAAAAGAAATTGTGATTTAAAAATTCATGAAATATGAAACATTAAATCTCAGTTCAATGGGCAACAAAAACTGCTGTTAAAGGTAATATAGAGGGATGTTGACTGTTCTGGAGTCAGTTGTCAATAGATTGAAGTAAACACCATAAATGTAAATAAAAAAAAAAATAAAAAAAAATTAGTCCTGATTGATTCTACTTTTAACCATCATTTCTTGTGCTCCGTTAATCCTTAAATATCTGCAATGATGAAAAAGTATGAATCCTGAACAATGAGCTCTAATATGTGGATGACTTGCAACACATCAGGCAGGATTACTGAGTTTTGAGCGTGTGTGTATTTTGAGTGAGATTTCGTGATTGCAGTGGCGCGGTGTGATCTCACTTTGTCATTCTCCCCATGCATTGCAGAGAATTTCCTATTAAATGTCCTACTTTCTACCCAGGGGCACCTGAAGACCTGAGATGGATTTTTAATTGGAAATTTGTCTCTTCAAGGTGATCTGGAAAGATTTTTCTGTTTGCATATTGCCAGAAGTTCTCACTTATGATGTATTAGAAATCCCTCCAGCTTTCCTTTTGTTATTCTGGTGAAGATAATGAAGTTTCCCATTGTAATGCAACTCCTTTTTTAATTTTAGAATAAGTAATTCCCTTTTATTTTATACAAAAGAATTGTTTTAAACAGGGAAAGGTTAAGTGAGCAGAAGTGTTCATCAAATGTCTCATATGAATGCTTCCTGCAGCCTCTTCTTATGACCACGGGCCAATGCAACACAGTTCTGCCAGTTAAACTACTTTGCTCAGTTGCACAATAACAGGTAAGATGGTGACAAAGTACCGAAGCAACTTCACTTACCTAAAACTATTATGCAGCCATCCCTGACACAGAGACCAGTCATACAGAGAAAAACTGCCAAGAAGGTGGCTTCTAATGGGCTTTGGAAAGGACAACAAAATCTGTGGATTTGCCAAAGGGGAAATACAGGCTGAGTTGAGTTTTTACTCATCTTGTTGTGGAGTCTTCTGTCAGGATTAGATTGGTTTGTGCTCCAGAGAGGAGGAAGGAGAGGAGCCAATTATGTCCTTGGGAATTTAAACAAACTACTCAGCTTGGACTTTATTATGGAAATTGGACTCGATAAAGTCTTTTGGCTTTGTTAATTTTCTCCCCCTCTAACCGAACTAACACTGCAGTCACCCATTTAAAATGAGAAATCGATAATCCTTTGTTTTTTCTTTGATGTGCCACCTTAGATCTTTTGAGCGAGAGTTTATCATAGCTGTTTTCTGTTTATTGGTTACTTGTCTTTTACACATTCTGTTGGTTATTTAGTTGATTCATGAGTTGCGTAACCCACTTATTGGCCGTCTTGTACACCAGACTCCACCGTCACCACCACCATATTCAGGTTGACGTTGTTACTGAAGCTCTGGGCTGCTCATTGTGACTTTGTGTATCAGTGCCTCCGAAACAGGGAAACAGCATGGTTTAACAGCAGATTTGGTTATGGCTAGTTTGGTATCATGCTTTTGCCTTGCTAAGTGATTTCACAGATTAATACATGTCACGTTCACTACGACTGCAGTTCTCACTCAAGTTTTCTGCTCTTTGGCCACAGGAGGCAGTAATACCCCATCATGTCTTGATGCACCAAAATAAGCAAAACTGACACCGCACTCAAAAACACACCTAGACAAGCCATCATGTTTTAAAAGAAGTGTTTTCAAATGGTGTGTTTGGGTTTTACCAAAAAAAAAAAAAAAAAGAAAGAAGGATTAATTGGTTGGTTTGGCGAGTTCACCTCTGATAAACAGCAGCACTTCCCTAAGCTTTTCTATATGAAGCATTCAGAACACAAGTCTACAGGGGTGCACGGCCTAAACCGTAATGTCGATAGAATGGCAAGAACAGGAAATGGCTGTGTCCACTCTTTATTCCAAAGTGTTTGTCCCAATGTTACCCTTGTAGTCGCACCGTATATACGGTCTGAATTGGCGTCTTATATTGTGTTACATATTAGTAGCAGTTTGTTGACAAGCAACACAAGATGCAAACAGTTTATAACGCCTATAACTCATAATTGTATGAGTGTTAATATGAGATTTTATTTTGACGTCGGTGCCAGTGCTTGTGCATTTGCATTCATTCTGCCGACAGTTTCTCTGTTTTCTTTTTGGTAAGTTGGAAATATCGACACTGACAGAAAGTCGCAATATCCTCAACGTGGAATTCCAAGTCGGAGGTTGATGTAAACAGTTTTTGCCGTTAGTCTGCTCGTGATTACAGCTGAAACTGGGCGAATCTGTAGGGGGTCTTTGTTAGTAGGAATGGGATATTTTTTTCTCTGCTGCAGTGATTCGTGATTTGATTTAGCAAAGATCTTTGTGGTTTTATACAAAAAAAAAAGCTTTTCGAAAAGCTTTTCAAAATACTATCAAATATAGTAGGAAATTATTCTGTATATGAACAAGTGTATAAATGCCCGTACAGAAATGGACTTTCAGGCAAGACAGTTTACCCTCAAGTGTGTCTCTCATGTGCTCCCTTGTTGCTTCTTCTTCTTCTTCTTCAAAAAAGACATCAAACATCAGATATCATTTGTGCTCCACAACATTGTAAGATGGATGTTTTGTTTTGACTGCCATCTAAAATGAGAAATCAACCTGAGAATAAGAGACTCAGCCCTGCCCGTCGACGCACCACTAATGATGTGCAAAGCTTGTGGATCTGATCTAAGGCCTCCCCCTGGAGCTCAGCTGCTGTCAGTCATGCTGCGGGACTAGACTGGCAAAGCCGACACAATGGCCGTCTGTGCCTCATTAGGGCTAAAGTGCTCGGGGGACAGAGCTCGGGGATAAGGGTAAAACCTGATTCTCACAGCACCCATCAGAGGACAGTAGTGGAAAGGAGAGAGCAGGCGGGGAGGGGCGTGTGAATAAAGGAGCACATCATATTGAATATTTTCCTTTTGGCCATAAAAAGAAAATTCAGTGTCTGCTGTTACCATAACTTCAGAGGGAGGGAGAGATGAAGGTGATACTGCAGTGAAGAGTAGGACAAGTGGGAGTTACCCTGTACTAATGGTCTCCTTCTGCTTTCTTCTGAACATACTTGACAGCGTTAGCCATGGCTAACTGGCCAATTAGACAGCAGAGGAACCACTTCAGCTTTGCACAGACCTGTTGTGTCCTTACTGGTTGACAGATCTGCTCTGTTGTGACACTTAGCCTATCTGTTTGATCTTCTCACACACTCTTCCTCCTCTGAGATAAAAGATATCATCCTTTTGCACAAGAGGATCTTCCTGTCTATGGGAATCATCATTTGCTTTAACATTTTCAGGCATTTCCTGTTCCATTTCTTATTCAGTACAGTTCTTACTTGCCTGTATGTCTTTTTAATGCTTTCATTGTGTGTCCACTCCCACCCCGAAAATGTAAGTGCAGCTATATCTGGCCCACTCATCATTCTTTCCTTCTCCTCCTCCCACATTTTTGTTTTTCCCTGCAGTTTCCACAAGACTTTAAGATGACCCTGATTCATATCTTAAGGCTAGTGTTTTCTTGCTCTCTCCTGTCATGACTGGAGGGGGGGGGGGGTCAAGCTCATCGCTCTGAGCTCTCTACCGATGTCTGTTAACTGAAGAGCGTGATGAGGGGTATGATTACCACTTCTCTTGGCAGGCATGCTTGAGAAGCATTTGACTTAATGGAAACAATTAGGTTATATGTCTAGCTTCTCATAAAAGCCCTCTTTGAAATGAGCACCAACTAACAGTAAAGGGAGCGTCATCTACCTACGCATTTATCCCCTTGGGTACAAAAAGCAGAGCATTTATTGGAGACAGGAGCTGTTTTTTTTTGTTTTTTTTTTGTGATACGGATGGTTTGCCCACCCAGCTTCACCTGGTATTACAATGACACCTAGATATTTGCTTATATTTTGAAAAATTGTGTTGCCAGGCTAGCTACTGAAAGTAGTAATTCCCTCAGAACTGGATAGTAATTTTACACCATACTGTTTCCTAAAAATGATAGACATAGTAAAAAAGAAATGCACACAGTTTTGTGCTTGGTTTCTTGTTGCAATTTCAAGAAAAAAATGATAAGGGGAATATTTTTTTTGTTGGGTTTTGTGCCTTTTCTTTGGTTTGTAATTGTGCACAGTATTTGAGGCGATATGAAATATCGTTCCATGTAAGAACCCAATTTGTAGCTTGATAATGAAATTACACTATTTCCAAATATTTTTATTGATTCCCAACCATGATTTCTGTTAACCTGTTGTTGCGTCCTTCAGCTCACCCTGCTGTAGCTTCATAGCAGCACGTTTCGTTTTTGGCCTAGTGAAATTAAATCGTCATTGTTAATCTGTACCATCGTTGAAAGCATTAATTGACTATTAGTACAACTATTTGATAAATACCAAACATTCTCTAGTCCCAGTTTCCCCAGTGTGAGGATTTTCCACTTTTATTTCACAGTTTCATATAATTAGAAATTGAATATATTTGGGTTTTGGACCATTAGATGAAACAAAATAACCAATTTTAAGGCATCAGTTTCTGGGATATTATGACGGGCATATTTCAGTATTGTTTGACATTTTGTAGACCAAGTGGTTTATTGATTAATTCAGAAATATTCAGTGGATTCATCGATAATGAAAACAATCAGTTGCAGCCCTATATTTAACCCAAGAAAACGATTTACTATTTAGTACAATCCTCGTAAAAGGCACATCTCTGCTCTCAATGCAGACTTTTGTCAGCTGGTGTTGTATTATGCCCACGTACTTATTCTTGGAAGCTTGTCAAGATTCCCACTTTGAACCAGCTGGTATTGATGGCATATTTATTACATCTAATCCCTCTGTGATAGTGGTGGAGAGACACAGCAGGTATGAGAATTGCATAGCTTTGTCAGTGAGGAAGTCATTAATCTCAAATCCATCTCTGTCTTCAGACTTTGTTTTCCCAAAAGGTGTACATCCTCTCAGTCGGTGTTATATCTGCATTTGGTCACCATCACAGCTTCCTGCCCAGTTTGATAGCATACATTCTCTAATACAGTTCAGAAAGTATTCAAACCCCTTTACTTTTTTCACATTGTATTAGTTATGTTGCGGCCTTATGCCAGAATCATATTCATTAATTTTTAACCTCATCAATCCACACTCAATACCTCATAATGCCAAAGCGAATCACATTGACATAAGTGTTCAGACCTTCTGCTATGACTTGAATTTTAGCTCAGGTGCCTCCCATTTCTGTTGATCATCTTTGAGATGTTTCGACACCTTGACTGGAGTCCATCTGTGGTAAATTGAGTTGATTGGACATCATTTGGAAAGGCACACATCTGTCTATATAAGGTCTCCCAGTTGACAATGCATATCAAACCAAAAACCAAGCCATGAGATGGAAGGCAGGGGGAAGGCTGCAAAAAATATTTCTGCTGCATTGAAGGTTCCCACTCAAGAGCACAGTGGCCTCCGTAATTCTTAAATGGAAGTAGTTACTAACAACCCGGACTCTTCCTAGAACTGGCTGCCTGGCCAAACAGAGCTATCATGGTCAGGGTTGAGGGAAAGCTAAACAGAGCAAACTATAGAGATATCCTGAATGAAAACCTGGTCCAGAGCGCTCAGGAACTCAAACTGGGCAAAAGGATCACCTTTCAACAAGACAATCACCCTAAGCACGCAGTCAAGACAACACAGGAGTTGATTAGGGACAACAACAGCCCAGCCACTTTGAACCCAACTGAACATCTCTGGAGAGACCTGAAAATGGCTGTCGACAGACAATCCCCATCCAACCTGACAGAGCTTGAGAGGATGTGTAGAGAAGGATGGCAGAAAATCCTCAAATCCAGGTGTGCAGAGCTTGTCACATCACACGCAAGAAGAGTCAAGGCTGTAATCAGTGCCAAAGGTGCTTCAACTAAACACCAAGTAAAGGGTCTGAATACTTATGTCAATGTGACATTTCAGTTTTATAGTATCGAGTGTAGACTCATGAGGGGAAGAATGAAATGATTTTAGCGTAAGGCTGCAACATAACAAAATGTGACAAAACGGGAGGGGTCTGAATACTCTCAATACATTGTAGGTTAAAGGTAAAAGATAATTAGCCTCAGTTGTCAGTTACATTGATTTGGATACTTAACCTTTCAAAATATAGCAGGACTGCAGATGCTCATTAGAACATGAGTTCATCCTGCTTTATACACCACTTGGTATTTTGTGTTAAAGAGCAGCAGGCTGCCTGCAAAGTGTAATTGGGCTCATAAAAGGTGTGTAATGAAGCCACCAGATTGTTGAATACAGACATTTGTCAAAAGACTTTATATATTTATTTTTTTTAGTTTACAGCCCATTCAGGTTCACTATAATCCAACTCCTCCTCAACAGCAGCATGCCTCAGAGGACTTTACAAAGATAAGCCTCCTCCAGTCCTAACTACTCAACCAGAAAACATTATGCAATATAATTAGTGCTGAAACAATTAGTCTTGTTATCAGGTCAGTTAAGTCATTTTCAAGCAAATGGAAGAAATTTGCTGCTTTTCTAAACCAAATATCTCAACAAAAAAAACAAAACATATTTCTTGAGCTTGGGACATTTTTGCTTACTTTCTGACATCTTGTGAACTAAACAATTGATTGGTTAATTGAAAAAAAACAATACCCAGTTTAATTGATAACGGAAATAAACCTTGGTTGCTGACATCTTGGGCAAGTTGCTCTTCAGGTTTCCCTCCATTTAGTTTTTAGTACTTTTATGTGGCAGGGAACAGCTGTGCTTCCATTTCCTGAAGGGGAATTGAAACGAGCGTGATAGGTCACAATGTTCTTGCTCCAGGTTGTAGTTCTCATGCATCGGTGGACATGATGGTGAGACGCTCCCCGACCTCCTAGTCTTGAATTGCAATGGGCCGTGCCAGGATGTTATTTGGAGCCTTGGTTCGCGAAGAATGGCAGCTCGTCAAACCTGAAGAGTCTGTGACTGATGGGTTAATTACAGTTCTGGGGTTATGTAGCGTATGCTGACAGTCATTGTTTCCAATTGCATTTATATGAAAATTACCATTGCATTTTGAAAATCCATATAATTTTCAGAGTAACAGAAATGCATGCAACCCAGTAAATGATAGTGTTATTAAAGCAGTTGGATAAAAATATTTCACCAGCGAGTGCCTGCTGCTGCTGCTGCTGCTGTTGTTACACTTGAAGCCTATTTTGGAGGATAACACAAAGGCGACAATGGTGCCTGTGTTTTTGGGTGTGGCTCATCTTTTCCGTTTTGACCAGCAGAAGGGAGGATCAAGGATCATGTCTGTTCACGGTCGCTCATTTCAAACCGCCTGCCAACTCAGTGATCAGCCGACTCCGTTGATCAAACAATAAACATTTGAGGTGAACACTGTGCTCACACTCGTGCCTCTCTGGATATTATTCAGGGCTATTACATTTTGTCACCAAGCCTGTATAATTTGCTGTAATTTGATGACAGTGATTTTTCAAGTTCCATTTTATCCCCAATGGGCGGTAAAATGGAACAATTGGAAATTGTCTGGCCCTTTATGTAATAGTGACTTTTCTTCATGTGAAAACTGATAAACAAAGTGACCTAATTCAAATGACTCATCTAACATAGTTTAATTTAGCAGCAATCAAACTGAAACATCCCATTACATATTAGACTAATCTTTCTAAATTGAGCAGCTCATGCAAAGAGGGATGATTGCTTCAAATTGTAATTGGGTTTCAAATGATTTGACTATTGTCCAGATGGGGTGTTTGTATTATAACAGATAAACTCATATGGAAAGAGAACTGTTAACAGATTAGAGGAGATTATACCAAAAAGTAGATCCGAGTTCACACTTGAAATGTGCACTCATGTTATTGAAAGATATTCCCCCTCCACTGTAGTGTTTCTCAGAGCGCAGAGGGAATAAGCTCCAATAAAAGTCTCAAAAGTAAAGTGCTTCATGCTCCAGCAACCTGACACACCTGCGAGCGCAATGTAGAGGATGAGCGGAGTCAAATTAATACCAACCAGATGCTGATATCATGACCTGAGCTGGTAAACTGGCCTATTTTGACAGATATTTTAACAGTCTAACGATCACTGCCGTCAAGTTCTTGAATATCTTAGTCGAGTGCGCTTGTGGATGAAAAAGTAATTTTCCAGCATTGAACTGTCTTTGGAGTTTCTCTTTTGGTTCTACTTAATCTTACTTTTACTAAAGCCATAACAGGGAAATATACAAGATACGATAATCCAATAATGGCAACAAGGAGTGACTTCAAGAATGACCATACACAAAACATTTAAACAGATGAATGCAACTGAATACTACAACTGAAACTTCAGCCATAAATTCAACCTTTTACAAAGTTCAGTTCATGTTCAGTTTTTTTTGGTGATATTTTCAGAAACTTGTATCTTTCAATTACATTGTGTCCCCCCTAGTTACATACATCGTCAAAAACTGTAGCAGAACAGTTGCGTTGGATGGTTTTAGACTGTACATCAGTACCTTATACATGGACCACTGAGTGTATATTGTACAACTACTGCATTGTGCTGCATTAGTTTGAAAGTTTGCAAAATGGTGGCTACAGAATGTCCAGTTTCACTTCATTATTTCATTGTTGTATTCCTGCAGAGGTTGACTTTGTTGGAGACTGTGGAGGTGATTTTTTTTTTCTTTAATGTTTGCTTCTAACACTTAATCTCACCTGCAGAGGCCGGCCATGGATTAGTTGAGCTTCGTGCTCATGCAAACAAATCACCCAACCACTGGTGATGTATGCAATTTGAAGATAGAGTAATCTCCTACAAGGAAAGGGTTTTTTTGGGTTGATGCAAGGCAGCTATGGACTGTTATAGAATAGAGAAGAAAATTTGCTAACAATTCAGTGTGAGGAATATTTCATACACATAGCTGTACATATTTCAGGTAGCGTTTGTGAACCAAGAAACTCCTCTTTTGTTTCAAAAATCCTGTAAATAAGGTAAAAATTGCCAGTCGTGATGTGTATATTTTGTCAGTCACTCTCTGATCATTGGTGCTATGAAGCACTGCTTGATAAAAGGAAAAGTGGTTCCTTTGGTAATACGTTGTAATTAGCAGGTATCTTTCTTCTTTCTGAGACATGATAAAAAGCTCCTACGCATTCACCTTTTTGTCTTACTTGAATTGAGCACAACCAATTTGCACATTAGAGATATATACACAGAGGCTTTGTTGTTTTGTTGTGCTGAGTGGAGCCCAGATCTCAAGTAGTGTTTCTCTTCGCTTACAGCAGTTCGGCTTTAAAGTATGATTAACATATTAAATCCTCCAAATAAACAAATTAAGAAAATGATAGGCAGGATTGTTAATGTGGAAGAATGAACCTTAAGCAGAGCAAAGCTTAATATATTAATAAAGTGTACTAACAGTTGATTATAACAACAAAGCATAGCAACCAAGCTGTGACTGAAAGGGAGAAAAAAAATCAGTATATTGAATTGAAAGTTTTTTTTTTATTTTTTTTATTTATTTTATATTCCATACACGATTTTATACAGTTCAGCTAACTTACTGTAGTGGGAGACCAGCTGAATGCATGAGACTACTGTCGAGTCGCCTCGCTATCTTGCTTCCACTTGTAATGTTGAAGAAAGCAGTCATCAGTAAAGAAGCGCATATAAAGGAGCAGCTGTGGCTCAGGGGTTGGAGCGCGTTGTCCACTAATTGGAAGGTCGGCGGTTTGATTCCTGGCTCCTCTAGTCCACATTTAAAAGTCTCCTTCAGCAAGATTCTGAACCCCAAATTTGCCTCTGGTGTATCATTGGTGTGTGAACGTGTGTGTGTGTGTGTGTGTCTGTGTGTTTGAAAAGTGCTATGGATCGGAAAAATCACTGCATGAATTTATCATTGAATATGATCAATGCAAACATTTTCCTATGTAAAACAACCAAAAAAGAAGCAAAGTTGAGACTTGTAGCCTTGTAACCTCGCTCTAAAATATGACATTACACCCTTAATGAATATTCATCCAAACTTTTAGTTGATCAGAGTTTGAAAACATGTTTTCTCAATAAGCTCCTTAGTATGAGTGATGGGATCCGACATGAACAGACCATTTTCTGCCAATTTCTGTATTAAAGTTCTACTGCGCTAAAGTTCACAGAATATTCTTTTAAATCCTTTTATTTATTTTTTTAAAAATCTGTCACTCAGCAAAAGACGTTGCCTGCTCCGTTCATACTGTCTGGCTGGAGAAATATAAGATAATGAAAAGGGACTAGAGCTCAATGCCGCATCATCTTCACTAATGAATTCCTACTTGAATATAAATGTGAATGACTCACAAAACAACATCAAACCCACAGATAGCATTTTAATAACAGCGACCAGCACAAATGCAACTTGCTGCCTTGTAAGTACAACTACATAATGCTTCATCCTTCTTTCCTCCTGCAGGTACATGATGTTGATCAACGGAAAAAATGAAGTGTTCATGATCGACAGAGACAACACGATCTTCCACATAGCCAACCTAGAGTTTCCTTTCCGGAAGGATCCACGTGTCCACTTATCAAATACTCTACTGGATGGGGTGAGTTACTGTTCTTCCTATTACTTTATTTTGAAAATGTGCCATGCAGGACTTTTCTTGAAACTTGGCTGAAAATCTTAAAAGTTGACCTGGTCCTCTCTTTACTGGAATTGCATGTTGCCTCCATCTCCAGCCTTGTAACATTCCTGTCCTGCCCCCGCTGCTCACTCTTGCAGATAATTGACATCAGTTGCAAAAACCTTAGGTGAAAGAGGAGCATGTTTCAGTCTGACGGTAGAGAATGTCAGAGACGGCTGACGGGAAAACGATCATCCACGTCCTGGAGAAATGACTAATGAAATGTTTTACAGTCTGTGTATTGCTGTAACGCTCAGCATTGAGATCCCCGGGTGGCGGCGGGGGTCTGTGACTTATCCTCACCCTGTAATACCAGGCTCAGACTTTTATTGGCATGTTTGTGCACTTTAGGTCACACGGGTCCCAGCTCTCCCCAGCAGCAGGTGCCACACTCATGAGTCATCATCCCCGTCCCTTACTGAAAACATAGGCAAGGAAATGTGCTGCATGCAGTCGAGATTTGATTAGAAACATCTGGCACTGTTTGTGTTTGGTATTCCAGTCGTGGAGATAACAGATAAGTTGCCTGTCATTGGTTTTGGTTTGCTGCTGCATTTTTAGCAGTTTTATCTAAAATAGGTTTGTGCTTCCTCTTGGCTTAACAGTTGCTGATGGATACAGTGAATTCAGTTTCCTCACTTAGGCAGGGCATCTAATTGCAGCGTATCAGCGCTGTTGTGTGTTTACATTGCTACAAGCTTTGTTTTGACTCGTGTTTATTCATCTGTTGATGCTTCTGGCTCTCAGCTCAGAGAGGCTGTGCTTGGCTGTGTACGATGAGCCCTGTAGAAGCCCAGCTGTGTTGTCTGTTATCTTTCATCTATAGCCCAAAGGTGCTGGTCTTTGTCTTAACATGCTGTGTTGTACAATTTTTAATGAACTTTTCATTAACTGGAAGTCCAATATTGGATGAATGTGCAGTGTAGATTAAACTCCTGGCAGTTTCCTTTGGACATATTAATGTATTCCTCTGATGCCTCTGTCTGTATAACAGTTCAGTGCACCAGATGCATTGCGCTGGCAGCCTCCTGGAATGACATCATTTCTTATCTCCAACTCTTCCTACAGTGTTGTGTATGCCACCCATTCACCCCCTTTTCTCTCTCCACCAGACTGACTTTGGCAGTTTAGTGTTGATGTTTGGCCCCTTTGTGAGATGTAGGGATGTCACCTTACCAGAAATTTGGTCTTCTGTACCAATACCCATGAAATTCCAAGATTCTCAGCACCAAATTCGATACCACAGCAAAAAACAACAGAGGCTGTTGCACGCACACGCACACGCACACGCACACAGCAGCAGTTTAAATTGCTGACAGACCCATGGTGTGAAAATATTCATTAAAAAAGTCAGCGTTATATTTTAAGATTGAATGATGATGACGGTACTAATGCCGTGAGCACCCAGCTCACATTATGAGCTGTCGCTATGTTAGCCTAAGCAAGCTAACGTTAGCCTTTGTGAACATTATGTGTGCAACAGATGGCAGCTGTCGCAGTTCACAAACAATAGCAGTAACATATCAGGACATGAAAATGTTGACAACGTTCTGTTAATATAAAGTTCACAACTGGAACTTTGAGCTGTCTTAGATAAGTTTGAGGCGCTTCCTCCTTTGATTTGAAATGCTCTGTGACACTGTTTGCAAACTGGCTTTTGGTCTATAACTTGTCTCTGATGATTCGTGTCAAATGCAACATATCTTCATACATCTTTTTTTTCCCCCTACAAATCATGGTGGACCTGTTCCTGCACCCGTACTTGATGCCATTCCACGTGTTGCTGTTACCTTCTTCTTCTCTTAGAGTTTGATGTCAGACTAGGGTGATTGTTGGGATATAATATTGCCCTCCTCAATCCTAGAAGAATCGAATCTCCAGTATCTACCACTTCTATGATACTTACGGTACAATAGCAAAACAAATACTGTTACATTTTTTTGAATTTTAGCATCGATTTGTTACCGGAGTATCAGTTCTTGTGACATCCCTATTGAGATGTGAAGTAAAATCATGTTAGCTGGAACGCCATAAGGGATACGGTGAAGCCAGAAGACGAGCAGAGACTGCAGGAGGTGACTGGTCCCTGATGGTTTGACTTGACTAACAGGTGTCTCGGACTGTCTCTATCATTTAATTGTGGTGGTTGACTGCCATAGCCTCAGTCATCCCAGGCTTCCTCTTCAAGACAGCCCTGCTGAAAACTGTAGATTTGACATTTTCCCATAGGGATATGATCCTGACTGAAGGATTCATCATCAGGTTTTTGTCCACATTCAAAACGGACACATTTAGCACATAACAATATTTGCGTGGATCAGGCTTTTTTGAAAATGTAACAGGTTATGGTTAGAGCAGCTTTAAAGGAAATATTGTGTTTGTGTGTATATATATATATACATATATACATATACACACACACTTGTAGTCCAACAAATATAGTATGTGTAGTATACTTGTAGTCCAACAAATATAGTATGTGTTTGTAATAGAAAATGTGGTTAGAAAACTTAATTATGACACCAGCTCAACAGGGTTGGCGCTTACAAAATTGAGCACAGATGGAACAGCAGTAGTCTAAATGTAACAGGTCCAGTAGAGAGAAATTGCTGTCTGGGGCCACCTTGTGAAGGAAATTAAATAAAAATGGCCCATTAATCAGCAGTGCCAGGAACGCAGTCAAACATGGTGCAATATTTATGATAAGCTCATCTGGCTTGGACTCTATAGCAGAGTCCCTGGGGCCTGAATAAACCCACTCTCAAAAACAACAACTTGATCCAGTACACTATTTAAAGTGTCAACTTCCCCAAAAGAGGGCTGCAACAATGCATGACTCAAATGATCCAAAATGTTCTTGTTATTTTTTTTTTTTAATATTCTGATCACCCTGCCACCCTGGTGGTCAAAGGTCACTGTGGCCTGTGATCTTTGATCACACAAAACACATTTTTGGCCTCTTGAATGTGATATCTCAAGACTGCCTTGAGGCAATCTCTTCTGATTTGGCACAAACATTTACTTGGAGTCAAGGATGAACTGATTAGAATTTGGAGGCCAAAGGTCATGGTCACTGTGTCCTTACAAAACACGTTTTTATCTACAACTCACAAGTTCATATGGTAATTATGACACAATTTAACACAAATGTTGAATAGGATAAAATGATGAAGAAATGACATTTTATATCCATGCGGTCAAAGGTCATCTTCATTGTGACATCATAATCTTCTGCAAAAACTCTTCTGCCCATTATTCAATGCTGTCACTCAGTAGAGAGAGACTGTGACCATATTTCCTGCTACTTGGCTGGTTCGTGGAGACATGCAGCCGCAAGGCGGTAATTCTAGTTCTAAAGCAAAGCTAAATCCTCGACTGACATCCTACCTGCTGCGCCTTTACCTGTCAGTTACAGCAGCAGAGTGCAGCCACTTAAATATTTAATGAGGGGAAAGGTAATAAATATAGTTCTCTAAATTTATGCAAGGAAAAGCATCAGAGGTGACGGTACTTTCACTTATAATACCAATACTTTAGCAGTGGTGACGTTTGCACGCTCATCTCAGCTGTCGCGTCATCGTGTGGTTGTGTAACAGCTCTTTCAAAACTAATCATGTGTCCGTTGGGTGTCCTGCACCAGCGCTGCACCTGACTCTCAACTTGAGAGTCTTGCATAATGGATGTGCAGTGCTATTTCTGCTTCATGTCCTTACACACACACACCCACCCACCCCCCTCCCCAATTCCCTGCTATCCTTCCCTTTGCCACAGGCATCTCCCTCTCTGAACATACATCCCTTGAGAGTGTTCCCACCCTGACTGTCTCATCCTGCATAACTACTTGCTGTGACTTCAGACTACCCACATTCAGGACTTTTCTTTCTATATTTTTTGTACATCTTCCTCAACTCCATCATAAATCTTTATCTCTTTGACTATGTGTCTCTTTTTTCCTCCACACCTTCTCCTGACACGACTCCTGTCTTTATCTCTGCAGGAGATGATCATCGACAAGGTGAATGGTCAGCCCGTCCCCCGCTATTTGATATACGACATCATCAAATTCAATGTGAGTACCCCCAGCCATTTAAAAATGTGTTGTCTGTTCTATCACCTCTCACTCCTGAAGATGTGCCAGATCAAGATCTCAGACACAATAAACAAACAGCAGATCGGGTCTATCAGCAGGTCACTCTGCCTTTTGCTTTTTACTTACGGTCTATCAAGGTTCAACAGAGAAAAATTGTCATTTTGTGGTCGTAGTCTTTCAGCAGTTGGTTGCATATAATCAGAGCAAGGTGCTGGGCCGTGCTTCTGGGGGAGAAAAAAAAGTGCACGCAAGCATGAACGTGGATTGGGATTTGATAATCCTCAAACATGAAAAATCAAGTTCCCGGTTGGGTTCCTTCAAGGCCGCATGGTAGCAGCCAGCAGAACGGTGTTCATCCAGGCTCTGCAGTATTTGCACAGGAATGGTGGCGCTTTGTCAGTCTGCATGCTGGAGGGGAAGAGCATGACTTTGCCTGACCCCACACCTTGTCACACACTGGGATTTACTATAGCCTGACCTTAACCACAACACGGTGCTGAACTGCATGTGAGCCATACTGAATATTTATGAACTAAGTTTTTGTGCTTGTGGCTACCTTTTTTTTTGATAATCTCTTAGAATTTAACATTCATTTGTCGGAGTCAATGTATTGGGTTGATGTGAACCTTATAATCAGTCCATTACTTTGCATTATAGTTTGACCACAGTAATTGCCTTCGTGCATCTGTGTGTGTGTGTAAAATGTTCTATCACATATGTGTAAGAGCATATTACTCCTCTTACATTATTTTGACTCTCTCTCTATTTTTCTGGGAACAGCCCGAGGACAACATTACAAGGCTGTTAACTGTTAACACTCGTCCGAACTGTAAATTAATTCATCCCATGCTGCTAATGGCAGGCAGACACAGAGACAAATGAGTTTGCAGTTTGCCCCCTAGCAAGCCTCCACTCTCCTTCTTATAAAAACTTGATGAATACTTCGGGATGAAGCGGGAGGGGGGGGGGGGTTACTTTGGCCATTATGTTTGTGTGTCGCATCCTTTTCTCCAGCGATCAGAGGACCACACAAGCAAGCGACTCGATAAAGGCTCCAGTGGTGAGGGGAACGCCTTTGTAAGATGGTGCAGAGGTTAGCAGCTCCACATGGCTCCCACTGAGTCATCACTAAAGCGCTGTTGTATTGATCCTTGCTGGCCATTATTAGCCTCTTCCATTACCCGCGGTGGGCCGCTCCCTGGCACCGAAGTTCCACCCTGAGAAGGAGGATGGAAATGCAGCAGGAGGGAGTAGACACCACCTGCTAGGCCCATGGACTAACGTGACATCCTCTTTGTTTGGAAAGTTGGGCGAAACACAATAGTGGTATATTTGGGATTAAAGTGTAATGAGAAGTGTGTGTCCTCTCTTTGCAATGGGTAATTTAGCTGTGCGTGAAGGGTCAGACTTTACTTAGTTCTGTGGCTTTTGATGAATATAAATGAGTTATGTCAAGTCAGTTATTAGTCATCCTACAGAGAGTTTTTATATCAGCATGCTGAGGTGTACAGCATCTCTCCAAGCATGTAACTGATTGACTCTGACTGTCACCCTGAGACATGGAGGGACATTTCTATTTCTGCTCTCCCTTCAAAGTGTTAAAAATGGCATTTTTGTTTTCCTGAAAAGTTGTTGGTGCTTGTCAGTCACTGTCAGCTCCCCCACTGTGGGGGAACTGACGAGATGTGATGAAAACACAACAACAATTACATATGTCCTTAATTTTCAAGTTCCCGTAGAAAGCTGTTATCTTGGAATAATAAAACTGTGGAGGTTTGAGTTTGACATCACCGTCTACTGACACTTTGATTGACCTTATCTTTCATCTTGCCAAAATAATCTCGCTTTAGGTGCAGAATTAGACAAGATAATTGGCCCAATCAGATTAATAGCCGAGCACGAAGGAGTGCTCATAAAATTCACAGCAGAAACCATTATCTGTTAAGGGATGGACTGTTTTACCTACGTCAGCTCCATTTACTTCTGCTTGAGGAGGTGGTTTGCAGGTACAGTCTGTAGCTCTGCAGGACTTTCCACCCTAAGAATAGTCACTGGGCCGCATCACTCCTCTCGAACCGAACGGCAGCATCACTCTAATGATGCTGTTGCTCCTCTGCAGTCACACACCAGCAGTTTGCTGTCATACCTTACCTAACCTTTTGAAGTTTGTGCTCCTGCAGTACATAAACTACTCTACTCTACCCCTATGGTGGTAGTGACTTTTACCTGAGCAGATAAAAGGAGGATGGATAGAGTGGATTAACACTAGTCCTGGTGCTGACGTTTTGAGATTTTTCCTCTAACAGTGACTTTACGGTTCACCTCAGTCACGTTAATTTACTCATAAATCACAATCATTGGTGGGACTTTCATTTGCATTTTACCTGTGACGATGACATCAGTCTCCTCCTTCATTTCCATGTTGAGCATGTGGTTGAACATGTGGACATCGATTAAGGAAATAATTGGTTATTATGGGAATAATTATAGTAAAAATTTAGCTGTGGAGGCAGTAATGCTCTCCGTTTCAGAACCAAATAGCTTGAAAATTCACTGCAGGACTCAGTTAATGTTGGTGGTGGTGGATTTTTCCGTCGAATACTAATTTACTTGGTTGTCTACTGGGAACCACTTCGACTGCCTTTTATTTAGCACAGTTCACCCAAAGCATGTTATTCCCTTTTCCCACATTGCTTTATTTGGTTAATGATATGAGGATAATAAATTATTTGAAATAAAAATAGTCATGAATCTAAATTTTTGTAGTAGAAAACAACGATCAGACAGGTCTTTGCAATGTGTTTTTTTTTTTTTTTTTTTTTTAATGCTGTTTTGGAACCGTATCTGAAATGTAAGCGCATCTCTCGCTTTAAAGTGACTCATAGAGGAGCAGGAACAGTAGGCCTCAGGGCTGTAACAGTATAACTAGGGAGATTATCGTCATAAATTGTTACCTACGACTTGTCAGTCTACATTTATACTTTAGTCACCCAAAGACAGAGATGGATCTCCAGCTCTTAAGATGGTGAAAGAAAGTTGTAGGAACTGGAGGCTCCTCTGTGGGTAAGGTTGCTCACATTATTTGGAATTTGAATGTAAAACCTGAATATCCTGGAAACGTTTTTTATTAATTGTCTTTAGAAAATGTGTTCATGTATTGATCTGACTAAACACCACTGGAGAAATATGGAGAAATTCTTAAATTGAATGCATTTCCCATCCAAATCACAATATAAGCGGCATGCTAGCAATAACTGATGGATCAAAAAAAAAAAAGGCTGCTTCTGATATTTGTTGAAAATATTGCTTGTGGTTCTGTGATGCAGACAGATAAGCAGAATGTGTGGCTATAAACAGTTTTAGGCCAAAACAGCTTAAAAGCCTCAAATGTTTTTGTTAGAAATATCCCCAGGGAAGCTGCACATTAAGCTTCTGTTGACTGGTCCCAACACTGATTTTGTCACCAGTGTATAATGCCATTTATCCCAAATTATCCAAGATAGTCACAAAGCTTTCAACAGTATTCCCAGTGCTGCTACTGTTGTTGCTGTGTTCTTGAGTTCGTCCTTCATTCTCTCCAGCTTCTGATCCTGCAGCTCTGTTAAACATTTAATCTGTGTTTATATATAGATTCTTTATGCACTCTGTTCATTTTCCCTCAAAGGGGGTTATGTGATGCACTGAACTGTATCTTGTTTGAATACGTGCAATCTTTTTGGTTTATGTCATGTTTTATTTGATAATATTTAAAGATTTTTTTAGAGTTCAGTATATAAACTCCATCCGTTTGTTGTTACTGATTGCAGGTTGCTTTAAATCCACAAGTGACTAACGTTCAATTCACTGAAAATTCACAGTAAATGTTTGACATTTTAGCTTAAAAATTATGGCTGCAGCTATCGAACATTTCCATCATCAATTAATATTCTTGATGAATCGATCGATCAGTTTGTCTGTAAGACATCAAAGAACTGTGGAAAATGTCTTTTTAAATTTCAGATTTGCAGAACATCTGTAGTATTCTGAGGGTACTCTCTAAAGGCACAATCTGTCAGAGCTGATCAAAGTCTTTCTTTAAAGACTGAAATTGGCTATTTATTACTGTTTTGTGACAAAAATTGTGTACAAAACCTACAGTAATGACAGTAAAGTGAATGTAGAGCGGCACCAGGAAATAAATGGCACAAGTTTTAGTTGACGGTATTCACAGAGGCACCTGGAACCACTGCAAAAAAGAAAAAGAAAAAAAAAACTCAGGGTGATTTCACGGATATAATTGGTCTTAATTCCCTGTAACGTTGGATTAACAAGATTCATATCTGCTGTGTTTTCCTGTGGAACAGGCATGGGGACAGCACATGCCTTGAATCATCCACGCTTACATCTTGTTCTGTCCTGATGACACAGCTGACAGATGGTGCAGAGTGTGTGGGACATGATACCAGCTGTTGCTCCAGGAGAATGCAGCGTGGTTTCTGAAGTCCCCGTAAAAGAAAAACAAGTCCTCGAAGTAATGATTAAATAGTAGCTGAAACTTTAGTTTACCCATGACCTAATTTGTAGTTGATAAATTGCCCTTATAGAGTTGTTAGGGCTGCATTACACAAGTCAGACAGACTCACAGAGACACAGTCATAGTGTATTGCTCCATTATTAAGTTATTAGCAAACAGTCGCCAACATCCAGCAGACACAGTGCAACATGGGGATCACAATAGTCATAAAAGATCACCAATATTTATTTTTCCACTGTTTTGAACTCTTTAAGGCGTTTGACAATTAATTTTTGTAGCTCTGTAAATAACATTTATTTTCATTTTCATTTGTTTTTCTAATGGTTTTCTTGATTAATTAACAATCAATTTTTTTTTTTTTTTTTGTGAAAACAATGTCAAAGTAGGTGAAAACTGCCCTCAGAGCCTCAGCTCATCATCCAAAACCCAAAGATTTTCAATTTACATTGATGTAAAATAGAGAAAAACAGCAAATCAACAGATTTGATCATCTAACCAGATAACATTTAGCATGTGTGCTTTTAAAATGACCTAAAAGTTTAATTGATTATCAAAATACTTACTAAATTAATTTCCTTTAGATTGCCTAATTGTTTCATCCCTAAATTTTACAATGGTCAGATGGGTTAAGATGCAGGAGCAGCCCTGGATTCACAACAGCAACATGTCGTCTTACTTGTGTAACAAGGACAGTAGTTGCAGTTGGTTTCCAAACAGCATTTTATATTTTCCCTGATTTAAAGACTCATGATTGGTGTGAATCTTTTTCTTCTACAATCTGGATTTTAATACCATTTGGTTCCTCTCGAGGGCTTCATTTTCAGACGTTGTATTTCAAAGAAATAAGTGTAATTTAAAATAGTCATATCTTCTAATTAAAAGCAAAACTCATCCTTCACACCATTTTGAAACAGTCATGATTGTGTTTTTGTTGTTGTATGGTTGTATATGAATAGTAATTGTTTGAAGGTGTATCCATAAGGTTTTTTTTATAGCACTTGCTCATATAAGACAACGTGCTTAAAAGAATACTCTGATCTTCTTTTCTTTTTTGCTGAATATCTGTATGACTCACAAGACAGTGCAGTCTTATAATTGCATCTAATCTTAACTAATTATTGGTCATCCACCTCCTCTTTCACTTTGAACAAAAATCTTTTTCCTGCCCCCATCTCCAGTAATTCCTCAGAAAGCTCTAGAGAAGTGGCCTTTACCAAACAGTAGCGACGCAGAATACAAATGCCCCCAAGTTGCACCTTCCTGCTCAATGCCTCTCGATAGAAATCAGGAAATATTGATCCATAACCCGCTGGTTGAAAGAGCAATAAAGTGGAAATGTTTCACCCTATATTTTTGAGCCTTATTTTATTTCAGCATTTTAAAGGAGTAAAAACAACACACAATAATGAATAAAAAGTTTGGACAAAAAAATGTTGGAATTTGCCAAAACAAGCCAAAGCTTCGTCTGGTTGCTCTTCCAGTTTTAGCCACACAGCTGTGAAGACAGGTTTACAGCGAAGCTGCAACAGTTACTCATTGATTAATTTGTGTTAGTCATTTTTTTTAAAACCAATCCAAAACATTTGCCGGTTCCAGCTTCTCAAAAGTGAGAATTTTATGCTTTTCTCTGTCTTCTATGACAAGTAAACACAATATATTTTTTTGTTGGACATTTGAAGACATCACCATGGTCTGACGGAAAATATAACAGGCATTTTTTACTATTTTCCGACAGTTTATAACCAAAATGATCAATCGGTAAAATAATTAGCAGATTAATTTAAGGGCCTTAAAGCTTCCCATAGACTGAGGAATCACTTTCTCATGTTTTTATGCTGTTTTCCCCCCGTTCTTTTGTAATAAAATATTAGACTTAAATGATCAAATACCTGTGATCATGTCCTTCTTTTATTTTTTAATCAGTCTATATTCATACCATTGAAGTTTTTCTTTGTAACCACACCGATCAGAGTAGAGAAACGTATGAAACTGCTTCTTTTCTCTCTCTCTCTCTCTCTCTCTCTCTCTCTCTGCAATAAAGAAATGTCAACTTCTTTGCTGAGTTTGAGCTGCTTTTTTCTCTCTGATAACTTGTGAGAAATATTAAATGTCAAATTGTTGTCATACATTTAGTCCATCTGGCAGATTTTCAGAACTCACTTCTTTTTTTTCTTCTTCTTCTTCTGTCAGTGATTTTCTTTTTTTGTGCTGACAAAAGTGGAATCTGTGAGTCATTATGTTTAATAACTTTGTCAACTGAGCAGCGGAGATATGTGGTGGTATGACCGTGCTGTACCAGGGTGGTTTCATCACCACTCCTCTGCACCATTTAACACTTTAAAGTAGTCATACAGTCATGTTTGGCTGTGTTACTTGGCTGCTCTAGTTTTCTTCTAAGCGTCTTTATTAATAGCCTGGGGCAGGAACTCAAGTAGTGTTGTGTTTTTGCTCTGCCGCAGTCGCAGTGCTCTACCAGATGGTTTTGGCGGCACCTTTGCTCTGCCTTAGTGGCCCTGTCTGTTTGAGATGCAGTGATGGCTGAGGTCACTGTGCTCATCTGTGTAGAACAACTGTGTGTGGCTGGCCAATGATGCGGTGGTGGTGCTGGTGGTGGGGGAGGGTAACAAAGAAAAACTGATTCCACTGTACTGTGTACTTTTGGTGTTGATATTCCCATGAGCTCAACTGATGTCAAGGTCTTATTGTCCATGGCTTACTGTACTGCTCACCTGTGGTGTATAAAAGTGAGAGCTACAGGCAGACATTAGATGTTACTGTGGATGTCAAGCTTTTATCGTGCTAGTTAGGGCAGCAGCAAACAGTTGTTTGGATCCTCCATTAATAATCTGTTGATTATTTTTGACTAATTGATTAATTGTTTGGTCCATACAGTAAATAGTTAAAAACAAAGTCCGCAATTTCCCAAAGCCCAAGATGAAGTTCACAGATCTCATCAGTACCGTACCATATCAAAACCTGTATACAACAGAGGAAAAAAAAAAATAAATGTTTTGGTTGGTATGAATTTACTGTTATCTAAAAAAAATGATTGCATTTAAGTAATTATCAAAATACACTCCACTTTTTTAGGTACACCTGTACAGTCTAATGCAATCCAACAAAACAGTTCTGCCATTAAGTCTTTTATCATACCTATAATTTTCAGTTTTTGTTGAAACATTCAAATAGATATCAGTTCAATTATATGGAGGACAAAAAAATCGTAGTGGTAGTCCAGTACAACACTTTCTTTATCTATGGCCTCATTAAAAAGACTAGAGCTGTAAACAACAGTTGTTTTCATTATGGATTAATCTGCCGATTACTTTCTTTGGTGTAGATGTCTATTCGTCTACTTTTGAAGATGCCAGTCTTCTTCAGACTCACAAAAGTGTTAGTCCTCTACCATACAACAAGTTAGATTCACAGTGTTGCCATGGCAGTGAATTGGCAACTCATTAATCTGCCAAAAGAGATTTATTTTAGTATGTATGTTGGATGTATGCTAACAGTTTAATATTGAAGAAAGACCCTTCTCCAGACTAGTATTATTTTTATTTTTATTGCATTAATATTGATAACGACGACCTTTCCTTTAGCAAACTGTGCATGTAATTTTCATACATGCATGTCTAAATGAGTATCATTCCCAGGGAACATTAAGAAATGAGTTTGTTTCTTTGTGTTTCAGGGACAGCCTGTTGGCCAGTGTGATTTCAATATCCGGCTGTTATGCATAGAAAAGGAGATCATTTCTCCCCGGATGGAGAAAATGAAGACTGGACAAATTGACAAAACCAAGGAGCCCTTCAGTGTCCGGCATAAACCCTTCTTCGACATTCATGCATCACGAAAGGTAATGTGAACAAAGGCTTTTTTCCCTTTCCAACTTGCTTTTCTTTCTCTCCATTTCTTCCACTGGTGTGACCCAGTCAAAATCCATTCCTGATTTTCACAAACGTATATACAAATATAGATCCAAAAATCGTAAATATGGTTTCTATAAATGAAATTCATGGGTTAGGTATGTCCCAGTTACCTCCCTGGAACATTTGTTTTCTAGGGCAACAGTTCTTTGTAGAGTCTTCCAAGGCAGATTCGTCCCAGGTGGTGTGCTAGAGCAAGAGCAATTGAAAGATGCTTGTGCTGGCATCTTGTGTAAGGTGCAGTCTTGCCCAGATTAGGGAAACAGGCCTCCTCCTGGAGTCAAGCCTAAGGCAGGGTAAAGGGAGGCGAGTGCCTGGTAGCTGGGCCTGTATCTATGGTTGCCACCATGCGTCATAGAGTTGGAAGGCAAAAGCAGGGGCCTTAACGCTCTGACCCCTGCCCATGAAAACTGGTGTGCAAGTTGGCTCCTGACATTTTTTTAAAACCTCAGATTCAGGAGAAAAGGGGCACTTGACTGTGAAGGAATGGACCAGATCTTTACTCTTGGGAAAAGTACTGGAGGGACATTTGGAGTTCATCCAGCCATTCTCTAAATGTATTGTGACTCTTAAGACCATGTCCCAGATGTGTTCTGGGGATGTAGAAATTGTAAAAATCAGCTATGTCTGAGTATTTATAATCTCTTATAATATCAAATACATTTGTGGTGGACTTTGGACTCCATCAAGGTTGAGCCCTGTCCCCGATTCTGATTTTCATGTCGTCCTTTTTCAATGCAGTACCTTTTCCAGGAACCTTTTTAGGAACTGAGGACCTTTACTTCTATTTTGATCGGGCTCTAAATGTCAGTCCTGGTCCCCAAAAAGTCAAGGCTTTGTGTTTAACACTCCTGGTAGCCCAGGAACTGTACTGGTGTAGTTTGCAGTACTGGGTATCATTGATTGGTCAGACACATACATTGTGCTTTGACCATGAATCTCTGCTGCCAGCGCCTTTGTGTGTATTATGCTTCAATTGCGAAGCGAATGCCTTCCTACGCCTTTGTCCGTCTGTGTGAATACACGGTGAACTATAAGTAGGTTCATGTGAATAAATGACAGTGGAGTAAAGCACTACAATACACTGCTCATGCAAGTCATTATTGCATGAGCTGGTAGGTATAGGAAAGGACATGATTTGATAGATTTTATCTTTGCTGTAATTTGTTCGATAATACCAAGAACAAAGTGCATTTTTTATAATTCTATCCCTTTTTCTTGACTACTTTAGTTGAGATGGGTATATTTTTTGCAATCCTGTTGTAGTTCTCTGCTGTTCACAGTCTGAGGACAGCAGAGCTTTTATTCTCTGAATAACTGTTAAGCCCTCCTATTAGGCCTGCACTTGTGCCCTAATGTCAGGTCTGTGGGAGGTTGGAGTCAAATTAATTTGATGTTTCGCTCGGGCCAAGATCAGTCGGAAATCTCGGCGCTGCACATTCACAAATGATCAAAGTACATGGAGGGGGTGAAGCTTTGGACAGTTCTTGTGTTTTTGTCACACGTCTTCTTCTGCCAACACTGATATCTTGGTGTTTTTGTGTTTTGTAAAATTTTTGGTATGAATGGTAGGGTTATCTCTGATCTAACCCTGTGCTACCCATTCCTCTAAGAACCTTTATGAAAGATCACCCGCTACCCCCCACCACCACCCCACACCCCCAACCTTTGGGCTTCATGTTGATGATACTCTAGCAATGAAGTCACTGGAACTACGTCTGGTTTCTGACTGCTCTATTGTGTTGTACGGTGGCCATCTGCTCCCCATACAGTCATATCTCTGTTGTACGGGACATTAAAAGAGGAAAACTGGAATCTGGCTCATTAATTCATGGCAGCACAACCCTCCACTGCATGGCATATCGACCAGAGATTCCTTTTGGGGATATTTCAGTCACAGGCCGGAGTTGTATGATGGCTTTTGTCTGTTGCTAGGCTGCTGTTTTTCATCTCTGACACTTAGACATTCATGCCGCCATTTCCCCACCATTTGGGATCATTCATTCTCTAGAGCTTCCTCCACTTGTCCAATTATCTTACAAAGATCCCTTTTTGTATTACAGAATTTGTACATTGGAACAACCAGATAATTTATTTTCGGAATTTCCCTCAATTTAATAAAACTTGAGCTCAGTCGGTGTTGCCTGTTCTACAGTTAATTACGTGTACCATGTGTTTTGTCACTAGGTTGCAATAATACTTGGTTTATCTTTCTAGATTGTACTTCAATCTAACTGGTTGATTTCTTGGCATGAGCCAGGCCATTCACGTACTGTTGCTACAGTACCTGCAGAAAATTATGGAAGATTCAAAATGCCTACATAAAAACAAATCAACCAAAGAAATAAAGTGAAATGCAAAACTAATTATTTTATGCATTTCCTTTGTATGCTTGCATTTGCTGTGACAATGAAATGAAAAACATACAGTATATTAAAAAGATAAATATTTACCTTAGTAGATTTTACATGCCAGGTTTACATCAAATCTCCACACAAAAAAACTAAGTGAAGAGGTGTATTACATGTCAATGTTTTCCAGCAGAGGACTGCATAGACCTGCCAAAACGAAATGCAAAGTAGGTATCATTAGTTTTCATGAGGTGTAGAGATGTAAGGGATCTTTCTTGTTGTTTTTTTTTTGTTTTGTTTTATTTTGTTATTTTGGAGATGCATCATAATACCCAAATGAAAACTGACAAGTCACAGCTTGGGGGCATAAACCTTGAAGCTTATCATGGCTGAAACAAGCTGATAGCAGCCATGACAGATTGCCCTTCACATTGAAATTTCTGGGGGGGATTCCTGCTACTGTGTGGAAAACTACCTGTGCCATTATTTTTGGTTTCTATTTATATATTTAAAACAGCTCTCAGATTTCAATTATGTTCAGGCCAGGGGACTGTGAGAGCCAGGCTCATTTTTCTTTATTTAAATATATGAGATGTATTTACTTTTCATTACAAAAATCCCAAAATATATAATTTCTCCAAAGGGTTCCTAAATTTTTGCATACAACTGTACTTTGTAATGTAATTTTGACACAGTAAATGCATACATTAAAAGGAAATGCACATAACGATGTACATTTTATTTTACTTTCTTTCCTTGTTTTATCTATTTAATTTAGGCATTTTGAATCTTCCATAGTAATATCCAAGATACCCATAGTATCAAAATCCAATCATAGCCTGACGTCCTTGGCAACTCCCAGCCTCATTGCAAGATATCACAGTAATACTTTTCATGAAATCCTATTATCCAATTTTATTGTGTCTTTGTCCACGGTGTGCTAAAAATTATGTGATTTTTAGTCCTAGGCTTTAAAACCATAATAGTATAGAAAAAAGAGGGGGATGTGAATGAGTTCTGTACCTACAAGTCC
>NW_019525097.1:4251627-4263793 GCF_002814215.2 Seriola lalandi dorsalis | reverse complement strand
TGTAAATAGTGAAGTGAATAGATTTCAGGGCCAATGCGCTATGAAATCACAGTCGTTGATATGCATTATAACACTTATTTTGTTCGGTGATCTATTCTTATCTTGCACTGTGGAGGACGACTTTGCTGTTGCAATTTCCTCACATGAATATGACTTTGAAATTGGATCCCAAGTAGTCAAATGTCCTATCTATCTATCTATCTATCTATCAAATATCTTTTTTTTTATTTTGACTGCTGCTGTGGACCTCACGCAATCAAATGAAAGTAACTAATTCATGGTTTCATCAGTAAAATGTCCAGTGCCCTGTTTTATGCAGTTGTATTTTGTGGTAACAGCATTACTGCCAATGATAGAGACAGGATTAACGAGTTTATTAAAAAAGCTGCTGCTATAATTGGTTTGAGTGCTGACTCGTTTGAGAGAGTTTTGGAGGAGAGTTCAGCACATACTTGAGTTTGAAGGTTAACCCCTGTGTGGTGTTTTTCACAATCTAAAAAAAAAAACAGTGGTAAGTGAAGGAGCCGAGACATTCCAGACATCCCTCTCCCCAGCAAGATTCTCCAGCTCCTCCCGAGTGATCCCGAGGCATTCCCAGACCAGATGGGATATGTAATCCCACTGGTGATTTCTTGGTCTATCCCCGGGTCTCCTTCCAGTTAGACCTGCCTGGAAAACCTCCAAAGAAAGTCGCCCATGAGGCATTCAAATCAGATGCCTGAACCACCCCAACTGGCTCTTGTGCTATATCTAGACATTTTCTGATTTCAGTTTTCCCATTGTGTGTTTCTGGCTAATGCTCAATGCAATGCCCAGCTTCTGGTTTGGTAAAAGCTTATTAAGAGACACTATCTACATCAAAGTCTCAGGCTTGTTGTTAGTTTATTAGTAGTGTGTTGATTGTCACTTGTGGCTGTCATGTGGACCTGACGCCTACACATCATAAACATCCTAGTTTTTGCTGAATCAGTGCTGAAAGTAAGATGAAAACCAGAACATCATCATGAGTTATCTGCTGTACATTCAAGAAATTTTACATTCATTCCAAAGTCCAAACTAATGCACATTGATCTTTGAATTAAGCCAGTGTCTTTTTTCTGTAAGGACAGATATGCTGTCGGTATAAGTTTCTGGATAAGTTTTAACCTACACAATGAAACTTTTGAGAACAGCAAGCGCTGTACAGTGGCTGCAGCAAAGTTTATCACACTCAACGAAAACACACAAACAAAAGTGATTGCTCATGTGTAGTGGGCAAAACTCTTGATCCCAGACAGTGTTGACTATCTGCAGCCAAAAGCATAAGTGTGATGACGAGACTCTTTATGTTCTCCTGACTCTGGGTTCGGTCGTCTGTAACGGTCCTTGATTCTATGTAAATATCCTCCTCTTGACGTTATACCCAGACCCATGATGAGTCAGGGTCCTGCTTTTCCCATTGAAGCAAAGTTGCAGTGGCCTGGTTAGAGAAAAAAAACTCCTCCTGAACAGCATGTCTCATTAACTGAGTGCTGTCAGTCTGCAGGTTCCTTGTTGCACTGACCTCACACCTCTGTCAGCTGTCAAGACTCCAGCTGTTGAAGATGGAAAAGCAAGACCCCTGGTCTCCATTGGCTCCGTCTCTGCTACGTGGGTGTTTTTCACAAAGTAAAAATCCAGCTTTGTTTTTGGGCTGAGCTTCATATTTGAGTTAGTTTGTTGTTTTTCCTCTCCGAGTGTGTCAACTCAAATACAATTTAAAATGTAGATGGTGTTTTGATCCTTTTGTGGATAATTGCTGAACCAATGAAGTAAAATCAGCCTGACTGGCATGTAAACCTACTGTATTTTTTTTTTTGTTCTTTTTAACAGAAATAATGTGGGATCTTTTGGCATAGACAGTTAATATCTCACAGCCTAACTGCATGTCCCACTTAATTTATGAAATACACAATGCAATACGGCATTCATCAGCCTGCACCTGTGGCCTCCGCCATCCTCCACGGTTAAGTTCAGAAACAAGCTGTACTATATCACCTATCTCTCTCTCTCTCTCTCTCTCTCTCTCTCTCTCTCTCTCTCTCTCTCTCTCTCTCTCTCTCTCTCTCTCTCTCTCTCTCTCTCTCTCTCTCTCTCTCTCTCTCTCTCTCCTGCTGCACCCACTCACAGAGGGAAACATGTTGACTGTTGTGTAAGGGCTTATGCTGCTTGGAAGAACACACGACATAGACTCGATGACTAATGTTTGTTTACCTCAGTTGCTTTGAGATTTTTTAGTTTTCTCCCAAGCCTCCAAGACATTATGCAACATCTGATGATGCATGGCACATCCATACAGTAAAGGTCAAACTCACCAGAGAGAGAGAGAGGGAAAGAAAATGTGTGGCAGTGTGGAGTGTAGTGGCTCATTTTATTTGTTCTGCTTGCCTGATCTCCTTGTGCCTTGCAGGCTCAGAGTTAATGTACTTGAGGAAGGGAACATGCGTCCTCTGGGTCAAGTCTACAGGTGTTTTTTTGTTTTTTTTATTCGAATTTCTTTGTGTTTATTCTGCATTTCACCACCTTCTGCACCTTGAGTCTGATGTTCATCCTTTTCTGTTTGACCTGTGGCGATGTCACAACATCCTTCTCTCTCAAGAATAAATCCCTCTGAGATAACCAGCACAGCTGCTGCACCACCAAAAAAAAAAACCCACATCCATTTTTCTAGAATGCTTCATTTTTCAAGGTATTAAATTTTTAATAGTGTCTGTGCTCCGCTTCTTTTAAGTTTATTTGAACTTCTCCTTTGTGGTGCCCTATGGACCGGATGTTCTATGAATATGTTTTTTCACCTGTTTTGTATGAGCTCCACTGGCTATCAGCCGTTTTACCATTCTCTCCCTTGACAAAATTTAAGTCTCTTAAATTTGTTATCCACTTGGATAGTGAATTCTCGAGCTTGCCTGGCTAGTCTCTTCTCTTAAAGTGGACAAACACAAGGATATACAGTGAGGTCCCACTGTATGTGTGTGTATATGAATTTTAATTCTGATTTGTGTTTGGCTTTGAAGTAATAACACTTACTGGAGCTAAGTTGCAGCAAACAGGCTTTAAAATGTTTTTAGTCTTACTTAATGATATGTTATAATTATTTTATCACTTTTATAAATGCAAGACTTTGTTTGTTCATTTACGCTCAGTAGTGTCTCAAAGATAGTCTCCCAGAGCCAGAGTATATGCAGATACACTTGGCAGTAAAGTTGACGTAACTCTGAGTTTCAACGGCAATATTATTGCACCAATTGGCAATAATAAGTAGTAGAGTTTTTGGAGTTACTGAAGTCAGTGTAATTTCACTTAATTTAATCATTTATACAGAACTGACCCACTCTACTGAACAGTCCAAGCACATATAAAGTCCTTGTGCAATTCTTCATCCATGTCAAGCAAAAACGTGAAACATTTCCTCGTTCCAGCTTCACAGTTGTAATGATTTGCTGCTGTTTCATTGTCTTATGTGCTAGTAAACTAGATATGTTGGAGTTTTGGACAAAACGAGTAGTTTAAATGTCTTCTTGAGCTTCAGGTAATTGCAATGGATTTAAATTATTTTCTGCCTTTTTATAGACTAGATTAATAGTTCCAGCTCTCAGAATTAGAAAATTCTTTGTAACCCTTTAAACTCTAATTTAAACCTTCTTCTTTAGCCCCTGCAGCATCTTGCTCAGCACAGACAGTCCTCTCCCACTGTAGTACAGGCAGCACAGATACAGCAGCGTGCTGTTGGAGCCCAGTGAAGGGCTGCCTCCTGGTTGTTGCCTCCTCACACTGACTGTCTGTCTGCTGTCTGTATCAGTGTGACTGAATGTGTCTGAGTGTGTGGGCTGTGCTCGGCACTGCTGTGAGTTTGTGGTTGTCGGTTTATTTTTTTTCTCCCGGAGACAGGCCGGTAATGTGGCTCACTGGCAGTGGTCTCGCTTTAACACAGACTTGCACTGGCCAAAGTCACATCCCTCCAACATGATAACCAAAGATTGTATGTTTTCATTTCATTGACATTGCATTAATTATTGCCCATTTCAGTATTCTGTCCCACTGTCTTTTGCACCCTCAGCTCTCCTGGTGGGTGATCAAAGATTTCTCTTGCATGTAGTAACCTGCTATCTATATACATGATGATGTGAAGCTTTGACCCAGCTCTAATTTAAATTTGATTTCAAAACCCCTTGGGACAAGGCATGTTAATTTTCTGACAGTCGACTGATTGTCAGAAAATTAATCAACTGTTTTGTTAATAGATTAAATGTGTAAGTAATTTATTTAAATTTATTTAACCATTGTTAATTTTCTTTCTTTCTTGGTCTTGGAGTCAGATACTACGTGCTGCCTATATAGCATGCCCTGTGCAGACACTGTCCCGGTCTAATATTGATGGTGCCCTGTATTGTAGCTTAGAATTTCAAGTACAGACCCAACATGTTTACCTCATCTATTTTTAATAGTTTTTTTGAGCTTCATTTATTTTATGAGATACCTATTCTAGAGAGATGACAAGAAACAAAGGTTCCAGACCGGATTTTGAATTGGGGACGATGTGGTTCATGGTCACAGTCTCTGAGCCACATGGGCACCTTTTAATAAACCTTTTACCAAGGAAAAAAGAAAAATGCTTGTTTGATTTTGTTTTGTGATTGAATTTTGTGTCTGTCAAATACTAAAATGAAGTCCTTTGAGAATTGCTCTATGATATAAAGGGTGATACAGTGGCCAGTTTCTAAGATACACAATGTATGTATTTAACAATATGTTAAATTAATACGTATCAACTCAACACATTATGAATTTCAATGCAATGATTTCCTTATCCCTTAAGTCTTACGGATAGGGTTAGGTTGGAAGGGTTGGAAGGGTCAGTTAGCTAATTCCAGTCACTCGTCAACACACCTGTCCAGTTCACCACAGATTTTCATTATACCACAGTTCAATTTCACGCTGTGCCCTGCTATTTCTCATCATCCTGGCCTGTTCTAGTCTCATGCCATCCCTTATTGGTTTAATCCTCCGAGTGTTAATGTCTCTGTTCATCTCTTGCCTGTCATCACAAATGAATGTATAAAACTTTATCTTGATCGTGGATGTTATGAAATGACCGGGATCCATCAAAAGACAATTTTTCCAAGGCGTTTAACTTCTCCAGACTGCGTAACCTTGTTTGACTCCGGGCCAGCCGGTGGTTTAGCAGCCTCGCCCGCACACTCTGATGTGGGTTTTTCGTTTAATAGGGAACTGCAAACTGGCTTCAGAGGGCCATTCACATTAGGCTTGAAAGGAGCCTCTAGCAACAGCCCCATGGTCTGACTGGAATATCAATCCATCCTCTCCGCCTTTGATTCAGCCCCCGCACCTAAACCTCCTTAGAGCGATGAGGATGAGCAGACGGCAGGAAAATACAAAGTGCTTTATGTTACTCCAGGTGTGCCGTGGAAAAGCTTGTGACATTGCATAGAAAATGACATTGTGTACATTGTGCTGCTTACGTACAATCTGCGTAGTAACCGACTGTAAGGTGAAAAAATATTCAAATTATGCCAGTCATTCAAATGGAAGGAGCATCACAGTAGCAGGGTTAGTTTTCAAGCTTGAACTACTACAGCATGTATGTCTGTACCAAATTCGGACTTGGCAGTTCAATACAAATATTTGACTAATCGCTCTTTTTTACCCATATATACTATCAAGCACCTATTGAAGTGGCAGATAGAGTTCGGCAAGATATTAAAGGTCACAGCAACGTTCATGTGATATAGTAAACCAGCCAAGTTAGCCCACGAGCGACTGCGTGCTAACTACGCTAACAGCAGATCGGAAACGTGCAACCTGTACAACCTGAAAAATCCAATCAGCACTTAGTTTACAGACATGGATTCTTCACTCATGTAGTATTGCACATTGCTGTATTTTCATCTCTTACACCTGTTGTTGCGGTGGTGACATTTATATTTTTGATTTTCGCTAATTATGAATTGCTGAATGAAGAGTTTAAATATCTTAATCCATCGATAGTTTGCTCCTGGTTTGATGTCACGATGGTGTTGACCCTGTGGATTTCACCTTGAGCAGAAATCTCATCCTGCATTACATTAATTTCTGCTTATTTTGTATTCCAGATGAGTGACTGCTTTGCAGCCCATTAGTCTGAACCACTGCAGGGAATGGTCATTCAAAGTCAAGGTCAAGTTCAAAACTATAATTTCCTCACATGAGATGCTTTTCTGTGGAGAAACACAAAATATATTATTTTTTATTAATGTGTTTAAACAGAAATAGCCTAGTAAAGACAAGACAGACTGATAACTTCATTACTCTTACCGCAGTTATAGAAATCATGCACAACACAAAGCCCTCGAAGCATTTGCTTGTAGGCCTTTATAAATTTTCCAATATTCATAAGTGCTCTTGTCAGTGTTTCGCTCTAAATTAGTCTTTGCAGTTGAGCCGCCCTGTCTTTGCCACCGGTGTATGGATGCCTATTTTTAGAGACGTATAACGAGATGCCTAAATTCAGTCACATCACCACAAAATATTTTTGAACAGACCAAGGTCAGCAGAGGCTTTAAATGTACTTGGTTGTTTTGCTTCTTTGTCTCAGTTGGCAGGTAGTGTTTGAACCATTTGTTTATGATGCATTCACTGTTGGGATTTTTTCTATTAATGCATGAAGTCATCAAATCTGTGGGCCATTGATTGATTGATTTTTTTTTTTTTATCACTATAAACTGAATATGGATTGTGGTGCATTGGTCAGCCAAAACAAGACATTTGAAGATCAGGGAATTTATGACCGGCAGGTTTCACTGATATTATTTATTGATTTTATAGACTGCTGAACGGTTAATCATTTAATCAAGAAAATGATTACCTGGTGAAGAAAGTACTTACTAGTTGCAGTCGTATTGTATTTCTGACTAATTAACGAAAATTTTGTGGTCTCTGTTATCACACAGCTTGTTTGCATTTCTTTTTTTTTTGTTTTTTGTTACTTATGAATGAAAGGGTTTTTTTGTGTCAGTTTTTCATGAACTATACATGGCACTATGAATGTTGTTTGGCTCCTTGGGTTGTGTGTGGGTTGATTAAATGTTTCATTTATGCCATTTTACTTTAATATATTTTATTTCACCGTTTCTGATCTATAATTCATTGAGGTGAGATTAAGAGAACTAGAACTGATGACAAGTGATTTGATTCCGTTGGATTGGCTAATAAAAATCAGATCTGTAGAAGACAGACTACAATATGTGAGAGTGAAGGTGAATGACATACCTCATGTCATGTCAGTGCTATCAGGCTATTAGCAAGCCAGATCTCATTCATCATTGTGTCCTTCTGTCAGATGAGCCCAAACATGAAACAGTGGAAAGGAAAATGGTCCGACTCCCATCACCCTGACATCCACTCTCTTAAGGGGAAAAACATTGCTTAGCATGTTAATGGTTGAATTGTCTCCCTTCCGCTTCCGTTGTCCCGTCTCTGCCCTGGAGTCTCCAATGAAATCTTGATCTCTTAATGGGGCTTTGCTGTTCGCCTCCGCCTACACAGTCCTACTGTACCAGGCACAGCTTTTTGTTTTCTTCCTAAAAGGGTTTACCATGAAAGCAGGGTCGCTGCCCCCTCTCTGCGTTATCGCTCCAAGGAACTTCCTTACTGTAGGAGGATGTGTGAGTGGAAGTCTTCTTTCTGCTCATCTCTCCCTCCAAGGTTCACTGTGCTCGACAAAGGTGGTGGGTGGGTGTGCTAAGATGGCAAGAGAACTGAAATGGAACTCCCAGATCTTGCCGCCTACATGCCATTCCCTCATAAAGGCACTAGTTCTTTTCAGTCTGGCTATCTGCCTTCTCCATGTCAGCGTGATTGTCAAGCTTTGTGTGATTTGCTGTGACTCATTCATCATTCTGGAGAGCACTGATGTTGCTCTGCTTCCTTTGCAGATACGACCGAGAGCAAACGCTTTTTTGTTGCTATAGATAAATGTTTGTGGAGCTTCTGTAAGGGCCGGTGACTTCACTCACTTCCCCTGGAACGCATTGTCAGAAAAATAAAATCATCGAAAATGTGAAATTGTCCAGTGGTATATTTATAGAATATAAAGGGTGTTTTACTGTTTTAAAGCCTTTGCTCTGCAGCTTGAGAGCTCTGGTCTGCAAAGGTTTCACTAAGTCCAGTTTCGCCTCTGTTTGCCATAGAGAGCCAAAGTGAAACCAGACCTTCCAAGTTCTGTTTGAGAAATTAAAAAAAGTTCTCTCAATATTATGTTGTGTGAATCACACTATGTGTTTAGATATGTTTTTTAACAATATAGTCTATTCATTAATTCTGTTTTTAGTGGAATTTAATGAACATCACGTCCTATAAGCCCCAGACCGCTGCAAGAGACGTGTTCACTGGTGAGTCGAGGAGTTGTTGCTAGTTCAGACGTGCCAGCAGGACAGCTGTAGAAGGTTTTAGACGGACGACATTACAGCTACGAACCTGAAAAAACAGCTTACGAAAAGTCTGCATGGAGATATTATGGACATGGATAAAACGTTACGATGGATCAGACTTTCTTTGGACCTGCAGTTCTTTTATTTGCTCACAAATTTATCATCATGTTAAGGTACTCTGTGGAGGTTTAGACCACTAGCAGCATTGTGGAGCAACGGCCCTTTTTTTTTTTTCTTCTTCTTCTTCTTTGAGTCGGCCCCACTTTGCTGTCATCATGCATGCGCATCAGCACGTGAGTGAGAACATACACATTGCTGCTCCAGGTGGTGGCAGTAAAGTGCAATGAAGCGTAGTGCACCGACGAAGACAGGGAAGAAGATTGTAAGTTAGTAAACATGGATGTAAACAATGAATAATTTAAAAGGTTAAATAGTCTGCTTTGCAAAAGTGTTTTCAACAGGTTTGTTAGACCTCAAGAATACACACAATGCACATTACACATAAACACAACTTCACAAAGCACCTTCAATTTTGTTAAAATGATGAAAGTTTCAACTCCTAATAATAACTGCTGTAGTGGATGTCAATATGTCGGAGACAATGGAGAGTAAGGCCCAAGATTTTTTTTTTTCTAGAAAGAAATACTGAATGAAATATTGTACTGAGTTACAGAAAAGAGGTTACCCTGGACATGACATCAGGACTTGAAATCTCTGTTGATTTCACCTTTTTTAAATCACTTTCTTTTGTATCCGCATTACTTTCATAAATTGAACAAATGTCCTACTTTGCAGCAAATATTATCAGATGTATTATACTGCAGTATCTGCTCACTTCAAAGAGAATTTTTGCAAAAAACTAAATGTGTCATCATAGATGATTATCTGCAGAGCAGCTGAAACAGACCAATTTGGTCTAACGCTGGACAAAATACATGGGCCAGAGGCGTCTTTCACAGGAGAGACTCTGCTGCTGTCTCTGACATGGTTTGCCTTGCTCTAAGTACAAATATGGTTATGTTATATTGCACGCTTTCTTGTATGTATAATTGAGGTTATAATTTGGTTTGTCTCCAGGCAGCACCAGGACAGATGATGACAATCTGTCATCTCCTGCACAGTGAATGTGTCTTGGCTCTGATGATTGTTGGCAGTCTTCATATCTGCCGCACACTTTGCTATCTCCTAGTCAACAGGCAGTGGACAATAAGAGCAGAGATGCAGGCACTGTTAATTAAAATTTAATAATTTCATTTAATTGGCTCTATCACTCAGACAGGAGACGAGATATAATATGTTATAGTTGGAAGAGCCCACTCTGCCTTCTGCTTTAGTTCATCTTGATGGGTTCTATATGACACTTGATATCCACTGTAGTGCACTAATGCATTTTTTTTTCTATTTTATTGACCATTTCCTGCTTTCCTAAATATATTTACACCCAGTGTGAACATAAAGAATAGCAAAGATGTGCTGTCAGGTTTTCACGTGGAGGATTGCAAAAAAATACTTCTTCCGACAAAACCGCTCAGCATAATGATGAAGCTCCTGTGATTGCCAGTTACTCATCCTCATTTTATTTTGCAAAGCGCTCCAGAGTATGACAAAAATATTCAATTTTTGTGTTTTTGTCATCCACTTGGGGGCAGAGAGTGCTGGTAATAGAAACAACACAGCTACTGGTACCGCTTAAGCCAGGTCATATGAATAATTGAAGGGATTTTATGAACAAATCATTGCGGATAACCATTGAAAAAAATCTCACATTGTTATTCAAATAGACCTGGCTTTAGCACTGGGTCTGAAAAAACGACAGTCCGAACGTCAGCCATATCAGCAGTGGATTTGAAACAACGACAATGGAGTTGAAGCATCCGACCAGTCTTTTTGAAGTAAATGCGAGTGAATGATGGTCACAAGAAATCGTTAAGAAAGGGTAAGACTGGTGGTTCCAGTTGGTGGAACAAGCTAGCGAATGCAATCAGAGCGGTGTCCCTTTCTATCTTCGAGATCTCTTGAAGACTCTTCTCTCAACCCTAAAATACCTAACTGGCACTAACTCTGCACTCTGGGGGCACTTCTTTACCTGTTCTTCTTGCACTTATTGAATATTTGTGTATTACTTGGGTCTCCTAAGGTCTCCTCCTGCACTGAAGCTTTAGGGATGTCCCTCACTTGTAAGTCACTTTGGATAAAAGCTACTGCCAAACGAGTAAATGCAATTTAAATGTAAGACCATGAGCCAACATCCACAAAGTTCCTCCACCTAAGTCAAACTAAGCACATACACATAAAACATACTCACATTGGTTTTTCTTGGCTTCTAACAGTAATCTGTCTGTCTGTCACTCTATAGTGGTATAGAGTATAGTAGAGGAGGTTCTACTGAAAAACAGTTTTTTAAAAATGGAAGAAATGAACTTGAACTAATTCATCTTTTGGACTGTGAAATTACTTCAAATTCAAAATTGTGAACTATGATGGGAACTAGTTCATTTTAATTTTGGTGAAATGAACTTTGAGCTGGCTCTCGTGAAGTGTGAACTTGCACAACACCGTCTGTAATCTCTGTAACTGTCTACCCTTACATCAGGTTCTGCTTTCAGTTTAGTAATCCATCACTAAGAGCATAACATCACATTAAACTTCATGCAATTTTATTTTTGTGAAAGGGATATGGTTGAATTACTGTGCAGTTGGAGTTTCATCTCATATCTCCATGTTCACTTTCGAAACATTGATTTGAAGCTCTTGCATTCCAGCTCCTTGGTTTTCAAATACCACTGCAGATGGAGCACTCAGCTAACCTTGGTTGACATCTTCACATTGTCTCTTCTCTGTCTCAACACATAAAACCCTCAGAGTCTTCACATTCATACTTGACTGCATAGAATTCTTGAGATTGTACAATTTAGCTTCTCCATTTTAAACCCAACCAAGCTGTGTCCAATATTCAGCCTTATTTTCTTTCATATATCGAAGGTCTGTTAGTGTTCAGTCGGTAGAGCTGCTCGCCTCCATTTTCCCTCATAAAAACGAAAGTGCAAGAGGACAGAGAACATGATGAACCCACAAGAACACAAGTGTGTGCAACGTGACAAATGCAGAAAACACAAAACAACAACAATGAAACAATGAGCAAAACTTAAAAAAGAAAAAAAGATAGACGCACAAGAGAGTTCAAAGTGAAGTGAAGATGTGTCAGAATTTTTACTCCCTCCCAGAGTCATAACTCATTATTATCAGATTCAATGTGACTTAAACTTCCAGCGGTTGTGATTATCTCCAATGTCATTAGAAAATAAGCATCTGTAAATATACTTAGAAAACAGAGAAAAAAAAATCCTTGACTGCAGAACTTCCCCGAGAATCATCAGGTTTTTAAGTTGTCTTCAGGATAGATAGATAGATGGATGGATGGATGGATGGATGACTTAATCCCCAGAGGGAAATTAAAATGTCATAGCAGCTGAGTTAAAAGACAATAAAATACAAAGACGAAGACAAAAATACACAGGCGTAATCAGTGATAGTTATCTGTGCCTTTATGGTTAAAAAACTGGAATGGCTGATAGCTAATTCGTCTTACTTTAAAGGTGCCAATTTGCCAAAATCATGTTGTAGTCCACAGCTAACTAGGCTAATTGTGTCAATGGCAACATTATCAGTCCTCCTAGTTCCAAAACTTAGAGCATGATTCTTTTTTTTTTTTTTTTTTTTTT
>NW_019525097.1:4228523-4251607 GCF_002814215.2 Seriola lalandi dorsalis | reverse complement strand
GATAGATAGATAGATAGATAGATAGATAGATAGATGGATGGATGGATGGATGGATGGATGGATGGATGGATGGATGGATGGATGGATGGATGGATGACTTAATCCCCAGAGGGAAATTAAAATGTCATAGCAGCTGAGTTAAAAGACAATAAAATACAAAGACGAAGACAAAAATAGTGATAGTTATCTGTGCCTTTATGGTTAAAAAACTGGAATGGCTGATAGCTAATTCGTCTTACTTTAAAGGTGCCAATTTGCCAAAATCATGTTGTAGTCCACAGCTAACTAGGCTAATTGTGTCAATGGCAACATTATCAGTCCTCCTAGTTCCAAAACTTAGAGCAAAATTTTTTTTTTTTTTTTTTTTTTTTTTTTTTTGTTCAGTAATCTTTGACATTTTATTAAAAAATATTCTGGTTATACAAAATTAGTTCATTTGCATTTATTTCTCAAGACATTCTGAATTATGTACTTGAAATTCAAGGTTGCCAATAATTTTGTCCGGGTCTGTACTTAATGGCCTCCTTTGAGGCTGAGTTTTAACCTTGAACTTTATTATATAGGATTGACATTTTGAAACTTTTTGGAATTAATAGTTGACTTCAAATGGACGTCTAATTTATCCAGCTCTGAGGTGACAAAATTAGCCAGTATCTGTTTAGCATAATTTCTTCTTTGAAGACGGTTGCAGGAAATATTCTAATCACACACAGGCCTTTTACTGAATGAAAACCCTTCACTTTCCCTTGTAAGAGGGTAGAGCCCATCATAGACAGGGTGAATAGAAGGAGAAGGCTCTTCATCTGTTTCCATATGCAGTTATTATATTCAGTCTTATTTTAGTGCCTCTAATATCCTTGCTGTTGTTGCCGTGGCAGTTGATGTGCTTCATGATGTAGAAAACCTGCTTTTATAGTACAGTGGCTCTGCCGCATCCCCGAGGAATCACTCGCATAATATGATAACGTAGGTTCCTTTTTTTCTTTTTTCTTCCCTGCAACAGCTGTGGTGCTCGATGGTTGATGTTAATGCAAGAGATGAAATCCCACTCTTTCCAGTCATCAGGAACTTAATGATTTGTTGCTATTCCGTTCCTCAACCTGGTCTGTCAAGTTACACATATTGATCTCTCAGTCGTGCGTTATCAATCAAAGAGATTAGTGCTTAGATTCAGGGCTAGATGGATAAAACCAGAGTATCGGACTTATGCGCCTAACTCTGCAGGATTTTTCAGGTGTAAGCCTTGTGGTGATGTTGAAATTCAATACTTGTCTTTCTTTTAGGGGGTCAGATGTTGTTGGGAGACTCTACAACTGTAGCTAACTTCATAAATCAATGTCACTTCACATGTTCCCAGCTGAAGCTTTCAGATACCCATCTTGTCATTCATCTATTTTGCTTGGCTAAAACTCTTCCCTCCTTTTTCCCTTTTTCAGCTACTGGAAGGCAGCTTCACATCCCAGGTCAGCCATGAAGTCGACGGGCTTATCTTCCAGCCGTGCGGGGTAAGTGTCCATCTATGTATGGCAATCTGTCATTTTTCAAAGCTGTAGCCACGTTCGCCACAAGTTGATTGTCAGGCACAGCCTTTTCTTACACCGAGCTGCTACATAAGAACTGGACAGCTTGTCACTACCACCCGCCGTTTGTCACTCTATATATCAGTCCTGCCCTCTGTTATTTTAAAGGAAACCACCCTCCTACATGAATACACATAAACACAGACCTCACGGTAAGATGCTGCACAGCAAAAACCAGACACATGGCAGTTTGTGTTACGACAGAAACGGCCTTGGTTGGAATACCAATTTACTTGGTTAGACGAGCAGAAAATCATTTTTATCTGTGACATTATTCCTCTCTTCTACTCCTGTGATGGACTCAAGGGCTCACATTCCACTTTGCAGTATATGAAATCTCCTATTGCACATAGCAAATATAGCACAGGTAGGTATCTGCAGTAGATATGAGCCCAAGTAATATTAATAGTATTTCAGATACTGGATAAAGCTGCTGATTTGAATGCTGCTCAGGAAACGTATCACATTGTCCCTGAACAAGGGTTCTGCATATTAATCCAAGCTTTGAAATGTTATACTTCTAGTTTCAACTGTTTATGTGAAGTATCTAATGTCTATAGTTTACTCTCTTTTGTGAAGCATCGTCTTATTTTACTTGTTTACTTGTTTACTTGCTTTGCGTTTTTTAAAATCTGAGGGAAACATGTTCATTCATCTCTCTAATAGATTAATGTATTACATATAATTGTTAAAGCCATTAGGGGGTCATGTTTTTAATTAAATCTTCAAACAGGTTTAAAGCAATAAAGGTAACAGTTTATTTTTATAGCATTTATCAGAACCAGAGATTACAAAGTGCAATACAAGGAAAAGGGCAGAAGTAAAAGAACTGAATACACAAACAATAAGAGAATAGTGTGCTATTAAAATAATACATTCAGCAGCATCCAATTACGGTCTTGACTTCCAAACTATAAACATACCAAGTTGAACTTTACTTCAGTCTAAATAAACACATTCTGTGTCATGGGATGTTATTTAGAGTTTGTTTTCTACCAGAGCTTCTGATTTTAGGTATTTCCACACCTTTCAGCAGAGAGGGAATATTTTATGAAAGCAGCAAGAAAAATGTTGTTGTTGTTTTTTTTGGCTGGATTGAATCCAGAAAGTTCGCACACCTGCCTCTCTTTAGTTTTGACCCTGGAAATGTTGAACATCTCTTCAGGCAAAAGTAAATAATCAGGAGGGTACTCAACTGCTGTCTCACAGCTCAGGCATGGTGTAGTTCAAGCAAATTGCTGCTCTGGCTGTGGTCCAATCCACAGCTGGCGCCAGGTGTTTTGACACTGGATTTGACTTTTCTGGTTGGAGTGTGTCCTTAAGCGCAAAATGAATTTTAATTCACAGATGTTGATGCAGAGATTTTCTGCCCTGTGTATTTGTGGTGATAAGAAAAGTTACTGGTTATTGCTCCCTTGATGTTTTTAAAAATTGCTGAAAAAACCTTTATACCAAACTTTGCTGATTTTTGGGGGAGAAAATGAACTTGAATTAAAAATGTGAAATATATATTTAATATATATGTTTCCCTGTAAGGAGAGTGTGAATTTTCAACATTTGACTATTGAATTTAAAAAAGACATTTTTGCAAGAGTGTTTGATTTGGGACACGTCCCTTACCAATATACAGCATATACTACTGAACTGTCCCTAGCTAGTTTTCCGTCAATGTCTAGTCAAGGTATTTGGTAAACATATGGTTAACAGATCTCGTTCTCTACTATGATTCCTGCCTCACTAACCCAATATTGCGAATAGGATTGGCTTTGCTGTTTCTTGCTAACATGTGAGAGGATGTAGCTACATCTGGTTACAAGAAGCGCCAAAGCTCCTGGTCAATGACAAATAAAAATCTGACACTCAATCAGTGGTTGAGGAAGTATTTCGATCCTTTACTATAGGTGGTAATACTACACTGATACAGGTAACAGAACATCAACACATTTTATATCACATATCTTATAAGCTCTGTTGCATGTATTGAAAGTGTCTTTCAAGCGGACTAGAAAGTAATATAATAAGAACAACTACGCATCCGTGGTGTCTGCAGCTGTCGGTGTGCATGTCAGCAAAGGAAGGTAATTGAGGCTTAATAGTAATAATAACACTCAACTGAGCCATGAATGTTGTTCCTTAGTGTTCATATGGCATCAACATCAGTGTGTTATTTTGACAGCTGACAGAAGCAACTCATCTGTGTCACAGGTAAGGTCGACTAATGGCCTGGTGATGGGTGACGTGTTGGTAGAGAGATTCAATGTTGTGACAAATGTTCGGCCGATGATGATCTCTAAAACAATGGTTTGTCACTGTGTGTTTGAAATGAGAGCTTTGAAAAGGCACCTACTGTCTCAATGTTCATGTGACAAGCATCAATCAGGTGACAGTCGTGCCTGGCAGTAATTCGGAAAGAAGGAGCAGAGGCGAGGTCCTGGATGAGGCCTGGGCTTGTGACAATGTGAGATTAAGAGTAAATGTTTTGGCATTACATTGAGTCTGCACTGGTAAACGTGGGCATTATTACTATACTATGTATATCAAATGTAAACGTCACATGAAGTAGTTTACACACAGTGGCTAATTATACACTTTGGTGTATTTCTAAAGAAATGGATCCAGCTGAGTAGCAGTGAGAGTGACAGCAATGAAGAACAGTGTAGAGCTGGAGATATTCTGGACGTTGAAGTAACTCAAAACCAGCCTCACTTCAAATGCATTGCAGTTCAAAAGCTGTCAATTAGGGTCCTCCATCTTAACGACAGTACAAACAGTATCTGTGGCTTCACTATTGCACCACCATAAAGGAAATTCTCTGCTTTCACTGTGTGAAGACACACACTATAGAGAGGACTACACTGCATTCTCCCCAGAAGGATACAATAACTGGCAGAAGGCTCCTGTTAAAAGCCACCAGAATAGTAAATCCCGCCATCATGCAGTCACAGTTCAGTCAAAGCTTAAGAAGCAACGGCAATAGATTCTCAGCTCTCAAGTGCCTGGATAGAACAATAAGTAGATGCTGGTTGCTGTCTGCAAAATATTGTAAGTTCAATGCAGTACCTTGCTAGGCAGGGATATAGCACTGCGAGGCCTTGAGATGCAGGATGGGAATCTATTTCAGCTTTTGAAATTCAAAGCACAGGCTGATGCCTGTCTCTCTGGTTGGCTCTCCTGTTGTCATGACTATTCCTCTCCTCCAGTGCAAAATGAGATTTTGCAATTGTTAGGAAATTGTATTGTATGTATTGCACTATCCATCCGGTCTCTACCAGTTTTTCTGTCTTCAGTCATTGTAGATGGCACTCAAGATTCCCCAGGAAAAGTCTATATGTTTAAGATATGTGGAAAATTACCTGGTACCACAGGAGGCATTTGTTGGTTTGTATGAGGTGTCAGGGACGACCTGGGCGGAGATTGCCTGAGTGGCTGTGGATGTCCCCTTGAGGCTATATATTCCCATGTCTGATTTAAGGGGGTCAGACATGATGGTGCTGCCAGCGTATCGGGAAGCACAAGCAGAACTGTAGAGCAGACAGCAGCCATTGGCTTTGCAATTGCATTGTGGGACACAAAGTCGTAACTTAATCACACAGTCTGTATGCCTAGCCATATGTGATGCCTTGTCGTGGTCCATGAGTTAGGGACATTGAGCGAACAGTCTGGAACATTGAAAGCAATCTTTTTGCAGTAGCAGCAGGTTTAGAAGGATCAGAAGTGTTTTGTCTTTACCTAATGTGAAAGTGAGTGATTTAATTTACCTGGGCGAATCTTAAACTACCTGGCCAGGACGGCTAAGTAAAGCCTATGTATTAGAAATGCTGATCTGCTTTCCGCATTTAATGGATCAGATGGAAATTTACCAAATGTCACATTAGCATATGAGATCATTCTTCTTGTTTTAAAGCAAAAGAAAACTGATTTCACAGTTGGCCCCCGATTCAACCAAATAACATAGCTGTTGTGTTTCTCCCTCTTGTTGAGCATTATCAGCTCTTCTCTGTGATTTGTGAAGTAATTATCATACAGCCATCAGGTAGCAACAGCTCTCAGGAGAGCTGGCGATGATATTTGGCGGCGGCAGGTTTACACAGCTGCACTTTATCTCCAACACAACACGAGCAGAGATGATCTGCATTTCCAAACAGACGTGACTCCGAGGCTGGTTAATTGATGTGTCACCGCTTTGATCATTACATAAGCGTGAACATAAATGTCTAACTTTTGCAGGTGCTTTGGACGCCAGAGTCTCACTTTTCTGTGTCTTTTACAATATAATGATCTGTTTTTCATGTATTTGGTGGTTTTGAGACGGTGTTTGTTTTGCTGCAATTCTCTCCCATAGAAGAAGTGATGCTAATTAGATTAATTTTCTTTCTTCCACAATTGGTTTCTTATTTATTCAACTGCAGAAAAATGATCCTTTACTGTATGTTTGGGGGAAGAGAATATATCTAAAAAGAGGGTGTGATCATTGGTTTCTTTTTTAGCTGCACATTATGCAAGAGATGCCTTTGAGAATATTTTAGGAGGCTTTATTGAATTTCCAGATTATCTACAATCCAAACCATAAATAGTTTTTGGATTTCGAGCAGTACATTTGCTTTTGATGCAGCCTGTTATTGATTTGGAGTCATATTGTCCCATGTAGCCTCAGTGAATTTAAAAAAACTTGGTAGGAGAAAGGTGTTGAAAGCACTGAGGCCCTCTTGATGTTAACAGTGTATGTGGCACTTATCGAACCATCTGAGGAAATTGTAACAACATCCACATCCCCTGTCATGGATTACGACCACACTGTCAGCCAGGGCTTGATTTGTTTTGGCAGCTGCTTTTTCACGCTTTCGAAACGATTGCTGTTCATAAAGTACAGAAGAATAGAATCAGACAGGAAAATGTGCAAATGTCCTGTCAATACGAAAAACTGATTGCATGGACAGGTCGGCCGCTCAGAGAAGCCCATGTTGTTACGAGATGCCTTTTTCCTCCCTTTTCATACAATTCTTGACCTCTGGATAAAAGTCTTTTCAGTGTTGCACGGCTGTGTACAAGATAGTTATTTTCAGAAATCACCACCACAAACACAAAATTCAGTGTGTCCCTTTTAAGCTGTTTGGGCGATCAAATCATTGTTCATGAAGATGTTTTTTAGTTTTTATAAATCTGACAGATGGAAATCTCTCTGAACTCCCGAAGGTTTCGCAGCTGGTTCCTGTCTGCTCAGACAAATGGGCCGGGTTGGAAAAGCTGGCAAGTCTAATGTGACTGAATGATGATGCAAATAGTCAGCCATCTGATATGAAACTACCAAAGAAAATGTTATGTAACACTGTCTGGTTTTACTTCTCTATTATAGAGTCTACATTTAACAATTAAACAGCTTGTTTATGGGGGTTTGGTTTTATGAATCTGCCACAGACGGAGAGAGAGTCTCAACAGAAACAAAAAACAGGATTTTTGTAATAAAGCAACAGTAATCACTTAGACTATATTAGATATATTCACATGCATCTCACCACACTAATAATGAATGAGAACAACAGTGTGACAGTGGCCTGGGTTTCATCACAACAAGAGCATTGCGCACTTAAAAACTGCAGCAATGATGAATTTAAATGGTAATAACAATTCTTAACAACCACAGGCCTGGCAAAGGCAAACACAAACAACATAACACATAAAAAAGGAATAATTTTAGTTGCTCTTTGAAAATCCAATTGTCATCTGTGCTAATGTTACTTCAAAAAATAACTAGATTTTGCCACCATGATGGAAAACAGTGAGCATACAACTCGGGCTGCATCCTTTATGACGCAACAATAAGGACGGGCACAGCTGGTGACGGAAAGGGAAAATCCACCGTAGGCCAGACCGCCTCATTTCGGTTTGGCCTCGGCGGTAATCCTCCGAAGGATGCGGCCCACAAAGGTGTGGCTGGTCGTAGATCGCCAAGGCTGAACTGAAATGAGAGGCCCTTGCTTTTAACAGTTGTACCGTCAGCCGTTCAAGTGAGCTGAAACCCAATACTTAAATTTAAAAGTGTATTCTTAGGCTCTATGTCGGTGTTGTTTGCTGCTACATTATTTTCATCACCGGCGCGCATTGAAACTTGGGATAGGTTGATCCACCAGTGGATCCTTTGTTGCCCAGGAAAAGGATGCATTTCTCTGCTGCATTTGAAGGAGCGTTTGAAATGGGACAGCCTAGTCACGCTGCTGTGACACAATCGGTCTTCAAAAGCAGCCACCGAAGGATGCAGCCCCTGAATTGGGACGCAGCTCATGTATAGCAGAGAAGTCTTAAGCTTTCTGCAAACTCACAGTCAGTAATAGGAAACCTAACCTAATGTGGAGGGAGATTTTTATTTTGACCTACACCAAAAAAAAAATGATATAGCACTAACAATAAATAGATATTTACAAGGAAGAGGTAAAGGAAGATTTAATGATCAAGACAGATATGCAGACTGCGAGGGAATTTTCTCTCGTCCACCTAATGATGACTGACTCAGGGTGAAAGGTCAGTGTGAGGCCCTCGGTCTCTGTGCCACAGCTAATGCATTAAATCTTACAGGCTTTGAGACGCTCAGGCGGCTCCTCCAGACGCAGCTGTGGTTTGCTGCTGATACTGTTTGTGTCAGGGTTGATAACAACAGACCTTGGATGGTCAGTAACAAGTGGCTGGGTGTTCTAAGAATCAGCACTTGGGCGTCATTAGTCATGTTTCCTTGTTTATGGTTAATGAACCAATAGTGTGTTCATACATCCCTCTTCTCCCTCTTATTTTACATATTTGACCAATTATGGAGTGTAAGCTATCTATAGTAATCTCTTGAAGTGTATGAAGACTATCCTCAGGGCTTCAGAGTTGAGGTGACATCATGCACAGGAGACTGTGTTGATGAATCCTCTTTTCTCCTTGGCCAAGCTTCAATAAACATCCTCAGCATAGGATATCCAGACAAGCCATTGCTGCCATCAGGCATTTTTGAACTTCTTTTTTGAGACAAAATGAGAATAAGAATACAATTCTGTGATTTTTTTTTTTGCAATATATTATCAGCCCCCGCTCCGCCCCTTATCTGTTTTATGTGCATCACACACCCAAAGCCAGTGTGTCTGCAACCCATCCACGTTTTGATGCTGTTCCGGTCACCTTGGATATAAAGAAATAAGTTTGTCACTGGGTGGTTTACTGAATTAATTCACTTTTTAAAATGTATTTGGTTTTTTGACCTTTAGCCTTTGTCATTGGATTATTGATTGTGGCTCTTGTTTGAAATCCCTTTTATATGCCAAGCCATGTAAATAAGTAATTATTTGTGAAGGATGCCGAGCAGCGGGGGCAAACATGTTGGGACGTGGGGGAGCTCTTTAAATAAGGACTGTCGCAAAATAAGTAAAAAGAAAAAAAAAAGATGTAGAAACACACCCTGCGACAAAGAACACTTTTGTGTAATCTGTAATTGATATCTACGGATACCTCAAGTTATCTAATCGATAACGTAAGGCAAAGGGTTTCACCTCTTCACAAGACCTTCTGATCTTTGGTCAGTTTCAACCTCAAACTAAAATTCATCCTCCGAACTCATTACTCGTATATCAAAGGTATATCCACAGCAGTTTGCAGCAAATGCAACAGTGGGATGAATTTGAATTCTTTCATCACCAACAGCACATACATATATTGAAGTTTGCAGGGGGTCGGTAACACTGCCTCACACTGAGATTGGTTTCCAAAGTCATTGATTTTTTGTTGACCTCTACACCAATCAGTGCAATGCTAATCTCCTTTTGTGTGAATGGGATTAGGGTGCTCTCGAGGTTAATCTCAGCAGGGTCTTGCCGCTGTGAAGGTCCATTAATATAAGCACAGGGGTTTCCACTGCAGCAGCCCGGAGTCACTGGGTGTTTTATCTCGCCCAACACATGGTGTCCTTGGAGTATGTTTTCTTTGTGGAGGGAACATTGGAAAGATTTTGAATTTATAACAGAACCATTGCCACAGATGGCAGATTTGCTAATCGGAGAGCACTCCAGATGGTGATCTCTGCACAAAGAAGAATTTCTGTTCTCTCTACACAATCCCAAATCATTTCTTTCAATTCCACTCAAAAAGCAAAGTCAGTACAGAAGGCGTCTTTGATATCTGTCTTGGGCCCAGTGACGTTAAAGCTTTTCAATCATATTGTGAAAAGATTATCAGAGACTGATATGCGAGTTATGGTCACATCATTGGTTATTGTGCATTTTATGTGGTTCACAAATCACTTTAATCATTTTATGTGGGTTTTGTCATTCTCTTCTATCTGTGTGTCGTATCTGCACAAAGTCAATATTTCCTTTTTCATTTCGCGCTTGTCCTTGTATTCTTCAGCCTTCTTTATTCTGAGACTAATCTTTTATGCCTCTGCACCATTTTGCACATTTACACCGAAACCCGTCTGAAAACGCACACACAAACACACACAGTGTCAATGTGACTCAAAGAAATGGGCCAGTGTGTCTGAGCTGTAACAGAGGGAGCTTTTCTCTGGGGAAAAGATTTATTGGACTTGTCCAGCCTTTTGTCTGTGATCCGCAGCACACTTAAACAATAAGTCTGCCTCCGAGCAAAAAGCTGTTATTTAAATGAGACTGTGAAAAAAAAAACACTGTAATCAAAGGACTTATCTGGAAGCACACCCTCAAGGAAGCTTGTTTTTCCTCAGTAGTATTACACTTTCTACATTCATTAGGCTTCTGTTTATTATGGACAGCTTCTGGTATCATTTATGATCTTCACTACGCATGCGATTGCAACATTGTGTGTATGATTATAGACATCATATCAGCCATTTTATATGAAGCAGACACACAATGATTGATCTATAATTGAGCCGCAGTATTTGTTTATCTCGTATCACTGCCAAATAATCAGTTCAAAGCCAAAACTGCTCTTAAATTGTTTGCGTGCGATACGATTTATTTCTTTTCTCATTTCCCAAAAAAGTGAAAACATTTCAAAGAGAAATAGAAAAGTTTTTAGATACGGTGCTGGATATTTTGCAAGGGTTGTGAAAATCAGGAGCAAAGATTAAACATAACGGAGAATGCACCCCATCCATTATAGATACACTCATCCATATAATTCTCTATTTGATTTTTAGACTCACAGAGTTGCTAGCATAGCTGCAGACTTCTTCTTGATGTGTATTCTGTGCGATTTGCTATTAGGGGAGAAAATAATTTTATGGAGTTGAGGCACGTGCAGGCAAATATTGCATTTAAAGCACAAAAAAAGGATTGTTTAATCAATAATAATCCTTTAAGAGTAAGCAGTAAAGAATAACCAACTGACCTTTTATTCTATTGGAGAGTTTATTCTGGGGCACAAAGAGCTCCGCGCATTAGTATTCTGGTTCTGTGTTTTCTTCCCATACTTCGAGGCGCAGTGAAAATGAAAGGGACCCATTTCCTCCTGTGAAAATATGGATTGCATTAGATCAAATACAACCTGGCTATTTCTGGACTTTAAAAGGGTAACACATCCCCGACCTACAGCTGTTCAATAACTTGTCGTATTCTCTGTTTGCTGTTCTTTCCCTAGATTCTCATATGTGTGTCGTCTCCCCCCACCCCCCTTTTAGGTTATTTATTTCTCTGTACTGACATCAGTACAGTTTGGTCGTCTTCTATCAATCAAAACAAACTTTTAACTCATTGTCAATTGTAGTTTCATCAGAATAGCATCCCTACAGCTGGTTGTGTGATAACCTGTCAAGCTCTGTAAAGAGTAATGCATTGTTGTTTTGATGAATCACAGCATGTTATTATTCATGAGCTGCAGGTTTCTCGAGGAGCTGTGATGTACCATTCATGCTTGGACAAAAACCGTGGATGTATTTTCTTAGTTATGGATTTCTTGCCAGTTTGAGCTTCTTCTTTTATTTGAAAATGCTGTTCCTTTTGTGAGTTAACTATTGTTTTGTCGGCTACTTTCAATATTTATATCTTGGTCACCAAAAAGGGGTTTAGTTTAAACAAGAATGGGAGACTGCAAAGCCAGCCGAGGAAACGCTCGCACAGCTGCAGAGCTGCTGCTGCATGAACCTGGAAATACTGTAATATGATAATAATTAAAATACATGACTGAGAAGATGTTAAAAACAGCAAATGGAGAAGAGGATAGAGACCGTTCATCAGCCGAGATGGAGAGTGAGCTAGGTACTCAAGCAGTAAAATACTGTTTCTCAAAAGTAATTTTACTCAAGTTGAAGAAAAATTACTTGAGTAAATGTTACTGCGTTACGTTTTAAAAGGTGAAAGGGTAAAAGATTTTGTATGACGATAAATGGTAAAACTATTAAAGAGCATCTTAAGGCGGCTACGGTATTTCAGTGCATACAATACATGTCATTCCCAGGTGAGAACTGCATGAAAGCAACCAATACATTCCAGGTAGGCACTTTGCAGCCTATGCATACAAATGATAATTAAAGGTAATTATAAAGATTAACAGCAGTACTACGCAGAATAAAAGGTGGAGATGTATAAACAACATAAACGCCACAGCGGCAGCAGCTGACAAACAAAGACAAAATGCTGCTTTGTTGAGCGACACAGTAGCTGTCGATGATCTCTGTGTTAACCACAACTTCATCAAGCGACTGTTTTTACTCTGTAACAACTTCAGCTGTATCTGTAGTGAAATAAAATACTTTAGTAGAAAAATACTAATACTAATAATGTTATTTATAGATAAATAATATAAAAGAGTGAAATTACTCATTATTAGAAATACTCCAAAAAGTGCAAGTACACACAAAAAAAAAAAAAAAAAACCCTTTGTTATAGAAATGAGAGTAAATGTAACTTGTTACTTACACCTCTGTTCATCAGTAAAACTTTCTGTAAAATATATCCCCGGTAATAATAGTTTTTAAATGTGTAACATTATGGCATTCAGTGGCAGAGGAACCATTGCAGATAGAGGGAAGAATTGATTTGACTAAATATCATTGAATTCTGGATAAAAATGCCCTGCAGAAGAAAGAAAGTGAACAAGAAAGAAGGAAGCGAAACTGAAATGAGGTCGGTTTCTACAATAGAACAATGATCCAAAGCAGACTTCAGAATCCACCATGAACTAACACCCTAAAACTGAAATCAAAATGAAGCTTTTGGAACGGCCTGTTAGCGCCTTTGACATGAACATCTTTGAAAATCTGAGGGTAGATCTAAACGTGCCGTGTGCATAGGTCAGCCTAAAATATCTCAGAACTTGAAGTGATCTGTGAAGAGTAGTGGGTGAGTGGGTGAAGAGTGGCCTTTTGAAGAAAGACTCATTTTCTATGTGTGTTTGCTGCAGGGGTTGTATTTACTTTTTTTCCCGCTAAAAAAAAAAAAGAAATCCACTAAACATGTAATTTGTTGGTACAGACCAAAAGTTGTGCTCAACGATAATGAATATCAGACTTATTTAAAGAAACATGACTCCAGTTGAATGATGAAACTGCTGGATGTGTAGATAAGCAACTGTTTGCTACATAAACTTAAAGGGTGACGATATGTCAGCTGACCCCAAGTGGCCAAAATCAGTTATTAAAAATTTGAATACTTGAGAAAAGCTTGTAAAGTTTTCTTTATTCTGTTGTATTTACATAATTGCATCTACTGGTAACGAGCTGTATAGCGTGTGTGTGCAGACCAGTATGAATTCATAGGAAAGGCAGATTAATCCTTTTAAATTAACAAGTAATAACTCTTGCTGAGGTGTAAGATTTGAAATAACAGCATTAGTATCCGCTTCCATTGGATGCTTTTTAGGGCAGTTAGTGCTTATGATTTTTATTAGAGCTGGCAACATTGGCTGTTTAATTATCCATTTCCAGGAAGAAAAAAAAAAGACATATTTCTTTACAGCCATTTGTTTTTACATTTAATCTTTGTTTTTTTTTTTTAATTTAAGAAGCTATACAGCCACACTTTTACTTTCACAGTGTGTGTCGCCCTCTGTTTTTCCTCCCCTCAGTCCGACAGTAACAGCCACTGAATTTCTAACCTGAAATAGAAGGCAATTTATATGCAATGGAACATCATTACATGAAAATGAATTTGATAGATGAGAGATGTGTTCCTGAATGCAAGGTCGGGCTTGGAGGTTTGTTTTGCACTTCAGTAGTGAAGCTCTTGTTTTGTATGTGCAGTCACTTATTGACAAGACTAACAATAGTAATGAGAGCAAGAGTACAACTGGCAGCACTTTTTCATTTTGGAGTGAATTTGAAGGTTGCCTATTTATTTAAACTGCCGTCTGATTGGCTTTTCATCGGGTTGTTGCTATGGTTTTGTTGGCTTGGATTCATTTAAAGCAAATTTCACTTTGGTTGAAAGTGTAGCATACACATTTTAGCATGCAGAGTTACAAGCAAGCCTCAACAGATCCTCAGGGCATTGGGTTTTCAAGGGCTGATTGTTCATTAACTTGTTGATTTATACATGTACCGTTGTTCAAGCACAGTAAAAACATACAGACACCATGCAAACTTTCAGTCATCGTTCTGTCATTCAGAGCATTTATGAAGTGACTGCTCAACAGTTGAGGAGGACTCCATCACTAAATGCGTATATTTCATTTTTATATATGGAATAAATCATTTGAGAGGTGGTTATTTTGATGCCTATGCAGTATAGCGCAACTAACTGCACTGAAAGATGTTCCCTTCTACACCCACGTTTTCAGAAGAAAAGATGTGCTCAGTCAAGGTTCTTTAAAAGAGATCTGCCCTCCTTTCCTGCTCCCTAGCTAACTGCAGTGAATAGCCTTTGTGGAGTGTGGTGGTTTCAAAGGGAAATAAAGGCCGCCTCCCACATTGAGAGCTCCACCGTGGACAAAGCAGAAGGACACGCCACACACGCGTTCGCGTCACTTTACACCGAAGATGACAAAGTCAACCTGGCCAAAGTCAACCAGTGAATAAAGTTAAAAGCATCAGTACAGAAATACTGTAATGAAGGCCACACAGAGCATTACACTAAGTGACAGGCACAGTGACAGAGCAGATATTCTATAAAAAAGAAAACGTTTAAAAAAAAAAAAAAAAAGCTTTCACTTTTTTTCTAACAAAGCAAAGTTCAGCAAAATTTTAAGTTTGGTAAGTTAATTTCTCAGATTTACTCTAAAGTTTCACTTCTATTAATTCACTCTTAAGTTAAAGTATTTCAAATCTGTGTGCTGTGCCCACTAGAAAAAGGTTTGTAAATAAACTGGAATTACTTTTTATTTTAAATCCTATATTGTGTAACTATACGTTTTTGCCCTCATTGCACCTTTTGCTGCACAAAAGAGTCACACGACTCTATGTTGCACAATAAGGCTGCAGGGAGTGTGAAGACCTATCTTCTACGTAGTTGTTAATATTGATCAGACGAAAGACCATCTGACTCCCCAGAGACACATTTATGAAAGACAAATAACAGCATGCATCATATCAGTTACATATCAGAAATAAGAGGTTTAATAAGAGATTATTAACCTTGATGGGATGCATGCTGGGAAGTAAAAGCGAGTAAGCTGACAATGTTTTAATGACTTAATTTGATGAGTCAAGTAAATGATCCGTTGAACTTTCAGTCAATTGAGTGATAGCAAGTTATAATTGATAATTAAACAAGTGATAATTAGTTATACTGAATTAAAGATAAAGAAAAAGGTTAATTCAGTCATTGTTAATGTTTGAACAGATTTCAAGCGGGAATAGGGAGGTGGTGTGATGCAGCCAGGAGGCGGCTTCACTTTTTGCTCCCACTGTACAAACTACTTCACTGCAACCACACAGAACCCATGACTTCCTGCTAGAGATGTCCTGAACTGATCTTAAGGATCAGTATTGATTCCAATCCAGCGTTGCAGCGCTGCTCCCCTTAATGATAATTCTATGGTGCAACAATTCTCTAAGTGTGAGTGTGAGTGTGTGTGTGTGTGTGTGTGTGTGTGTGTGTGTGTGTGTGTGTGTGTGTGTGTGTGTGTATGAGAATGTGAAAACAACACTGACTGGATCCGCTACAAGCTCCAACAGTAACAAATCTGTTATCTTTCCTCTTAGTAGCAAATGTAGGTGTGTACAAAACATCCAGGTAGCGCTACCTGAGAAACTGTGCAGCTGGTCACAAGTGTACTTACCTTTAATGTTAATTCTATGACTAACTTGATGTCAGGCCAAAATAAAACTCGTCTGTTTTGGAGTTTATGTGTTCTCTCTAAGCTGGTGTCTGCACTGGTTGTTTATTAGGTAAGAAGCTTCACTCTGTGGCAGCACTGTGGACTGTTTGTGTATTCCCAACAACTCCGAGAGTGAAAGTCCTCTCACTAGCTGATGGTTTCACACCAGTTTGAGGTGTTGCGTTCTCCCAGTTAAACCGTCATTCACATCAGTAATTTAAGATCATCAACTTCATAGTTTTGAGCCAGGATATTCAGGATTTGGATGAAAAATATGGTTTCAGATTATGTCAGATACTGGGGCTGGACCCTGAATTGAATGAAAACCATTAGGAAAAGTTTGTGTGAGGCTGCAAGATTTTATGCTATTCAGCAAGCACAGCAGCTTGCCAAACTAGGCACTTGTATTTGTGGAGGAGTGGTGTAGTTTTTTTTTTTTTTTTGACAAGTCGTGGTACTGTGTCTTTCTTCCCATGATGATTCAAAGTTGTTTTTTTTTTGTTTTTTTTAAGTCCTGCCATACGGCTGTACGTAGGTGGAGCCAGATACTCCTCTCTTGGTCATGTGTTGTGACAGCGCAGGTCCTCCTGAGGAATCCTGTCACGCATTTCCTTGGAGTAGACTTCTGTTACCGGGCAACCTGACAGTGACAGAATCTGGTCATCTGTTCCCGCCTCCACCTCATGCCTTTACATTTCTACATGTTCCAGTGCACTTGTTTCATGTCCTCATGTGTCATATGTTGCTGCACAGTGAACCACAGTAGTAATGGTGTGGAAAAATGCAGAACATTGAGTCATAATTTGTCAGCCTCTAATGGTATTTACATGTCTATTCTAATGCACCTACCCTGCAATTTTCCACTTAATCATTTCATTTCAGACGAGGAGTCCTTGAACAAATTCTTTAATTAGCTCCCTTTGTTTTTGTCAGGAACTTGTTTGCATTTCATGACACGGATGTTACCCAGAGACTAATTTTGAACCCTAGATCAGTTCACTTCCACGTCTTGCTGCTCTAGACATTTAGATACCAACAGTGAATCATAATGGAGCTTAATTTTTACGAGGGTTTTTCACCTCATAAACTGCTCTGCTCACAAATTACTCAGCCATTAAGTCTGCAGTGTTAAGGGTTGTCAAAAATGAATAACTACTCGTGGAAACATGGTGTCAACCTTGTTCCATGACAGCAGTTTTCATATTTATTTACCGTGACACATCCTCTATAGTGTAATTTTATTTATTATTTTGTTTTCCCTGCAGAGATACAAGCCCGGGAGGTGTGATGACATCCTCAAGTGGAAGCCCCCCAATCTCAACTCTGTGGACTTTCGCCTCAAGATCACCAAAGTTGGAGGAGAAGGGTAAGTCGCTGTTGCCAGGGAAACACTCTGCTTCATGAATCTAATAGCACTTATCATTTTGTGACGCACAGATAGTCACACACACGTGTACGGTTTCCATGTGTGAAGCATGTTTTTCAAAGAAATGCAAAACGCTGTTTTATGCCTTTTATCTTTTTCTTGTGTTTCCCTTTTGTTCTGGGGTTCAGTCTCTCTTGCAGTAAAGTTGCCACAGTCTGCAAAAAGCTCATTCCTTTCACCATCATCACCTACATGTGCCTTTTTTCTGCAATCCCCCCCCAAAAAATTCTGACTTGCTGTATGCGCCTCTATGTGCAAAGAAAAACACTACAGCTCTTCCCTTTTTCTCTCGTTTTATGTTTTCTATCCTCTGTAGTATAAATTATTCAGATCTCCCAGTGCTCCTACAAGCCTTCATCCTGGTAGACATCACAGGGCTGCAGAAAAACAATTCTGTACTAAAAAAGACAAATCGATTTCCTGCTGATAATTAGAGACCTCGGACGTGCATGTATTTCTGATACAGTGTGTAATAGTAAACTAGATGTGAAATTTCAGCCAATGCCATTGGCAATGCAGATCTGGTTTGGATTACCATAAACATTTTACACAGATATTCATGTTCGCCAAAGGATGAATCCTAATTTCTTTGGTGAGCCTCTGGATTTTCCTTGCACCACCAGCATGTTGATGTTTTTTTTTAAGATTTAAGTGAAATTTCCCGACAACTATTTAATGGATTGCCATGAAATTTGATGCATGTGTTTATAGTGCCCAAAGGATGAAAACTAATGAGTCCTAATGATAGGAAGTGATCCTGTTCGTGTTTCCTTTACTTTCATCAAATGCCATCGTCAGGACAAAATTTTAAGTTTGTTAGGTGCACTTTGTGATTAGTACTAATTAGCAAACATTAGCATGCTAATATACTACACTAAAAATGACAAACTCAACTAAACATCAGTATGTTGTCGGGGCAGCTGTGGCTGAGGAGGCAGAACAGATCGTGCGCTAATGACTTGCTCCTCCTGTTCACATGTCGAAGTGTGCTTGGGCAAGACGTGGAGCCATGCTGAGGCCAGCACCTTGCACGCTGTCTCAACAGCTATAGTGTAAATTGGGTGAATAACAGGAAAATTATAAAGCGCTATAAGATAGAGAGGCGCTATATAAGTTCAGTACATTTTCCCTTTACCGTGATCGAATTCAAACTAGCTAACGTTTGGATTTCACTGCTACAGTCTCACAGAGCTGCTAGCGTTCATGTTTTTTCTTCTTCCTGTCAGCACAATGCACATCTCTTTGCTCTGTGTACTTTCCTGCTACTCAATCTGTGAGTGTTGTCTGAGTGCGAGCGAGCAGACCCACAAGTGTCAGCTCTCTGGTCGTGCTGCCTTTTCCCCTGCATGCCAGGTGACCCCAGTGACTGTCCCAGCTTTTTAGCCATGAGCCTGCCACCATTCACCAACAACAGACTGAGGGAGGAGCACAGCAGGACACAGTCACTCATCCTACTCCAAAGCCGGCCAGCTCGTCAGCTTCTTGACTCCTCCCTGTGTGTGGGAGAACACAGACGATTATTGTTGCCATTTGAGAACGTTCAGACGTTTCACTGAAAGATGAATTTGAGGAAGAGGAGAACTCTTCAGACCTCACTTGGTGTAGGTTTTCAGATCTCTAGTTACTGTCTGAGAGAGAGAGTGAGAGAGAGCGAGAGAGAGATGGACAAGAAGGTAACAACTGTTTATTCACCAGCCCACACAATCAATCCTTGAGCATGTCTTTGTGTACCACTGAGGCATACAGCCTTGCAAGTCTTATTACCTTCTCTGAGAGCAAGCACACAGGCAGACGGTGATTATTGTGAGGAGAAGGAAGGGAGGAGAGGAGGAAAAGAAGAAAATGGAAAGTTGAAGCAAATCCAGGAAGCATGATAGCGCCCCTCCCATGTCTGGAGTAGAACAGTCCTGAGTATTGTATAGATTGCTTGAACTAGGGATAGTTTGAGCCAGCTTTCTCTCTGAAGAGAATGAGAAGAGAACGGTTACATCATCGTTCTCTGGGTGTGTAGTGACTTTGAGGACCCAGAAAGAGGGAATGATACTGTGTGACTGGCTTGGATCGACTCTCCAGAGGCCAGCATCCAGGATTCTTGTTACTGCTCTCTCTACGCTGTTGACTCAAGTGTCATTACAGCATCCCGATCCATATTTCGTGTAAAGTATCCACAATTCAGACTTCCCTCATCAGGTACTGGCTCTCTTCACCGCTGATGTATAAAAGTCAAAGTGACATTAAGTTCAACAAATGATAAATGCGTCAGAGGTTTTGGGAAATTCATTCATTCATTTATACAATCCAGTTTTTCCATCAGGATTTCATAAAGGACTATTAGCCATTAATCCTTTGTCAGTGGCTTTTTTACTCGGTACAAAAAGTATGTCAATCAAATATTTATCACTTCCCCATCACAATTTCTTCAGAGACATATCCACACTCACCCCGACATTCCTGATCTCTGTATCTTCTTACTTTTCACATTTGGTGTAATAAAGACAGCGGCTGTTTGGTGGGTTTTTCACCTTTTTCCAATCAGCATCTATAATTTTAATATTCATCTCTTTTTCCCATCTCTGTCTGTTTTGCACCAACCTCACCTACAGAGTGAAAAAATTTTAACTATTATGAAAAGTCTGCATTGTGATTTTTTTTTTTTTAAAGATCAAATATTTCTGCAGTTTCAGTTGTCAGACTAGTCTTAGAGGCTGCAGGGAAGGATTTGGGTGAAAAAGACATTCACTGCACTTGTAGTGTAATTCACAATGAGGGAGTCTGAGAATGTCAGGAGAGCCCTTGCAGAATTTCAGCCGTCAGCACAAACATGAAGGATTGTGCAGAACAAACATGGAGCCTGTCTTTGGACTGAACGCCCATGAATGGATTTCTCTGTATGGACACAAAGATTTCTGGAGTTGGCGCCCGGATGACCCAGCTGTATCCAATTGGCATAATATCACAGGGAGTTTGTTGGCTGAACGCAAAGTCATTAATATTAACATTCATTTGCAGCACACCATAGTGGCTACTCTTAGTCAGCATATCTAAAGGATAATGGTAGCAATAATATATTTTAGCTATTGTCATCAAATCTATTAAAATACCAAAACCACCAAGCACCATTTGTCCATCTCTCAATATTTATTGAAAGTTTATAAGTATACAGTGTGGACCAATGCAACACAACACAGTAGTTACAGCCTAAACTAGTTTTTATGTCCAAACTCCTCAAGAAAAGACTTAGAAAACAGCAGAAAAACACCAACAACAACAACACAATAAAACTACCATAAAACTCAACAACAAGCTGTTTTATTTATGATTTGAATTCTGAGAGTAAATAGTTCCACATATTGATCCTCCGAACAGACACAGGATTAATACGAAGGCGCCTTATAGTTCCCCACAGACGCACCCTCACCTCACAGAGCCAGAAACCCTGAGAAGTACTAACAAACTTGTCGACTCGTCTACCCGTTCTATGGCACTCAGCCCCAAGCACATTTGTTCCCACTGAAGACGAATATACAGTCTACGCAGTAATGTCCTAAAACAGCTGGGCGTTGTGGGTGTTAGCAAACGTTACTCAAACAGGAGAAAACATTGAACATGTTGGGAACCTGGCTGATTAATACACACATGGTACACTGCTGAGCATTAACGTCATCAGGACAGTGTGTGTGTAGGATTGAGTCAAAATAAACTAGAGTACACTAGGGATGAGTACAAGTAATGATTTCATCAATTGTTATTCAGACGCAAACCTGAGTGATCATTTTTCCCCTAATTCCCTGTAGCATGTTTGGATTGTTAGGATCGTGTGGGAAACACATACAACAGAAGAAATAACTTTTGTTAAAGAGGAGGTTGTTTTATATTTGAACACTAGACAATTACGTATTATTAACAACATCAGGTATTTCTCAATGTCTCCCATAAAGAGTGGTGTATTATGGGTTGGCTGTAGCCATATTGTTGCCACACTAGTGAGTGTCTTCAGGTCCGTTTATAGCATGTCTTTTTAGAGATAGACTGCCTGAGTGAAGCCCAGTTCAGCGGGGCGCCTGATGGCTCGTGTGAAGTGTTTTGTAGCCATGGAGGAAATAAATTCGGGACGAGTGAAAGCGTCCCCTGACGGCGACTGCAGAAACACACCAGGGAACGATGCTTCTGTTGAGCAGCCAAGAATTACCACTGTCACAGATGATGAGGAGCTCAAACAGAGAGAGAGTCTGAGTGCTAACTGCCAGAGAAAATCATTTTGACTTCTTCTGGGAGCCTGACAGGAGAGTATGTGAATATGTGACTGACAAGCTCCACAAATGTGTGATTTACTTTTACTTTTATGAAGACTGTGAGAATCAACATCCCTACTATGCCTTTTCTTTTTTATACACAGTGCCTGACTTTCTTTATTCTTAACATTATAGGGATGTATTGAATTGTATTCAATCTGAATTCATAAATCGTTTGACATATCGTTCCAGCTGCTCCAGGTCAGATTGCATGTGTTTCTGAGACTATACGGTGACATTTAACAGCTTCTTGATTGTTTTAACAAAAAAAAAAAAACCTGTCTATTTTTATCAGTGTTCTCTGCTGTTTAGATCTCTCATTTTAACACAATTCATCTGACCCTGACGCTGAGAGAAAATTGCAGTGTAATTTAAGACAGCAGGAGTCTCTCAGTAACACATGAACCTCAAACATTCAGTCTTTGAGTGGAGCATCAACTTAGCATTGTGAAACAGCTTGAGAACGACAACAAAAGAGCCTGTTCTTCTGAAACACCCTGATATATGCTCTCTGATTCTGTTTCCTCGTCTGTTCTGTCTCTGGTAAAAATCTCACTGATACTGTGTTGTCATCAGTACAAATTTCTTGTTTTGTGTCCTGCACGTGTAGGAAAGTATTTATCCCACATTGCACAAATCAAAAGTATTAATAGAACGAGCGGGGGGAATGGACTTGCTGCTGTAAGGTCTGAACAGTGTCCATCACTGCACGGCTATTTGGCTCTCTTAATGTCTACTGCTGCTTCCTTCCTGCTTGTGCTAGCTATCATTACACAGGAGGGGGTTGGGGAGGATGGAAAGATGGTCTCTGATTTCAGCTCCAATTGAAATCGCTGAATGAGGTGCATCAGACTACGTAGACGCACTGTAGCTTAGCCATCAATTTAGCTCAATAGCCCCCCTTATTTCCGTTCTAAAAATGGCGAACTAATATGAAACCAGGGCCCGTGTACTCAGTCTGCGGCACACATAGCACGTCTGCGGGCACATGTGGGGGGGGGGCAGTGTGTGATTAAGACATCTGCTGGGCGTGATCTCTTGGATGAGACACAAGAACTGCACAGACACATGTTCATGGTACAGAGGGCTGCACACACAAGGCATAAGATTATACATATAAACCCCCAATATAGTCTGAATCAACTGTGCTGAGGGCTGACGATCATCTGTCAGACAAAGACGCCGTGCCGTATAACACCATGGCCTCGTGTTCAGTCTGTATATGTTCCACAGAATTATAATTGCCTTGGACACTGAATGTGCCCATACTGTAGTTGTCCCTGTAAGTCTAGCAACATGACGCTGCACAGAGAGACAAAGACGGGCTCATATAGGTGTAATCTCACATCTCTGCTGTTCTGTTACTAGCTGGTAGTGATGTCTTTACGCCGCTGTTACCACTCAGATACTCTCATGTTGAGATCCTGCGCCGAGGGTGTTAACCGTGATCTTTTTGTCTTTTGTAGGATGCTTCCACAGACTGTCGGCTTGCTCTACGTCGGCAACTATGACAGGCCCTTTGCAAAGATGAAGGTGAGAAAATAAATGTGTTGTTTTGTTGAATTCATCCTCATGCCAACAAGCCAA
>NW_019525097.1:4198711-4228497 GCF_002814215.2 Seriola lalandi dorsalis | reverse complement strand
GCTTTTCCAGCTCCCAGATTTCAGTTTTGTTGAAGGCAAGTTAACACAGCCAAGATTTAAAGGAGTGCACATTGTTGAGACATGAAGATACAGTATTTAGTTTTAGTAGTATTTAGTATAATAGTTGTGTTGCTTTCCAGGTTAATTGTTTTATGTAAATTCTTAAACAGGAGCTGGGGTGTTTATTTGCTCCAAAGAAGCTGGTCTTTATCAGAGACACCCCTGGGTGCCTCATTTCCTGTGTTATCAGTGCATTTTATCATATTCTATTAAATTAATTTGGTAAACTCAGAATAATAGTTATCAGTGTGACACAGTTTTCATACCCTTCCTTCATTCACCACCCTGCTGCTCTTAAATTTTCTCTTAATGTGAGATACCGTCCTTGCTTACTAATTAATTGCAGTCAGCTCTGCTGGAGGAGCTGTGGAGGATTTTGATACTCAGTCTGTTTTACTTTGATCTTTTTTGTTCAGTTTCGAGCTTCCGTCAGTGAAAATCAACACCTCCCTGCACAGATGTTTCACTCTGCTGAGTTGGAAAGTGCTTTTGAAAGAAGTAATGGGAGTTTTTTCCTTTCTATACTGAACACGTAGAGATGCAACAGTATGCGCAGGTTTGGTAACCGTAATCTTTCAAGCAAAAATGTAAAGATTTGCGGTTTTTCTTTGTTTTATATCATTTTAAATGGAATATTTTCTGATATTTAAATAAAACGAAACAATTAATTGAGAAAATAATTACATTATGCTGATAACACCCTAATATAAGCTAGGTAAGTATTGCTTGTCTAGTTTTTTTTTACACCTTTATATTAACTCAGAACTGTGTCAGTGTAATAATTATTCCTTCATGGATTACTCTCACCACGGCTGCAACTAACGATTATTTTCTCAATCAATTGATGAATCAGTTTGACTATAAAATGTCAGGAAATGGTAAAAAGTTCCACCATAATTTCCCACAGCTCAAGGTGATGCATTGAAATTGTGTGTTTTATTCAAGAAACTCCCAAAAATATTCAGTTTACAACCAAATATGACAAAGAAACACAGCAAATCGTCAATCATAGCAGCTCTAACTCACATTACCAAATCATGTTAGGCTGTCTGTGGTATTTTGTACCATCGGCAGGACAGAGAGGGTTTTATTAGCTGCTCTTACTGTAACAGTGAGACTGAGTTCAAGTGTTTCCTGGCTGCATATCGCCTGTGTGAATTTGCAGTGTTGTGCTGTGTGGAATCACGCACACACTCCATCATCAGACCTTTGACCTACAGCAATTCACAGTCGAGTGCACTCCACAATAACAAGCAATCTCATCCATATAAGGGTATTATGGTAATTCACTGGTCCGGGGGCAGCGATGAGGTTTAGGAGAAACACGATAGAACTTTGCATTTTGTTCTACGATTTCTATTTTGATGCACATTTCTTTAATGCTATTATTCAAAATGGGAATTTCCCACTTTGACTTTAAAGATGTGTAGGCTTCCCAACAGTCACAGTCATGGTTAAGACACACAGTAAATAAGTGTTTCTGTTCCCTCTGGATTTGTCGCTGCTGTGCCAGATTCCCATGTATCAGCCCTGGGCTCTGTAACTGAACAAGGTAGAGTCTCTGTTTGCTGCTCGGTGTATAAGCTCATCTTAGGAAAACGGAGCAAATCGCTGGAGCCCTGAGGTCATCTTCTCTCAGCCCTCATGTTGCTATTTTTGCCATGATACGTGTTTAACATCCGGCCCAAGTGTGAATATGCTAAGAAATGGTAATTGCATGCCAGTAAAGGACATGGCGACTTGTGGTTTTGGCTGCCTGTATATAATATGTTCCTGATAAATCTGACATGTAGTGCCACCTCTGCACAGGCTGCGTGTCTGTGTGTGTGTGTGTGTGTTTGTGTGTTTGTGGCCTGCAGTGCTCCAAAACAGAGTAATTTTGAAATTCATGCCTTGCTCACAGGCATGTTAGAAATGCCCGCATGTCGATTAGATGTAATTTGAGGCACATTCAGCTGCCGCCTCATTTGAAAGCGTTCAGCTGCTGGAAAATACAAATGAAACCAACTTTTTTTGTAATTAGAAAAATGTTGTAATCTTCATGAAAACCTGTTTTATTGGCTCAATTCTTCCAGTTTAGCTCCGTATTGTTGTAATTCTTACACTGCTGGAACCTACAGGGAATTGCGAAAAATGAATTTTGGAAGGGAGCTTTCATGATGCTTTATCAGCTCAGCCTTTCGAAAAGGGAGAGGATATTGTGAAAGAGCAAGCCGAGTGAGACCCTTCTGTCTAGTCAATGTCTAGACTTCATGAGCATTTACTGAGAATGGTTTAATTATGAAAAGCTGATGTCTGGATCTATTTATGGATCAATTTATATTAAAGACATGTAAGATTCTCTAATCCATTGTCTCTCATTAGAAAGGAAGACATGTAAAAACATGGTCAGTCTCGTGAGAGTTGCAGCCTCCCTTTTGCTTGTTCATCAGTTCTAATTAATGTTGGCTATGTTGCAACTAAAGCACATTCTTCCACCGCATTGCTTGGCCATAGTTTCTACTGGCCATAATCGCATTGTAATCACCAAAGTAATTACTGAGATGTGGGAACATCGCAGCATCCTTAAGTATCTCTTCAACAGGGCATACACCATCTCCCAGGTTAGTTGAACTTATTTTGAAGAGTAAAATTACCACCCAGACTGGCTGTTGTAAAAATCCCTCACAATGGTTGTCCTGTGTGATGAGGGATTATTAAACACATTGAAAACTCACTTCAGGTTTCACTTCCAAATAAAGTGGTAGCTCCTCTTCCAGCTGGTTTACGACCTGTCTGATCATTGGTGCTTGTTGCCCTGTTGGACCTATTTTATTAGAGATGCACAAATCTGAAAAAAAATTTCTTTCTTTTCTAATACCAATGCTTTCTTCTCTGAAAACATAAAATCTCCTCGCCTCTCTTTCTGAAACTGTTGTAAGCTAATGTGAGGCTGTAACTACAGCTCCATGCTTAACAATAGGCAAAGAAGGTCATACACCATTTGTGAACATTTTTATTTATTATTTTTTACAAGGTTTATGAATTCGAGTCAGCATCAAGTCTAGCTGCTAAAAGTTTAATGAATATCAGTCATTATGTATGTCTATGTATTCAGTTGCAAAAATGTCTTCACTGTTAGAAAAACAAGTACAGTGTAGGTAACTTTAGCTAATGAATGTCATTATCGGCACTTAAAGTTTTCATCATAAAAGCCTACTAATGCCTAGGACTACTTCACATTAAAATGATTGTGAAACATAAGTGCAAAAGTATCAGTGGTCCCTTATCTTATCAATGCAAATGGATGGATTGCAGCAGAAGGTTGTATTTAATATGGATCTGCAACATTTGGCTGATACCCAGTATCAGCATTCCTGCTATTATTTGTTTTGTCATTTTGTTCAGAGATCTGTGGTGATAAATAATAATAGTTTTCATTTATGTTGCTGGATTACAGTAGACCTCTTCTTAGGACTGTGTGAGTGTCTTCATTGACATTGACTTCTCCTATGTTAGTCTTGTTGCACCTGCTAAGACAGATATCTTTGTTACTGCTCCACAGAGCTTTGTAACATCACCCAGGACACCTGCGGGGATGTGCAGGTCCTTTGAATATAAATAGGACGGTTTAAGTTTAGAGTTACCAGGGGGTGGGTGAAAAATGATTCACATTAGAGTCACGATTCTTATCTTCTTTAATTCGTAATAGATACACAAATGCCAAAAATAGATTATTTTGTGAGAACATTAGTTGATAGTGTTTTGTTGATGCAAAAAAAATTAAAAAGGATTTCGTCACACACTGCGGCACTTTACAAAACTTCAACCAACTCTGGTGAGGTGAAGAAAATAACTCGTACAACATTTTGCGTAATGAAAGTAGCATTGTAGCCCAGAGGCTGTTCTCCACTTCTGGAGAACAACAACACAGCAATGTTTTTCACCCATTACTCCAGAACTCCACAACAACAACAAATACTTAACTGGTTATGTCGCTCAGTAAATTACATAATCATTTTTTTCCTACAGGAAGAAGTCTGTAAAATGCTTTAAATTAATGCAGTTAATTGATTTAAAAAGCTGTACACACACGCACAAACACACTTTCTCTGCTTTTTTTTTCTGTTAATCAGACAGCGGTCCTCATCAGGACCAGTTAGCTTAACTTTCGTTATGTTATGATTCATTTGCCATTCAGTGGGCAAAGGACAGGAGTGCCCCCTTTGGTTTTTATTGAATCGAGAAATCAATAGATCAAATCCTTACAATGCCAAAGATTCCCACCACCAAGAGTTACCGCTGAGTTCTACTCCTGTTACAATAAGAAGAGTTTTCAGACTTCCTGGGTTTCTGCATTATTTCAGGTCTGACTTGTAGAAATGGTAGAATTTTCCAAAGCCTGGCTTAAGTAATGGCTGTTGATTTCCCATTTAGTTCTGCACTTTCATGGAGTCGACTTCCTGTGCAGAGCTATATGTGGCCTGCGAGTAGAGCTCATTAATCATAAATAATCTGAATGGTGCCTGACAGATGCAGTCACCAGAGACGGAGATAAGAGCAGCTCTCTGTCAAAGACCGCCGGCTTTGATGAAGCGGTGAGAGTTTGGCAGCGTGCACTCCACCTCCTGAGTGCTGAAATGCCTCTGACTCTTTTTACCTTCAATGATTTCCCCCAATTTGTACGACTCCATGTGCATCATTAAGTGAGCGTGAAACCGAGTGTTTTTCTGTGTAATCAGCGGTGACACTTTCTCATTGAAGTTCAATTAAATTATTGAAGTGAGTTTTCGTTCTGTTACTTTTTAAGAATTTTGTTGTCCACAGCTTTTGTCTATTATTTGAGATGTTGGATTTAAAAACTATAAATGCTGCCAGCAGCTGAATGTGCTGCCAGCAGATAACTTAAGAAAGACACTTGATGCTGCACAACAAACTAATCAATTAAAAGTTAGAGGGAGTCATGTGATGGAAGTCTCTGCAGGTTTTTTTGTTCGCTTTGTTTAATTGCCAGACATGACCATGTTCGCCTGCTCTCCCATTATTTGTCTCTGTTACACATTATTACCTCGTTTTTCTCCTCTGAGATCTCCTTAGCTCTGATGTGACAGCCAATCTGAATGCGTTGGATAATGATCGGTATTATACGTATTCACTCGAGACGTGGCGCTGACGTCATTTAATGGGTTCATGTGGAGGTGCTGGACTCGCATTTGTTGTGTGACACAGCTATTTAAGACCACCTATAGCCATAATCTGAAGTGATTACATTGTAGATAATACAGCATGTGAGGCGACTATTCACCTTCACTTTATAATACACAATTTGCCGAACCATTCAGCTGACTTGGGTATATTTCATTAGGAGCTGATATTAATGGACAGAGGACATCTAATGCATTCTGTTTGAAAGCATATATTAAAGATTGAACATTAGTTTTTATACTTTGCATCAGCTGCATTGTTCCCCTCTGAGGGGGTGTTTGTTCATGTTCGTACTTTTGCATCCTCTCTCTGCTTATATATTCTTTCATCTAGTTTCTCGTTATTAAAATGGACCTGAGTGCTGCCGCGTCACAGACCTCAGGGACGGTTCTGATGAAGTCTAGAATGAAACAAAGACAGGGCCAGGAAAACAAAACAAGCTATTCAAGGAAATTGCAAACTTTGGATGTTTACTCATCCGTGTCGCTATCTCTGCGAAAGTGCTGTAATAAAGTGTAGCGCAGTGTCCTCATACAACAGCCCGCTCAGATTCCAATATTTGATAAAGAAGCAGGTTGACTCTGTATGTTGTGCTCTGGCTGGTAAAAGGTCAGCTGTCATAAATTCTTAGCATTTTATTTGTTTTTGGCCCCAATTTCTGCTTCATTGCACGATATAGCAACTATATGTGCTGGTCCCATTCTCGCTGTCTTAGGATAAGATTTAGGTTTGGATGCGGAAATCATCTGGGAATGATCGCCAAAAACTTTTGCCTCTCATCATGAAAAACACTTGTAATAGCCCAGTGTGTGTTTGTCTGTCTGGCTGTTGCAGTGCTCATGCACTAAAGACTGTTGTTTATGCTGAAATAAAGATGCCCTCTCCAAACATCATTAACGCTGCTCAACAGCTAATCATGTGTTTACATGTAAAATCTTAATTTGCAAAAAAAAATAGCCACAAACTCCAGATGTGAAATACATGTAGTAGAGTCGAAATATAAAGTAACATAAAATGGGAATACACAAATGAAGTACAAGTACCTCAAATTTGTATTTAAGCACAGTTTTTGAGTTACTCTCTAGTTTTTTCTTCCAGTTACCTCCCATGCTACAATGTCAGCTTATTGTCCAGCTGTGTTGTAAAATATCCTTCAGAAAAAGTGTGAAAAGAGCACTGAGAGCCACTCAAACCAGCGGATATCGAGTGCAGATAATTGCCATAACGTCACAACTGTCCTGTTCATCAAACCACCAAAACAACATGCCAGAATAGGCCTGTTTTCACAGAAACATTTTGACATGTGACACCAGAAAAAGCTCTGGTGTAAATAATAACAGCGAATTCAGCTGAAATCCATCTAGCTGCGTTAGTTTCATGTTATTGTTTACACCTGTGCTGTTCCTTCTACGACAAGTCGAAATGTCTGCTGTGGAAACCTAAAGCTAAACCTTGAGATATTATGCTGGAAATCAGGATCAGATGATTATGAATAGTTGGGTTTTTTGGTTTTTGTCCACCTTATCACAGAATCTGATGAATATGAAACAATAACAATTTCATTTACAGTAAGAAATCCCAAAAATATGTTTCTGAGAGGTAATCATTTTAAAATCAGAGGAAATATTTAAGCCTTAATGAGAACATCAGATGACACACTGGTTCTGCACTTCAATGTGGTGAAACTCCATCTGTAAAGACACATCCATGTCAGCATTATTATTCATAATTTTGAGCCTGTGTGTCAAAACTATAATGCACAATAACAACAAATTCACTGATTGCAGAATAGAGCTTTTTATATTTCCTGTGTCCTTTTATATTTATTCAAACAATATGTTGTTATGATTGAAGCACACGCAAGGTGCAAGTCAATAAATATGGATGATTTCATATTGTCTGGTTTCAGTCGGTGACACAGTAACAGACATAAAACAGGCCTCATCTTTAAAAGCTGTACTTAAGAAACTTCACTTTGCATTTGGAAAAAAAAGGAAAAAGTTTAAGGACTTCCATGAGCACTTGCACCCTTCCTCATTAGTGTTTCGTATACTACATTCTAATCTTTATGTTGGAGTAGAAAAAGCAGAACGACTCAGCCATTCTCCGCTGCATTAGTGCTACATTGGCTGATGAAGAGTTCAACTGACAAAGTCCCTGATAACTGGTGGCACATGTGCGCTGCCATAATGAGAGAGATTTGGACGGATTAAGCACCAAGTGGTGATGAAAAATGGCAGCCAACATGTCACCCCTTACCAGCAGGAAGAGATCCCAGCCTGTAGCAGCGCGTCCCGCCTGCCTGTACTGCCCCTCACAGTTTTCTGGCAGCGTGCTGCATCGAGCTTTAGGAAGGCTTAGAGATTCTGTCGCTGCTTTAGATCGTCTGTTCCTCTCCAAATAAAGAAATGTTTAATTTACAGTCTTATTAATGTGCTGTATGTCTTCAAACAAGATCAAAGGAAGTTGTTTTAGAGACAAATCTGAATTGTGAAAATAATGACAGTGTTCGAGTTGCAAATTCTCAAGGTCATCGTATGAAATCCAACATCTAGAATTTCTCTCTTTGGCATGTTTTCTTTCTCTCCCTTTTTGTCTTCCTTCCTCACGCACTTTCATGCTTCCTGTGTGATTTCCAACCCCCCCGCTGTGAGCCCAGATGCCCCACACTCCAGGATCAGACGAGCTCTTACTTTGTGTTTTTGCGACTTGCCAAACACCAACGCTTTCCTGGCAGCGGCGCTCACGCTCTGACCTTTGCTGCAGGTCACGTGTTCACACCGAACCCTGCAGGTCGGCCTCTTTATCCACGGAGCCTCCACACTATCCTTCTGAACGGCCTGAAAAATCACAAGCGAGCATTTCATAATGACTCCCGTTGTTGTTCTCTTGATTTCTTTGAAAGCCCACCATTACCCTGTTTCAGCTGCACTTTTTGCTTCCCAGCAGCTCTAGGGTTTGCATTTTCCAAGTCCTGAGAATCCTCTCAGTGAGACACAGTCCCTCGACAAATAAACAACAGATGCTCAAATGTCTTCTTTGACTCATACTTGATCTTCAGTATCGTGTGCCATTTTCAAATACTTCAGCAGTGCTACAGTGTGCTCAGTGCGTAGAGTTGATTTTGTTTTCAAAGCAGAATATGATGTAATAAGTCAGTGATCCCGTATAGCTCAGTGGGATGAGCAGGAACTTCTGTTGCTCTGCTTTGTTGGGGGCTACATCAAATAGTTAGAGACGATCACACTGTGTGAGTGTCTGTCTATGTTTTTGTATTAAGACACCAGTTTTAGCTCAAATCCTTAAGCAGCTTTGCAACAGAGGAAAATCTATTTAACTGTTAAATTCCTCTCTCAGTAATGGTGATTTTCTTGAACCTTAAATCTCCATTCTTCTAGATGTTCCGTCTCTCATCCTTTTAATAATGAGATGCATAAAACACTTTCTGAAGTCTCACGACAGTCATTCCTTGGTGCTGACGTTCATACATTTATTTGCCTCTCAGACTCAAAGAACAAAATCCGCATCAACACTCTCATAGTTAATAGAATATCCATGTGATACCGAGTGTTTATTTTTCTTTTGGAATGTTGCAAAAAATAATAATAACTCAATATCACCTTACTGGCTTTTTCTCCCGGGGCTTTCACCCAAAACCCATGGTCTTTTTCGGCTGTCTGTTATCGCGTATATTTCCATGAAATCTGGTATAGACCGTGAGATGTGATTGAAAGTTAATGATAAAAACTAATGAGTGGACCATGAGCTGGGATTAAGATGCTTTGATATAGTTTAGTGCTGAAACAATTAATTGATTAAATAAACTTTATTGACACCACAGAGGGAAACTCATGTGGCACGACGGCCGAAGTAGATCTTTAAGAAAAATTTAAAATCTACAATACTGTATAAATTATGAACATCTACTACATACAAAAGAAACCTAAAACAAAAATGTTCTTAACACTATATGCACAACCATAAATAGTAAATATGAAGTCAATCATCAGAAAATAAGACTTTGATTATCATTTAACGTGTTTCTTCTGCAAAAATGCCAAATTTTGCTGCTTCCAGCTTCTCAAATATCTTTTTATATCTTTGTCTATTCAATATCTTTGGGTTCGGACTGTTGGTGAAACAAATAAATCAAACTGTTCTGATTCCTCAAAGTTTAATGGATTTTGAAACTACAACATTTTTATTGCAGATTTAAACAAGAATACCAGTGTAATATTTGTTTTTTGGCAAAAATGACAAACTAACAAATGTATTTGCTGCTGGTGCCAGAAGCAATATAATCCATCATGCTGAGCTGCACATTCATTGTATTTTTATCCTATTCTTCATTTTTAACATCATCGTCACTGTAGCTGTATTTCAATTTTGTAAGGTTGACGGTTGGCGTTGCCCTCCAAGCTGCCTTAAGCTTCATTTTTCCTTTTTACTGCTACTAAAAGTGTCCATTGGTAAGTAGTAAGAGCAAAAGTGAAGATAATAATTTAAAGCGTATTCATATCATTTTTGAAGCTGCAGCTACACATGCCAGTCATTGTGAGCTGTTGATTTCCGTCAGTGCAGTGCTGTCTCTGAGAGTTTTTATAATGACTGATATCCGTGACTCCCTGAGGAGGAAACAAATCTGTATATGAGACCATCTACGCTTCTGACTGCGCCAACACACCTCACAGGATTTGTAAAATTACACTGGTATTTCTTTGAGTCTGTGTTGAAAAAAAAAAAAAAAAGTACAAACCATCTGTGTCCTTTCATCTTTGTCTGCGCAGGCCACTAAAGAGCTGAAACAGTATGACAACAAGATCATCGAGTGCACCTTTGCCAACAACAGCTGGGTGTTCATGAGGCAGAGGGTGGACAAGAGCTTCCCCAACTCCTACGACACGGCCATGGGTGAGACTTCCAGCAGTTATTTATTAATATGTCACTATCTCCTCTATCTGTGTCTCAGTCTGAGTGAATAACAACCCGTCAGCCTGCGATTAATGGCTCATTCATTGCGACTGTGTGTGTGTGTGTGTGTGTGTGTGTGTGTGTGTGTGTGTGTGTGTGTGTGTGTGTGTGTACATTTTTAATCTACAAGGTGCACTATTTATTATTTTTATATTAATAAATGGATTAAATGATAATATGTATGTGAAAGGGGTCGCTCGGAGCAACACACCCACAGATAATTATCGCATCGTTATCGCCGTTTCCCACAGCTCTATGGAGTCTTTCAGCTTATTGTTTTGACTTTCTGACCCGCAGCTTTAATGGTTTTATTTTTAATGCTGCTCTCATCAGTTGAGCAGGCAGCAGTTTTCAGCAAAAAAAAACAGCATTAATAAATCCACTGCACACAACCTGCCGAGCGCCAAACAGCAGACGGACAAAAAAAACAAACAGAGATAAATTTTCCCCCTAAAGAGCTGGTAGAGACAAACACAGCTAAAAGGAGAGTCAGGATTGGACAAACGACTCCAAATGTGTGAAAATGTTGTTCCGTAGCTGCTGAATGTGTAAATAAGCAAGAGTTTGCAAATGTGGTTTTAATATTGTTTTATTTACATCTGTACAATGCACAATGGTACAATTAATGCTGCTTTATTTGATAATAATAATAAAAAATAAAAATGCAATAACATAATCAACATACATCACTTTGTAGCACTGTAAAAATGTTCATTGGGTTTAAATCAGAGTATAATTTTTTTTTTTGATGAAATGTTTTGTTTTTAAAGTTTCCGTAAAAGTGGTAGCAATGTAGTCGCTGAGTTGCTATTTCATCTTAAAGACTGAAAGTAATTTGAGTTCCACAGCTCAATAAAAGATGAAACAGAGTGATTAACTCTGTTTTGAATTCAGCACACTTTTTTTTTTTTCAAATGGTCCTATGAAAAGCGTGGCTGTAACAGCTTCCTGAAACAAATGGAGAAAAACAAAGAGAGAAGATGGAGAAGGAATGCCAAAAATAATAGTTTACCACAGTAATAAATCCTGTTTGTGTAGCAGTAACCTAAATGCGGACTTTCCAGTGCTGTACAAGGAGGCACATAAAAGTACAAATTGAAGCAATAAAAACAAGAAGCACAAGCGAGAGAAAATACATTTAAAGAATGAATTGAATTTATAGAAGAAGATAGAAAAGATAGTGCTGAATTATTAAGCTTTAGATCGTAAGGCAGGCTGTTTGCAGCCTTCGAGCCCAGATGGCAAAAGCACCCTTTATCTAAAATCTAGACGGACCGCATTTCTCCCCAAGCTGATAACAACACCGTATTCCATTTAGAAAGTAATACATAGTCATCTAAACGTTGCTGGTGTCATGGCATGGTCATGAATGTGCCAATAGAGTTGTTGCAGTGGGAAGAGCTATTTTGTGCTCGTCTGGTTCTACTAGTAAGAGTCCCATTGATTTTTGGTAAAGGCTGTGAAATCCTCCCGGATGTATCATCAGTGTATGTCTCCTAGAAAATATCTGGTCCTTTGACAACGTTTTCCAGGGTACAAGCCTGCGTACATAAAAAGTACAACTCCCAGTGTGCATTTCAGCAAGAAACATCCAATTACTGAGTTTAAAATTCTGTTACATGTGCTGCTAACAGTTGGTAGAAAAAACTGAAAACAGTAGTAGTTTAAATCACTTTACTTTTGAATTCAGCTCAGGCACTGCAGCGATGACACATTATGATTTCGCTGTTGCTCTGATTTGTGCGTCTGACTGGCTTCTTCTCCTTAGTAACTGTGGCCAAGGCTCATGAGTATTGAAATATTTATCCACTATGACGATACTAACAAAAAAAGAAAAAAACATGATTTCTCACAAAGTTTAAACTAGAAGGGCGCAGAGCACAACATAGACCAGACACTGCTATTGGCCATAATGTATAACAGGCTATTTACTATATGTTTATTTGCTGCTCATAGATAATCAATTTTAACTGATGTGTTACCTGCAGGTAGTGAGCTAATCGTATGCTAACTCTTAGCCTTGGAAATGGTTATGAGGGTATTAAACTAGTAAGTCAGGCATGCAGATGTCTGCAGCTTAAGTTGGAGCAGATACATAATGTTTGATTTAGTTCTTACAATGTCGCTTTGTGTTTTTTTGTTTTTGTTTTTAAAAAGTAAAGAAAGAGGAACTCCTTAAATGTCAAGTTCTCTTACTACAGCCCCATGCACTTCACAGTTGCTGATGGGATAATTGCCGTTTAGGGCAGGGATTTACCAATGTGGTGTTGTTGCCAGTGCTGAAATGACTGAATCATAAATTCTGCTGCTGGAAGAGTCTGTCACCATCTTATCTGTAGTAACTTACTTCCTCCTGTGTGTGTGTGTTTATTCTCCCTCTCCCCAGCTGTGTGTAAAAGCATCAGGGAGCCCGTCACTAAGGACATCCTGCTGGAGTATTTGGACCGCTGTGCTCAGGCTGTCCAAGCCCAGAACCGGAAACACCCACCAGACCCAGACGCTGAGCTAATGCCCCCTCCCCCTCCAAAGAGACCCAACCGGGCCATCCCATAGCCCACAGCCGGGCCCTCTGGACTGCTCTACGGTCACTGTGTACATCCACATCACCAGCCACATCATCCCCCCCTGACGGAAAACAGACATTTCAAGGCTTTCTCCCCCTCAGCACATTTGCTTTATCAGCCTATACATGTAAGGACTTCAGAAACATTTCATTGACTGCCTCAACGTCATTGATTTACCTTGTAGACTTCTTTGTAGCTCTAATTGCTGGTGTTCTTATTAAAATGGAAAAAACATGATGCTTAGTTTTTTGTTTTTTTTGTTTTGTTTTTTTTGTTTTTTTTCCTATTTATCTTTTTTTAAAAACTGAGCTAATTGGTATTTATCAACAGGAACGTTGTTATGGCTACAAATGACACCTGACAATGCAGACCTTGTTTGTGTTTTGTCAACTACTTCCTTAATTTGTACTGACGGAGGAGTAAACATAATCAAAGCTCATTGTCCTGTCTTGATGCTTTTAAAACGGGCAACAACACTTCAAACATCAGAGATCTCATCTAGATTAACACAAAGCTGCACGGGTTTTGTTTTGGATTCAGTTAAATTATTCATGTTGCTTTCAAATACTCAGTCAGAGGCTACCATATGTTTTCATATCAAGAATATCGAACACATTAAGTCTGGATTTCTCTTCTTATAACATAAGATTTTGTCCAAAGGAAGCCCATCTGTGTGGACTTGTGTTTTAAAGGCCACTTGGGGGGGGCGGAGAGATGACAACATGATTACACAGACTCAACAAACTTACTACAAAGGAATAAAAACGGTGAAGTGAAGCTACAGATGGGGGGGGGGGGGGGGGGGGGTTAAAAAAACAAAGTATCTTAAAACGGCTTCATTGCTCCTTGACTTAGTATTTCCTAGAGTCCGCACCATTCTTTCAGAAGATTTGCATTTGGTGGTTTGATGATGTTGGTGGCGAGCGATATCCAACATATCACAAAATCACTCATAAGTGTTAAGTTGGATTGAGATCGAGCGGGAAAGCTCCGGGGCTGAAAAATGAAGCCAACACATAAATGTTAAAACCTGCATTTCTTCGAATGGCCACTTGAGTCTGGCTCCAAAAGCGAGCCAATCGCCATAGACAACCATGTTAAAATGTACGATTTTACAGCAGAAATATATTTACAGCCTGGTACAAAAAAAGATTTTGGTCTCTCTAGCTATTTTCCTCCTTCATGACAAGTGTATGAGGGTGAATCTTAATACAACTCACCCGTTTTAAGTTTTATTAAGTCTTAAAATTCTGCATAATTGAGGGCGTGCTGCTTTGGGTGACAGGTGGGTGAGCATATGCTTGCCGCAAACCAGCATGCACCGAACTCTCGGCTCCACATGCGCCCCCACCTCTTTGCCCATTTTTAGATTAGCCAGAGGTCAGGCGGAGTCGGGCACTGGCAAGATGGCGTTAGAGGTGCAGCTCACTCTGAGCTTCCAAACCACTCTTCAGAAACCTATGAGTGACGTCACAGAGGCTGCGTCCGTCTTTATTTACAGTCAATGGTTGAGATCTGGTCATTGTCATGGTAGCAGCAAATAATTCTCATCAATTTCAAACTCATCAAACCAGTCAGTGACCCCTCGTGACCTTCTCATTAGTATACATGTTATAGGATAAAGTCAAAATCAGTCGTTTTTGGATACCAAACCATCCCACTGCTTATATCTCACAAAATGTTTTATCTGTAACGTATTGAATTTCACCATTGAATAACTCTCAGTCTCCTCACAAACAAATATTTATCTGCAGCTCCTGACAGAAATGTGCAGGAGAAACACTCAGTCCATCATCTTAAAATATGAGAGAATGTGTCACTTGCCGAGGTCTGTCTCACAGGAATAACACATGAACCGGCGTCACAATGAGCATATGCTCTGTTGAAGGAATCTCTCTTCAACAATTTCCACCACCTCTTAAACACGCTATTGTTAACCACTGACCTCCCTGTGAAAGGCAGGAAAATCAAGATAATTTCTCATCAGATTTTTAAACGCTCTCATCATCGTTCCTTTATTTTAATCCCATTGGGAAACCATTTGATTTTTTTTTTTTTTTCTTATCCTGTTGCCCACGTTGTTGCCTGTTGCTAGGAGTGTTGCCCATCTGCACGGTTTTATCACCCACTGTAGTGTTTGTAGAAATTATTTACTCGGCAGCTTTCACATGCAGCAGATTTGTAACGGGAGTTGTCCGGTGCATTGAAATTCTGGGTTTGCTTTAGACTGTGTAATCAGAGTGAAATAACGTCTCAATCAGTTCTATTTATTGTTTTTTATGAGGGACAGTCTCTCTCTAAACTAAGAGAGGATGATGCTACTGAAATGATTCAACATCAGTGAATATTTCTTTTTCTGTCTCGACTAAAAGTGTGTATTTCAGAACAATTGTGTTGTGGAAGTTTGTTTGAAATCTGTGTTTCTGCGCTCCCCTGCAGCACCAAGGTTTATTTTTAGGCCGGAGAGTCAGAATTCGTGCTTATTTTCAGGTTAGGATGACGGCAGTTGGTCGTCATACAGCATGGAGAAATTAGATCAGGAGCTGGGAAATGAATGTAAGTCAGTGGAGTATAACAATCAAGCGCGTGTGTGTGTGTTTTAAGTTCCTGTCTGTTGGTGCCTGAGGCGACTGTTCTTATAGCGGAGATAGATGAGCTGTACTCCCCGGGCTCTCTTCCCCTCTGGCTGCACATGAAAGCTGGCTGATTCTCATCAAAGCCCCGCTCACCTTTTTGTCATGAAGGTTGCTGCCACTGAGACTCATGCTGCAGGTGCAGGATCCACAGCAGCAGACACATTTAGACCTATTTTTCCCTTCTTAAATTCCATTCACTTAAATTTATCCTCCATCCTCTCAAACTGAGCTACTGGCTGCCGGATTTAATATTAACTGAAACCTGTTTTATTTCAAACCCCCTTTGGCAAAACGCCCTCTCTTTACAGTGGTTTCAGCATCATACTCCTCGTGAAAACACTGCTAGGATGGAAGCTCGAGAAAACACACACAAACACAATGAAAACGCAGATCCAGGAACATCAATAATGTGTTTTCTCTGGGTGTGTTTGTGCCCCCGAGTGCAGGAGGTAGAAAGGGGCCCGGTGCGACTGTATGGATCTGGATGTGTAAACACACTGTGTCTTTGCATGAGCACAGGTGGTTCAGTGAAGATTATGAGGCTCACTCTTTCTCGGTTCAGGTGTTGGAGGCTGGAAGACGGCGTGCTCCACGAGGATATTAAATCAGCAGAGACGACTTGAAGGCCGTTATCATCTCAATATTATCTGCATTTTGAATAATGCATTTATGTGGCTCTCTGTGTCTCTGTGAACAGAGGTGCAAAGATGGGCTTTCTATGGAGCTCAAACCAGCCTGTGTACTGACTATTGTTTGTGCCTACTTAAACAATATATGTGACATTTTTCTGTTGTCTTGAAAAAACAACAATGCCAAATGTCCACTACACACACAGTGAAATGATAATACTAGACACATACTGTATGCTTATTTTTTTATGGTAAAACCATTTCTTCCATCTTATTTCATGTATTTTCATAATTTTTTCATAGAATGTTTTTAACACCAAAAATACACTCATAGACCACTTTATTACACCTTTCCAAGATTGGCTGGTAATACACATAAATCCTAAAAAAATATGCAAAACAGCCACAGTGTTCAGCCAAGATATTCAGTATGGGCTACCAACATTAGACCTACCCTATAACTCACTGCGGTGTTGCCAGTTTTGGCGGCGCTCTGGAGCACCTCTATGGCAAAAGTGCTGTTGGACAGGTAAGTAAATAGTGGGCGGCTGTAGAAACATTTGAGGTGATATACAAAACAATTACACAAGGTACTAATGATATGCAACATTTGTACATTTGGGCTATTACAAATTCCTAAATATTGCTACAAAATTAAAGGGGAGGAAACTGTCACCAATCTGGCAACACTGCTCACGCTGTAGTAGCAGTATTAGTTCATCTATTCCAGGGTTGCATGTTGGCTAACATGTATTGCACAAACAAGCAAAAAATGACTGATTTCTAATCAAATGAAGTAACAAATTAGATGGAGAGAGATAAGGCAGTGTGGCAAGTGAAGACAATTATGAGTCCAAGCAGCTTAAAATCTATAGGACAACATAGACAGGTTAAATTACTGTTTTTGTGAAAGTGTGTGGTGACTTTGAACAGGGAAATATTTTTGGTTTTTAAAAAAGGGTCTTACTTTTTTAACTATTTCTTTGGGGATCCTTTCCATAAGGTTGTCAGACAATCTTAGCCTGTCAGTGGCAAAATAATAAGCACTTTTAATGGGCCGTATGTGCCTTTGTCATCTAAATCTAAAGCTGGTACACCCTGCATAAAAAAGCTGCACATTAAAACAAAAAACTTCCTATCATTTCTTATTATTTCTTACGCCACTGAAATCAACTGGCCAAAACAGACTAATGGACAGAAAGACCAACGTCACTTGTACTGAAAGTTCAAAGTTCAAATGAGCGCGGGGCAGGGTTGCCGCAGGTAGCAAGGAAGAGACTAGCTAGCTAGCTAGCTAGCTAGCGTCAGCCCTTGAGATTTTATTTAAAATACAAAAATGACAAAACAAATCTGTCTGTGCAAGTTTTTTAAGCGGTCACGCATCTAGAAAGAGGAGCAACAGAAAGCTGCAGTAAGAAAAGAGGCATATCTCGGAAAAGGGAAATCTCGGACTTAGACTCGGACACTCCTCCAACCTCCAGTTTCCCTGACCGGAAACAGACTGCTCTAGCCACGAAGTTCGGGCTGCCGCTGTTGGATCTATCAGCAATAGACGAACGTGTATGTCAGCCTAAATTCCTGCAACAGGTGAGTTTGTTTGTTTAAACCATATACATGCATTGTAAAAATAGAAGCTGCTTAGCATAAAAATGTTATGGTTGTGTGGTTAGCCTTGCTATTAGCATCTGATGTGATAAAAGTGTGTAAAAGAGTGTCCAGTGCTGCAGATGTTCAGTGAGTAGACGATACAGTTACACAACTGTTAATGCTAACGGTGGCTGTGTAGCAATAGCAAAACTTATGAGACTCTCCTCCTGTAAAAAAAAAAACAAAAAAAAAAAAACAGCCCTAAGGTCGTTTGTGCAGCAGGTCATTGTGACCCAATGTTAAATTTTGCTGTTAGGCTACATCTAGTAATTATGACAGGAGCAAAGGGAAAAGTGCGGTGATGTAATATTAAAGATTAAACTCTGCGTTGGGAAGAGGTTCCGGTGGGTGGATGGATGAGTCAATAACACACATTAATATGACACAGGAGAATGGAGTTTGATTCACATGCAAAACCAGCAGTTTATGTTGTGTCTTTTATCCATGAGCTTTCAACAAAGTTTTTCACGTTGTTATTATTGTAACCATGACAACAAAGATTGGCTAATGTTGAGGAAGTACTTATTAGAGCCCATATCATGATCTTTTCCTAAACCTTACCAAGCCACCAGCATTTATTATAGTCACCACAGCGACGATCAGTATTGGCTCTCAGTACAGTTGCTGTTCATTATGGTAACCATGAAAACCAAGGTCTGATTCCCATGCCACCTGTATGGGTGTTGTTTCAGGAGACATTCCTATGGGTCGTGGTTGAGGTTGGGGGAGTTGTGGAAGTTACAAATAGCTTCTTTAAAAATCGAAAACTGAAATATCGACGAAACAGTGAAGGGGTATGAATATTTTCTGACGCCATAGTAGTAAATACATTTTCCGAAGATATTTAATAAGTGGGTAACGGCCATTTATTGATATCCAACTACATTCGTGATCGTGGAAATAATCACTTGACTGATTTAAATCACTCTGTGCAGATCAGTTCAAAGATTCGAAGTCACAGACTCTCGCAAGTACAAACATCAGCAACTGACTTAATCATTCACACAGCCCGGTTTTAATAACAAGCTTTGCTCTTCATAATGAAGTCAGACAGTTCTGACCTTATTATCCCACTGAAATTAGAAATTTAATTGCATAAATTTTTCAGCTGCTGGAGTCAAGGAGGCATGGTGCCACAAATCTATTATCGCAGATTCTTCTTCTCATAAGCTCCTTTCAGGCGTGATGCCATGTGGCAACAAATGACTCCCATTTGGGGTGAATGCTGATGAAGCTGCAGCGCTGGTCCTCTGTCTCCATCAGAAGTAGTAATCAGGAGGTGGTTGTTTGTGACGGCAGACAGCCATTCTGCTGGCACCATTTATAACAGCAGCACACGAGGCTGCACACTCTGATCCGTTTTTCAGTGAACATGACACAAAGGTGAGTCAGAGAAGAACATGAGACTTAAAAACACCTTTATAGGAAAACTAAAGGTTACTCCAAATTGGGTTTTATTTTTGTAGTTTTGCCACCATTTATTTTTAGGACATACTTGGAAAAAAAAAAAAAAAACCCCACAGCCACAGAAGTGTTTTTACTGTCTATAACTAGGAAACTGACTTTGAGTTGTGAAAGAGGTGTTTTCCGTTATACTTTAATCGAAGTGAGAGCACCTGTAATGTCGCTGATAATCAATTTCCGTTACATCGACAAAAACTAGATGAAAAATGTTCGTTCATGCTCTACTTTTCATGACAAAACTAAATAAAAAGTAACTTTTGAAAACGAAAACTAAAGAGCTGTAGCTCCTCATCAGTAAAATAGTATCATTCACCACCAAAATATTGTTCAGAAGTTGATTTTCTTTTCTCCAGACATAAATCAGTCCTACTCAGAATGGCTCTTGCGATTGGATCACATCAGCAGCAGCGCCCGTCGACATGTTGACGTTCTGTCCCATTAGTAGTCATAACTAAATTGGGTTCAAGCTTTGTGAAGCTTTGTGACTGTAGCTTACACGGTTGTGATGCTATCACGGTGAAAAAAATCTGTCCACAGACAGACACCCATAGAAACACCTGCCAAAGTTGTCAAAACCATCTCTGGGGTAGTTCCCCCTACAGTTGGTGTCTCCAGAACCACCTTTTGCCATGATAATACACACACACACACACACACACACACACACACAGACTCACAAGGTGAAAATAACAAGTCAACAAAAAGTGTGAGCTATGACTAGTAAATTGACTTTGAGAAGTAAAATCTGTGGAGCTCTCCTCTACACATTTATTTTGAAAGGCTATTCATTGCTGCTTTTCCCTGTTCACATCATTTACTCAGTGCCTGCTCTATTAAAGCCTCAGTGACTGGATGCAGAACGGCGGGGAAATAAGCGGCAACGATTGCCTGCATTTACACTGAAAAGGTCAGGCCAGTTTTTATTGAATTTACCCTTTTTTTTCCCTCAACAATGTCTCCGGTGACTGTAACACACAGCGCTGCTCCTTCAGCACACCAACTGCTATAATCAACATCAAATCACTTTACCAATAAGTTTTCTGCAGTTCCACCAAGTTTGTATAAAGTCAATGATTTTTTTCTGCCCGCTAGCTACTAGAGAGTAAAAACCCAGAAAATTAAAGAATGAGATGTGATTCATGCTTTTTTTTTTACACCATTAACTTTGGCACATGTTAGAATATCAGCACTGGAGGACAAGAGGTGGAAGGGTACGTTCAGCCAGTGGGTGTAATTTTCTTTTTGTTTTGCGACTGACATTTTCTAAATCTTTTGGAGTCATTAACAGCACCTGCACCTTGGCCTAAAAGCTTTCAGGTTGGTGCTTAAAACACAAAGTGGGCTGTATTTTAACGGCACTTGATGATACTTTTCCTGATTACATGATGTCTCTGAACTGTCCGATAATGCTGCCGCTTGATTTCTGGTCTGCCTTGTTCTGAAAGGCCACACTCGAAGGTGGAGTGAATAGTCAGCCATGATAGAGAAGGGGGAGACGTGATCATTTAAGTATAGGGATAACACTACACATTTTTAGACAGTCTCATAATGTTGCATTCAGTTGTTCACATGAAGAGCGACTGAAATTGCTGTTAGAAAACGGAGGATCAAAGGTGTCTCTGCTCAAGGTATCGGCAGCCTTAAGTTGAAGTATCAGAATTGGTTTTACTAGATGGTTTTATCAATTTCTTAGATATTAATTTCACTTGATTAGCCAAAAATAGACAGCTGATTATTTAATCCATAAAAGTTTCTCAACTAATTTTCAATATATCAATACAAAATGACATGTTTACATGACTGAACATTTGAATCCATTAATCCCACGCTTGCTCTAGTGTGTCATCAGGCTTATCTCGACTTCAGTTCAGAGACTATAAAGGACATGAAGTTTGAAAGACATCTAATGAAAGATGCTATCAAGTTGAATTGAGGCCTGAGTCTTCTGAAACAAAGTACTTCTCAGATTGCCAAACCACATTTCAAACCTTCTTTCTAAGGGGACAATTTTGATCAGACACCTTTTTATAACGTGGTTTGCCAGGTGTGCAGAGAGGTGTTAAAGTGTGCCGGGTGTAAAACTTCTCGCTGGATTTATTTTTTTTAATTCAGTGCCTTTAAAGAGAGACTGTTCAGAAATGTGTGTTATTATCCCCATTTGAACGATTCATTACATCAAGACAACAAAGACTTGCAAAAGCCACAGAGTACTTAGAGAGAGATCAGGAGGGCAGTGTGATGCAGCCAGAACGATTCAGTTTGGGGACAGGTAGTATAAAATTTTATGCCTTGAGGCTCATTTGTTTCTGCCATTACTAAACCTTTTATAGTAAGTGTGGGGTCCAGCTTCTTTGAAATTTCACCAACATTGAGGACTCTCTCTACTTCTAGCCAGTTTTTATCTTTCATTATTAGTCAGTAAACTTCATGGACATGCAGAATTAAATTTCTGGAGTGGCCTTTTCACTTCACAATTTGTCATTTTACCAGAGAAAGAAAAAAGGTGACTTTCCTGCTTTGATGGGCACTTCAGAACGCATTAACTTTGTTCCAGGGACATGAGATCAATCAGTCTCTGCTGTGAGAGTACTTAACAGCAGCAAGTTGGACATACTTTAACTTGGTGCATTAAAAACCTGTTCCATTTGCAATGCAGGCACCAAAAATGTACCATCATTCTCTCACATTCTCCCTATAAGTTCAATAGTTCAAAGGGGAACACTTCAGATAAATAATTCAGACCCCTCCAGAGAACAGCATCTCTGGCTGGTGATGCTGTGCTGATGTGAAGCACAGAGCTCTTCATTTATGATCTATAGGAGATTTGAGGTTTGAGTAGCCCGTGACTTTTTCTTCTTTCTGTTTGTGATAACACAATATGGCTGCACCCGGTGTCATTGCCATGGTGACCTTGATGTTGCAGACAACAATGGCAATCAGGTAGGCGTTGATGCCCTGCAGCAAACATTTCTCCTGAGTGTTTAAGTCTGTTTTCAGTATCTAATCATTTGTTGTTCCTCTCCCTTCACACCTCTGACTGAAGTGTCTGCTGTCATTTTTTTTCTCTAAACACAGTGTTTTATTTACCTTTTTTGCATTTTCATTGACAGTTTTCACAAACTTAATTTGAAGCATGTGTTTGAAAAGCCCTGAACATTTCCATCCAGGGTAAACCTACTTTGTACTTTCTGATTAGAAAAATCAGTTCAGAGAAAATAATATTCTTGTATATTCAGAAAATCTTTCATGATGTTGTCATCTTCTCCATCTTTTCTTCTCCACCTATTCTTCAAATCCTTTTGATAGGATTTTTTTTAATCAACTTCAAACTGGTCCGCTGCATGAGATGAGGAAACAGAGCAAAACGCAGGAAAACAAGGCTGCAATGCAGTTGATTTGCTGTTTAAAGTCTGAAGCTGCATTTGGCAGGATTTTCCTTTTACACCCGTCTTATCAGCAGAACTCACAAAGTTGGTCTGGGACAGAGAAAAGCAGCAGTTTTCCACTAATTGAGATAGTGTTTGTTGCCCACAAGAAATTCTCATTGACGAGGGGAGAAATCCTTAAGCTCAATATAAAATCTTCAGTATTTGTCTGTAAAGTATCAGCAACCACTTGTGTTGTTAAATGCTTTCTATGTGCAGTCAACTGGCAACATTTTAGGTAATATCTAAGTATTGAAATTCTTTAATTTCAAAGGCTGAATCCAAGTGTTCATCCTTTAGACGTGCACCGAGCACTCACAGCCATCTTTAGTTATATGTGTCATAATGAATCTGCAGAGTTCACTGTAATTACATTAAATCTGCAAAGGCACTTTGCCATGAGGGGATAAAAGTGCACGATGAGACAGCACTTCACACTTCACTTGTTTCCATGAATATGAAGTGAGGTCTTGACCTATCTCAAAGTAGACTATTTTTCTGAAACAGTATTTACATGGGCCATGTTAGATACAGTGGTGCTTGAGAGTTTGTGAATCCTTTAGAATACTTTAGAATTTTATATATCTATAGATATATATATATATATCTATATATATATATATATATATCTATATATATATATATATATATATATATATCTATATATATAGGCTCACAAACTTTGCAGCACCACTGTATGTACAGGGTCTCCTGCTTTACATAGTATAACAGAGATAGGTAATATACTGTAGTTTATATACAGAGAAAAACCTTCAGCTTTCCATTTACAGAAGCAGTAACATTGCTGATATTATATTGATGTCAGTCCTCAAGGTGAGCACCTTCATAACACAGGTGGTAAAATTTTATTGGAATTATGAAAATTATTATATATTGAAATTATTAGTCGTAAGTACATTCAATACATATATGCAATGTTAAAACCTCGCTACACTAAACCTGTTAAGGGACCCTGGGCAATGATCTGCTCTGGATCCCCACTGATCCCCCACCTACTGCCATTTCCACCTCCGAGTTCCCATTAAATCCACGTCAGGCAGACCTTCTGTGTTGAAACAATACTTAATGGGGAATCTATGAACTGAAATAATAAATGTTTTAAAACAGGATTTTGACACAAATCACCTTCACTAGACTGGGACAAATAATTAGCTAATAATGTTGAACCCTCATTAGTTGTTAATGTACTTTAGTGGTGCAAATAACTCCACACGTTTGTGACAAATGAAATTACCAAAAACCGGTGGAGATGGATCAACATGGGGCCCCTGTCAACACTCTGCCTGGTTGTTAATCCAGTCTTGGGGATCTCCAGTGTAAAATGCTCCAGGAAACTCTGCATGGACAGTAGAAATAAACTACAGCCTACAGATTAGTTGCTCTGCTGCTTTATGAATACGATTATTTATGTTGCTTTTTTTGTATCTTCACATCCAAGTCGCAGTTAATCATGGGTAATTTTGTAAAGTCTACACCCCAAGCAGACTCTCTGGAAGTCCACAGAAAGTCTGCCTGAGGCCCCTTGTGGATTTACATGAATTGTAGATTTGGACAGACCTCTGATTCACTAGGAATGTGTCTGCACTTTTGGATTCAGCCATACAGTCACCACCTGCTGCCATTTTGGGTCACTGACATATGAAGTTGCCAGTGGCAGCTTTAATATCAAGTTAATGGGGTTAGGAGGCTCCATGTTGACCAGCACATTATTAGACAGATACTGTAATCCATCACATGAATATAAAGAGTGTGTTGTCCTCTTTTGTAAATGATGTGCTTCTTTTTACCTCTGGATAAAACTACTTTTCCCTGCAGGTTTGCTGTTGCCAGAATATATTTGTATGTTTGTCGTCCACTGAGCTTTTGGTACAATGTCTAGATGTAATCATCCCAATTGATATCAGAATAAAATGTGATCTTCACAATCTCTCTTCGACCGGGTCTTGCAGATCTACAGATTACCCAAAGAGTGTTTTTTTGTGACAAGTAAATTGGATTTGGTGGAAGCGGGAAAAGGAGGGGGCAGCTTTTCTCACAGTGAAAGTAATTTCTCATATCGTATAGCTCCAGGACCATATGCTGCTGCTGTATGAAAATGATGGAGTCCTTGCTCAGTGGGCATGTCCATATACTTTACTTTTTCCCCGACGAAGTTTCATTGTAAAAATGGCAGAAGGTACAGTCTCATCTTGCCACGCCTCATTATGTTCAGGGAAGCAGCCACAGCGGTGTGGGGAACGTTGGTGTGTGTCCTATGAGGAGCTGTAAAGGAAATAGACCCGACAGAGTCTCTTCGGACAGGACTGCAGTCATAATGACAAAGCTGACACAGGAGAAAGACTTTGTTGTTTTCAGAGAATCCCTCTTGGCTGAAGTGCCGCCTATAAAGTAGCTCTCACTGCCAACCTAAGACAAAATCCTGATAAAATGTCTTTACATTATTGATACGTCTCTTATGCTCTCAAGACTTATTTCACCCTTTCAATCTCTGTCTCTGAAGCTCCTTTTATGTTTCCTTTTATGAACAAACAATGCTGAAAACAGCCCCTTCTGAAACCATGTTCCATTCACCAAGCGGCTGATACACATCTGTCAGATTCATTACACTGATACACATCAAAAAAGCAGAATACAAAATAAATTGTATTATTTGTTTAGTTATCTGGGACAAATTGTAATATGAGTCAATTCCTCTGGCGCTTCTGGATCAGTGCTTTAGCTGAGAAAGACAGCAGGCACAGTTTATATGAGTCACAACTCCAAATTATCAACAAAATCAATAATTCAATAAAACTGCCAATTGTGGCTAGATTAAATGGATTGATTATTCCATTTCAACATGAAGAGCTGCTCTGATTAGTCCATCACTGCTTGTGATTGTTCAATTTAATGTCATACAAAGTTAGTGTTAGAATGAAATATCCAGTGTCTCTCGGCCAATACTAAACTTTAAGTTTAAGTCCAAGAAAAGTTTCTGATGTGCCTGATTAAAAACAAGGAAAAAGGAAAGATTACAGTCTGAAGAAGAAAGCAGTCGATGGCAAAGAAAAACACGGATCACCATTGGTGTGGCTTTTCCTTGTTGGAGAGCGCTGAAAGAAGAAGGGGGACTGAGGGCAGACATGAAGGTCATCTGTAGGCAATGTAATTGTTACATTTACTCTACCAACCTTGTGTAATTACTCTCACTACCAACGGGTGCATACAAAAGTTTCATGCTGCAGGTTTAAGTTAAGTTTAGGTTCAATTGCAGTTAAAGTGTTTAGTTAGTGTGAATCATAGCCCCACTAACTGTATTTATTCCTCCTTTTCTGTTCAGAAGCTGAGAGCCTAAAGTGGTGGGGCTGGTGTCTTCAGGTGGTGGAATCTCCTTTCCTGTGCGCTGTGTGCAACTGGGCAGCCCTGATCTTGGATTTGTGTGCAGATGGGATTCATGGTGACTCCTCTTTAGGATACCTCTCTTCACGCCTTAGCCCACCTCTCCACCAGTAAGCCTTAGCTCTGAACAGTTCCCCTGCCCCTTCTTACTATATGTCTGTCTGGAGTGTATAATGACTCTTTTAGTCCCCATGTTCATGGTGATGAAGGAACATGTCACCCAGTGCAACAGTATGGCTATTTGATGTGTTTTCAATAGTTTTTGAACAAAAATGAAGCTCTATAGCACAGAGGAATAAGATATTGTCAGTTTTGTTGTCTACATGTATATGCAGACTAGAGAATATCAGTATAATAATAATAAACTTTATTTGTATAGCACCTTTCATACAAGAAATGTAGCATAAAGTGCTTTACAACAAACAAATGAAATGCACCAAGTGCATCACAAGGAAAGAGATAAAACTAACATAAAAACATGTTAAAAACATTGATGTAAAATTAAAAATATTAAAAACACAAATGTTAAATGACATGGGATAATAATAAAATAGTAACTAGAAATAATAAATGAAATAAAAAATAATTGAAATATGATCAGTCTTATCCATTAAATCAAGAAATCCACAAACAAAGCTGACAGACTTTGCCTGGTGATGTAGTTTTTCTTCAGTTCTGCTCAACCTCTACTCTTCTCTGTTAACTTGTTGGCCTCTAATTTGAAAATATGACTTTATTTCTGATGTCAATTACTGGCCCATATAACTCAAAGTGAGACAGAATTTGGCCTAAGCCTGTCGCATTTCCTCCCAGCTGCTTTAATAGAAAACCCTCTTAGTGTAGCGGCAGAAGTGCTGCAGGTTGTTGCCGCTCTGCTCAGCCTCTGCAGCTGTCACCACAGGGATCCATTTGATTTCTGTGAGCTCCTCCTCCCCTCGGCTTCCAGCTACACTAATGACATGACTTGGTGTCATTGGCAAAATATTAGAGTGGGCAAACTGCAAAATTCATTTAGCCAACAGTTTTCACTACAGTAGCTTTTATGGTTTTCAACACCCTGCTTATTGACTCTGACACTTTCAAAAGGCCTGAAACAGAGTGATTGACATGTGAATGAAAATATACAACAGTGCATTATTTTGTCATTTATTCAGACAGAGAAAACGCAAATAATAAGTCCCTTTTCATGCTGTTAAATATCATAAATTATGATCCATTCATAAGAAACAAAACAAAACCACACTATAGTGGCAATATATTACTTTTTAGAATTGTATGCATCAAAAAGAGAAGTCACTGCCTTAAATCAGCCTGTTTGGCCATGAGGCAGAAAAGAAAATAGATGTTGGAAATTGCACCCCATCTACTATTGTATGCTGCTAATGTAATTATGCATTTTTGAAATCCATGAGCAGAAAATCAAGTCAGGATTTTAGTATGAGGGGGTGTTTGTAATTGATATAATGGAGCTAGGGGAAATGCTTTGAAATGAGAATGTCAGTCAGAAGAGTAGAGAAAAGTTTTTTTGTGCAATTGCTTCTCAGGTCTTTGTCTTTGTGAGCAGACGCAACACAAAGTGCTGCCGATCTGAGTTACGGCATTATTTTGTAAGGATTTAAGAGGCTAGATTCCCTGAAAATATTAGCCCCTGCTACATCTAAGAGTCCCCTCTACCTCAGAATAACAGGCTCTGTGTTGTACAGCATCCATTTAATAGTGGGCAGCATTAATGAATGTCTCTGTGTATCTGAACATCTTGGGATTACCACCTTCTTAAAACAACAACTAAATCCTTCAGATGAAAAAGTGTATATACTCTCAGTCTGCTTGATTTTTCCAGCTGAGTGATGCTCTCAGATCTGGCAAAGCTCTGTCACACTTAGAGATAGTACGGCTGCATACTGTTTGATGACATAGGAGATGTTCTTGGAAGTCATGAGTCCTGAAGAGATTCTTGAAGATAGAGAGGTATGAGGTTGCTCTGTCATCTGGTGGGAATGACAAGTATGGTTGAGTGTCATCTGCATAGCAGTGATATAAGAAGCCATGTGAGCAGATAATTGGATCCAAGGAGGTGATGTATATTGCTAAGAGAAGGGGTCCCAGTACCAATCCTTGGGGCTCTCCTGTGAGGAGGAGACGGGATAAGGACATTTGTCCTTGCCATGACAATGAAGGACCACCCAGTATTTGCATAGCCCAAAATCACAAATGACAAATTTGTCTCAAAGGGCTTTAAAATCCATGCAACATACAACACCCTGCATTCTTAGTCTGTAGTCTGTTGGTGTTCTGTAGAAATTTTACAACCTGATGACCTCTCCAACTTAATATTTAATGGAAACACAATACTTAATTAAGTTAGTGAGTGTTAATAGTCCTCACAATTATCACCTGTCTGACCTGTGTTGTTGGCAAATATGCGAAAAGGAGGCTTTCCTGCTTAACCAAAAGATGCAAAGCAACATAATGGAGTAAGGAAAGACTGTAACTACAGCTAATGCATGAAAGTCAGATGTGCTCCACATCCACCCCCCACTGCTATAGTTCAGTGTCAGATTCCTCCCTTTGGTAGCAGCAGCATTGCAACATGAGATAGGTTTATTGAATATGATCATCAGTGTATCAAGCTTTAATTATATTCTCCATATGGTATACTTTCTGCCTGGATACATTAAGGACACCCTTTTCCCTGCAGTGGTGTTGGACACAAATAATGACATCCATTACAACTCTGTCTCTTAGAAATGACCTTTATAAACAACACATTTGCAACAACACATATTTCTGAAGGAAATGTGATGTGATTGGATCATGTTTTCTATTAACTTTCTGCCATCTTGCAGTACAATATCCACTTGTTTTGACTCCAGCATTATCAAGCTGTTCATGGTTCATGGTTGGGCATTCACAGTACCAATACGGACATAGATACTTTTACATTTCGATGACTCTAAAAATCCTTCAAATGAAATAATCTCGGAGGGAAAAATCACTCTGTGGTTGAACTGAACAACCCACACTAAAGTCATGGCCTGTGATGAGGGGGCTTAAGTACACATGGTTTCATTTTAAAGAGGTTGGAAACCACTGCACTAGGGTTAAGTGAAGTTAAAGGTTAAGGCTGGTGATATAGATGGGTGACAGATGAAATTAAAAACCTACATAAAGTGTCTTAGTGATGTGTTGGGCCACCATGTGCCACCAGGACACCTTCATTGCTCTTTGGCCCCGATTCAAGTCACTGGACTCTACTGAAAGGATGGACACCATTCTTCAAAACATTTTGGTGTTTTGATGATGGGAGAGCGCTGTCTAACACGTTCGCCAAAAACCTCCCAAACGTTTTCAATTGGGTGGAGATCTGGTGACTGGTGACATTTTGATGCACTAGTGAGTATTTACAGCAGGAAGACAACATATGTGGGACTGACTCAGAAGAAACTACAATGTCCATGGTCATATTGAAGGAACATGTCATACACTGCAAGTGTATGGCTCAGTGATGTGCTTGTAATAGTTTTTTGAATAACAATGAAGCTCTATGGCACCAAGGAATGAGATATATCAGGCTTTGGTTTCCAATATTATCAGCTCTTTGTTGTCTTTTCATGGGATTTATTGAGAAAAATATAAATTATCACCAGACCTATACTTTAAGGATAGGATGGATGTCTGACCAAAGGAGAAACCGAATAACATAATTATCTTAAATGGACTTATTATGGTATTGATTAGCCTATTGAAATCGAGTGGAGGGATGGAGGGATCAAAGAAGGACTGGACAGAGATGAAAAAAGGGTCACA